>NW_022589740.1:8807320-9286705 GCF_004348235.1 Phoca vitulina | reverse complement strand
CTCAGCATAATACCCTCCAGTTCCATCCACGTCGTTGCAAATGGCAAGATCTCATTCCTTTTGATGGCTGCATAATATTCCATTGTATATATATACCACATCTTCTTTATCCATTCATCTGTCGATGGACATCTTGGCTCTTTCCACAGTTTGGCTATTGTGGACATTGCTGCTATAAACATCGGGGGACCACCGAGGATTTCTAATGCAGTGAAACTACTCTGTGTGATACTTCAATGGTAGACAGCTATCATTATACATCTGTCCCAAACCATAAAACATACAGCACCAATTCCTAACGTCAACTGTGGTGTTTGGCTGATAATGATGTGTCAAAGTAGATTCACCAATTGTAACAAGGGTACCACTCAGGTGGAGGGTGTTGCCTGTGTGTGGGGGGGGGGCGGGAAGATATGGGAAATCTCCGTACCTTCCCTTCAATTCTTTTGTGAATCTAAAACTATTCTAAAGAAATTTAATTTTTTTAAAAGTTTGTGCATTTTTGCTTTTTGTTCTTGGAATTCTGCCAAGGAGGACAAGCCCACTAAAGGATGAAAGCCTGGGTGGCTCAGTCAGTTAAGCGTCTGACTCAATGATTTCCACTCATGTCGTGATTTCTGGGTTGTGAGATGGAGCCCCGAGTTGGGTTCCACGCTCAGAAGGGAGTCTGCTTGAGATTCTTTCTCTCTCCCTCTGCCCCTCCTCCCATTATCTCTCTCTCTCTCATATTAATAAATAAATCTTTAAAAAAAAAAAAAAAAAGGAGGAAAGACCTTGTGCTACAGAGATAAGTCACCACAGCTGAGGCCATTCTTGATGAGCAAGCCCTCAGGAGACTGCAAAGGCACAAGCAAGTCCAAATGAGATTGGCCAGGCTTGGTCCACATCCACAGAACCACCCCCGCCCCCAACTCAGAGATTTGTGAGAAATAATGCACGGTGGCTGTTTTAAGCCATTGCTTCAGTCCTCCATTGCCTAATAACAAACCACCCCAAAACTAATCACCACCAACAACTACCATTTTCTCTTGCCATGATTCTGTGAGTCAGCTGGGCATAGGCTAGTGTCACTCCCTTGGCTGCAATCAGCTAGCTGCTGGCTGCTGGGCTGGACGGGAAGGTCCGAGAAGGCTTCCCTCACACATCGGGCACTTCTAGCTGCCTCCACATGTGGTTCTTTCAGCCGGTGGGGGCTCAGACTTCTTACACAGTGGCTGGCTTCCCAGACGGAGGACTGAGCTTGGAAGTTCTAGAATGCTACTTCTTTTTTTTTTAATTAACATATAATGTATTATTTGTTTCAGGGGTACAGGTCTGTGATTCATCAGTCTCACACAATTCACAGAGCTCACCATAGCACATACCCTCCCCAATGTCCATCCCTCAGCCACCCCATCCCTCCCACCCCCCTCCACTCCAGCAACCCTGTTTGTTTCCTGAGATTAAGAGTCTCTTATGGTTTGTCTCCCTCTCTGGTTTCGTCTTGTTTCATTTTTCCCTCCCTTCCCCTATGATACTCTGTCTTGTTTCTCAAATTCCTCATATCAGTGAGATCATATGATACTTGTCTTTCTCTGATTGACTTATTTTGCTTAGCATAATACCCTCTAGTTCCATCCATGTTGTTGCAAATGGCAAGATTTCATTTTTGATGGCTGCATAATATTCCATTCTCTCTCTCTCTCTCTCTCTCTCTCTTTCTCTCTCTCATCTTCTTTATCCATTCATCTGTTGATGGACATCTAGGCTCTTTCCATAGTTTGGCTATTATGGACATTGCTGCTATAAACATCGGGGTGCACATGCCCCTTTGGATCACTACATTTGTATCGTTGGGGTAAATACCCAGTAGGGTAGCTCTATTTTCAACTTTCTGAGGAACCTCCATACTGTTTTCCAGAGTGGCTGCACCAGCTTGGATTCCCACCAAGAGTGTAGGAGGGTTCCCCTTTCTCCCGCATCCTCGCCAACATCTGTCATTTCCTGACTTGTTAATTTTAGCCATTCTGACAGGTGTGAGGTGGTATCTCATTGAGGTTTTGATTTGTATGTTGAGCACTTTTTCATGTGTCTGTTGGCCATTGGATGTCTTTGGAGAAATGTCTGTTCATGTCTTCTGCCCATTTCTTGATTGGGTTGTTCTCTGGGTGTTGAGTTTGATAAGTTCTTTATAGAGTCTGGATCCTAGCCCTTTATCTGATATGTCATTTGCAAATATCTTCTCCCATTCTGTCAGTTGTCTTTTGGTTTTGTTGACTGTTTCCTTTGCTGTGCAAAAGCTTTTTATCTTGATGAAGTCCCAATAGTTCATTTTGCCCTTGCTAGAATGCTACTTCTGCTTCATTCTATTGATTAAAGCAGTCACAGGACCCACCCGATTCAAGCGGAGGGGAAATACCTCTCCATTTTGATTTGAGGGGCAGTGTGGATGTACAGGAATAAAAGGGCCTGATAGCAGCCATTTTGGTTGAGACTATCCTGCCTGCTAAGTTTTACGGTGGTTGTTATACTGCATTTGATACATTCTTCTAAGCTATGGGATTTTGGGCTAGTTACAAATCATTTCCGGACCTTTCTATGAAATGAGGGAGTTTGGGTTTCTCTAGGTTGCCAATGCATATTTGACTTTTTCTTTAGTGATATGTCAAGGGAAAATGATCCAGAAAGGAGTTGCCAAAGGGAGTCTGTGCAGCACTGGTCAGCTATGGGTATGTGTAGCAGTTCATCTGCCATTAATTCTTCTACTAGGAAAAAACCCTCAAGAATTCACAGGAAAGACACGCATGGCCTTCATGGACATCAAACAGTAGAAAAGTACAGGCTGCATCCCTTCACAGCTTCTAAAGGATCATCTTACATCACCTTACCTTCTCTTTCTAGAAACCAAATGCTTAGCTGACTCCCCTGTACAACTTGAGATGCTCATTTTGGAGGACTTGTTGACCCTAATTTCAAGTTTTCTCTTTAGGTTAGTGAAGGCTTGAACACCTCACCCCCGATTCCCTTCCTTCTTCTTCCCTGGTACCATCTTCTCTTTCCTCTAGCTCTTGCTCTCTTTTCCTGTTGGATCTTTGCTTCCTTAATCCCAACCATCTCCTGTTCCTCCTTCCTCTCAGGCTTGAGAAGAACATTGAACTAGGAGTCCTGAGCCCTGCTTTCTCATTGCAGCTCTGTCCTTGCAACAGTGAAGGCTCCATCCTCTCTTGGATTGAGGTTCCTGGTCTGTATCATGGGAGTGTGAGACAGGAGGCTCAGAAGGGTCACTTGCAAGCCTAAGAGTCTCTATCATTAGACACCTGCAGGACATTCAGTGCCAAGGCCTGGAGTGGGGTGAATATTCAGGACTCGGAGCCCTTAGTAGGAAGTACACATGTATCTCATTCCCATTGTCTTCATACTTTTTCCGTAACATTTTTTTTTTTTTTTTAGTTTGACAACATGCCATTCTACCAGCTGCAAACCCAATTTAACTCATTATTCTTTGCCCTGAGGTTGGCATCCTCCTAGCTCTCCTCAAGACTAGCTGATGTTTGCATTCTTCAGTGAGAAACGTGATGAAAAGGGGAGGCCAGTGCTAGCAGGCATACAGGTCTGACCCTAAAAAAGTTATCCACAACACCAGGTAACTCAACTAAGAAATATGAAAAAGAGGCAAGAAAGGTTTCCCTAACAAATTCATACCAAAATATAAAATTATGTGCATTGAAATTGTAATCATGCAAAAAATATAGGCACATGAATAACTCCTGAAAGAGACCAATTACAGGGGCACCTGGGTGGCTCAGTCAGTGAAACGTCTGCCTTTGGCTCAGGTCATGATCTCGGGATCCTGGGATCAAGCCCTGCATTGAGCCCCGCAAGAGGCTCCCTGCTCAGTGGGGAGTCTGCTTCTCCATCTCCCTCTGCCCCTTCCTCTCCCTCCTTGTGCTCTCTCTGTCTCAAATAAATAAATAAAATCTTAAAGAAAAACAAAATAAAGTAAAATAGAAGAAAGAGACCAATTACAAATTAAAGTTTTGTGCTAGGGTGAGGGAATCCTAAGATAAAAATTTTGATGTTCCATTGCTTTCACATTTAAAAAAAAAAATGCAACAGGGGCGCCTGGGTGGCTCAGTTGGTTAAGCATCTGACTTCGGCTCAGGTCATGATCCCGGGGTCCTGGGATCGAGTCCCGCATCAGGCTCCTTGCTTAGTGGGGAGCCTGCTTCTGCCTCTCCCTCTGCTCATCCTCCCTCTCAGTCTCTCCTCTCTCTCTCTCTCTCTCTCATCCTCTCTGTCTTAAATAAATAAAATCTTAAAAAAAAAAAATAGTGAACACACGTGACACCGGAAAGGTCACCATAAAAGGGTGACAGGTCTAGAAGGAATACCAAGAAATAATGGAGTCTCCTGGAAAGGACAAAAAAAAGAAGGAAAGGTAATGAGTACAACACAGACCCTTGAACTTCCCACATACAGGGAGGTGGTGTGCATGATGCTAACCACACAAGAAATACTTCTTGAAGAGAAGGGAGTGTTGACTTTAGTCAACCAGCGAAACC
Source organism: Phoca vitulina (assembly GCF_004348235.1). Taxonomy (NCBI): domain Eukaryota; kingdom Metazoa; phylum Chordata; class Mammalia; order Carnivora; family Phocidae; genus Phoca; species Phoca vitulina. The sequence goes on along the minus strand of NW_022589740.1, from coordinate 9,282,164 downwards.
CCCATTAAGATTCCTCAAGGTCTCTGTGACACCTTCCCGTGTGAATGCACCAGGAAGACAACATGAATTTTTGCTTTTATTTCTCAAAAAAGTGTAGCGACTTCCCTGACATGGAACCATTGGGGCAGAACCTTACTGACTAGCCTCTTCTCTTGGTGATATTTGAATCTGAAAGTGTGGCTGGCAGAATGGAACTGTTATTCTGACATCTCTTTAAAGACATTGTCCACAAGCTGTCCCAGCAACGTGGAATATTTTGCTGGGATGGGGGGATAGAAAAAGAAAATCTATTAATCAGGGTAGGCAAACTGCCGTAAGATACAATGCATGTGGATTAATACAATAAAGGTTCACTTCTCTTTCATGCCTCTTTCAACACGGTTTGGTGATAGGGTTGGCTTCAGGCAGTCAGTCAGGGACCCTGGGTCTTTCTATCTTGTGGCACCACTGTGTTCAGCAAGTGGCTTCCCAAATGCCTGCCATACTGGAAGAGAGAGCAAAGGACTTAAGATGCCGGTGATACTCATCACATCCACCCACATTGCACTGGGCAGAACCTGGCCCATGGTCCCCCCTACCCGCAAGAAGCCTGAAAAAACATGTTTAAGCACCGTGCTGGGGAAGAAGAGGAGAATACTATATTCTCTCCCCAATGCACTGAATTAGAGACAAATCATTCATCTTAAGCTTATTCTTGCACAGCTCTGATCGGAAGCTTAGGAGGGAGAGTCTCCAGCATTGAGATTTATTCTTCATGCTTGCATCTTGGTGTTTTCCCCGAATGTTTAGATGGGAAGCAGCCTACTGTATGTGTTTTTTGGATGGCCTTGCTGTCTTGGCAGTGTTTGTGGATAGAGATGGGAACGTAAAGAGTCAACATCCTGAGCTGTTACAGAGAATTGAACACTTGAAGCAAGTGTAGAAGTGTCTTCTGGAGCGCTTGCCACGAGGAGAGTGTTATTGATTCCATTATCAGGGGAGAAAATGGAATCCGTGCAATCAGCTTTGGAAGCTGCTATAACTGGAAACTTGGGAGCCTTTGGGCAGAAGAAAAAAGGGTGAAAAGAAACATAGCTCCGTCTGCAGTCGGCCTGTCCTGACGGCACAGGTGATTTCGGGGGAAAGAGGATGGGGCAAGCAAGAGGAATGTAGTTTTTTCTAGCACAAACATGCCTTAAGGAAAAATAGGGGAGTTCACAGTACTGTGGGGGTTTACAAGCACTTTAAATTAAAAAGCAAAGCCGTGCCATTAGAGATATAAGTTAGAAAATTTTGGAGAGTTGCCCGGCTTCCTCGGACTGCGTAAGGCTCTTCTCTGTCCTCTCCCATGTGAAGTAGGGAAAGAGTGTCAGACTGACCAGGCTACGTCCTCCCCAAGTTCTCCTGGGCTTGTGGTTTCCAGGGGTTGGGGGATAGTGTGTGTACATGTGTGACTTAATAATGTCCCCTTAATTTTAAAGTAGTGAGTGTAAGAAAAAAGTCCTCTCTCATGACCATTCTGCACACCAAGAGATACAGTGGCATTTTTTTCTAGAGACTTTTGGAAGACGTGGTTAAAGAGGTGTATTTAATAAGGAGGGGCTCATTTATGATATCATGATTTGAATAAAAGGCATAATTTGACTATGCACATACACTGCAACTTCTTAAAAGTACAGAAAGTCTAGAAAAATGTCCTGGAGGGAAATCTGCAAAAATGTTAGCTATGGTTGCCTTCAGGTTAATATTGTGTATGCTTAAAAATTCTTGTGCTACTTTTTCAAATCAGAAAAAGATAAAAGAATTGGGGGAGAATATTAATATTTGACCACAACAAAAGGTTATGCATGTTTTATACATTTAGAAAAGCAAAAAAGGAATTGCTCCATTCTCTTGACCCAGAGACTACCCTCCCCAATATTCAGTATTTGCTCACTACGCTTTAAAACCTTTTATACTATACTTTTAGGTTAAAATAACATGCGCACAAAGGCAAAGGATATGCATAGACATTTTTTTCAAAGAAGATACACAAATGGCTAACAAGCACATGAAAAGATACTCAACATTATTAGCCATTAGGAAAATAAACCTACAATGAGCTACCCCTTTACACCCACTAGGATGGCTAGAATCGGAAAACAAAGTAACAAGTGTTGAGAAAGACATAGGGGAACTGAAACTCATATACCTTGCTGGTGGGAATATAAAAGGGTTCAGCTGCTCTGGAAAAGAGTCTGACAGTTCCTCAAAAGGTAAAACACAGAGTTACCATATGTCCCAGCAATTTCACTGGTAGGTATATATCTAAGAGAAATGAACATGCACACGAAAACTTGTACCCAAATGCTCATAGGAGCATTATTCACAATGTGAAAAAGTGAAAACACTCCAAACCTCCATCAACTAATGGATCTCCATCAACTGATGAATGGATAAACAAAGCGTGATACATTCACGTAAGGGAATATGATTCAGCAGTGCTACTACAATGATGAACCTTGAGCACATTATGTTAACTGAAAAAAGCCAGATACAAAAGGCCATGTTGTTTTGATTCCATTTATAGGAAATGTTCAGAATGGGCAAGACTAGAGAGACAGAAAATAGGTTAGTGGTTGCCTGGGGCTGGAGAGAGGTGGACCTGGTGGGGAAATGGGGAATTATGAATGGATGCTAGATTTGGGGGGGAGAGGATGAAAATGTTCTAAAATTGATAGCAGTGATGGATGTAGAACTCTGTGATTATACTGAAAACCAGTGAATTGTTCATTGTAAATGGGTGAACTGAATGGCATATAAATTCATCTCAATCAAGCAGGTCTTTTTAAAAAGAGGAAAACATAACATGCACTTAAAAATTAAAGCGTTTTAAAAGTGGCTAGTGCAAATGAGGAACTAAATTTTAAATTTTATTTAATTGTAATTAAATAGCCGCATGTGACTCCTGGATTGGACCGCACAGCTCTGAACAATCCCCATTACAGCATTTAACATACTGTTTATCTTTCACAAGAATATGCTCCATCATGAAATTCACTTTGACTGTGATGATCATCACGGTGTCCATAGCACCTAGCCTGGGGTTTCGTACACAGTAAGCTCCCAGCATGGCAGCTCTCATCATCTTGAGCATCATCTTGTCCACCTTGGTATCCCACAGCTTAGCCCAGCACATGCTACAGATGCTCAGTGACTGCTGCTAATTGAGTTAATTGATTTCTAGGCTTATGAGCCAGCCAGTTAGCAGCTCCTGCAGAACGCTCAACCAAAGGGAGTTGCATTCGTGTCTTTCTGATATATTTCTTTGTGTGCAGTATAGAGGTTAAAAGCATCTGCTTTGATTCAAACCCTGGCGTTATGACCTCTGGCATGGAACTTTCTGTGCCTCAGTTTATTCATCCATAAAATGGGACCATTAATAGCCCTGCCTCATTTAGTTGTTGTAAGGAGTACATGCATTGAGGTTTACAGCTTTATAGGAAATACACAGAACAGAGGGCTGTGTTAAATCACATCATGAGGATTCAATCAGCAAAACCCAGACTGTAGCAAACTCTAGTCGGGAAACAGAGGCAGCCATCCTATGGTCATTAGAGAGCAAATGTAAGGACCAAGACAATACTCTGAGCCTGGCGATCTGGCTACAAGAGAGTCTTGAAAAAAAATATCTGGCATCGTGACTGTTTATAGGAAGGGGCAGGAAGAAGTATTGGCGAGTGGCTTCTATGTAGCAACCAATAATGCAGGCTCTAGAGCCTCTGGTAAAGCCCCACTTGTAGGTGCCTTCAACTTTCCATGGACTTACGGGTGGGCAGAGTTTTAGCAAAGAGGGTTCCCAACCTTCAGATTATGTCTATAGGATGTTGGCGAGTCAGGACAGGAGATGTGTCAGTTACCCGTCTCCATTGGTCCAGGAGTAGCAGCCGACAAAAATGCTGTCCTTTACTCCTACAGAAATGAGACTGTGAAAGTAGGGGGTAGCATGGGGAGGGAACAGAACAGCTGAAAAAACTTGCCCGATTCTGCTGTTCTCAAGAGTTCCTTGGAGCACCCAAGGAAGACAGTCCTGAGGGTCACCCTGCCATCTTCCTGGGATGTATCATTCTTAAGCTTCCCTGCTTGTTCTCCAATGTGGTATCCTGAATTGTGGCTGATATGTTTTGAAGTTATGTTTTAGAAGAAATTCCAAGTCCCCCCTTTTTTTATTTTATAAAATTAGGCAAACTAAATGGCATACAGAGAACTATAAAAACAACACCACCTTCACAAAGTCCTGACTCTCTCCACTCCTGTCCTTCTGTTTTACCAGTACCCTTACCACATGAACCCTTGAACGAGTCTCCTTGCTTTGGCTCTTGCCTCCTTCAAATCCATCTTTCAAACACTGTGCTGTGTGATCTTTAAAGCAACAGATATCAAGTCTTGTCACTCTGCTGCTTAAAATGTTCCAAAGGCTTCCAATATCTTGGAATAAAAGTGAAACCCTTTCCTGTGGACTTCAAAGCCCTCCATGGTCTGACCACAAAATACATATCGGTGATGTCCCTGCAGACAACTCTGCCCCTTGCTTCCCAAAATTCCAACCATACTTATCTTGCGCTTTCTGTTTCGCAAACATGCTAAACTATTTTATCCTCATGGAATTTAAACTTCTTGTTCCCTCTACTGGAAGGCTCCTAACCTGGATCTTCCCCAGGCTGTCAACTTGCTTTCTGGGACACCTTGACTTCTGTGTCATCTCCAAGAGATCTCCCCTGACCATTGTACTGAAAGATTTATGGTAACCACTTTCCCTCTAAAGCGCATGCGCACACACACAGGCACTGATTTTACTTATGTAATAATACATAAGCGGTAAAGGGCTTACAACAGCACATGATAAGTCTTCAGTGTTGTTAAGTGTGATTTTTTTTTCCATTACACCACGTATTATCTAAATTTCTCTTGTGTATTAAGGCATTTACTTGTCTAATGGTTGGCCTACCCCTCCTCACTTTTAGCTCCTTAAGAGCAGGGAACTTGATGTTTTGTTCATTTATATAGCTCTGGCACCCAGAAGAGAGAGCCTGGCATGCAGTAGGTGCTCAATAATCATTATTAAAAGGATAACTTAACTGTAGGAAAATATACGTACATATGACAAATTAAAAAAAAAAAAGACTACCAATAACATGGAGTATCAGGATATTCTTGGCAGACTTTTGGGTTTGTTTTTTTTTCTGGATTTTCAGATGTTCTAAATTTTTGCAAAAACATGAATTCTTTTTAATCATAAAAAAGGAGTTAATGTCCGCAAAAAGACTTAATGTGGATGTGCCATATGAAATGTCTTGATCCATATCTGCAGGCATGTGGCAGGTTGCATTCTCTGGGTCTGCGTATAAAACTACTTATGAAACCAAAAGTCACCTGACTTTCTTCAGGAAGAACCCTCAGCACCGTGTGCCTCAGTGTGTGAACGCATTGACAGGCACTGCTGAAAGCCCCCTGGGGTCTGGCAAGTCTCATTCCATCAGCGGCCACGTGCCATGTGACCGGCCACCTGCCTCTTTATCTCTAGCTCCTTAAGTCAGGAGTTCTGTTTGGCCACAGACCTTGACAGTGTGGGGGTCAGCCAAGGTCAGGGCTCCCGTAAGAATGACTCACACCCTCCTCTGTGCTCTCTGCTGGGCACAGGCTAAGCGTGGTGAACACTGTGATTTTCCAGGCTTGGCTCCCGGGAGGTGAGGCTCATCCACTGATCCATGCAAAAAAAAAAAAAAAAAAAATGTCCCCAAAGCAGCCACCAAAGGCATGTTTGGCATTAAGGGGGAAAAAAAGAAGCTTCTACTCTCTGATCCTATCCAGTGTGGTTCTAAATCCAGCTTGACTGCCCAATGTGAACGTGCTTTTTAGGTTTGTCTGAAGAAGGGCCATCATTATGATTTAAAAAAAATAATTATTATGAAAGATTGCAGACATACATACAAGTACTAACAATAATACAATAAACAATTGCAATAGCAGGGTCAAACTTAATAAGATTTTTACATGCCTTACTTGCTTTGGAGTCTCTTGCCTAAAAAAAAAAAATCACAGATGCAAATACCCACCCCAAATTCCATTCCTTTCCTTCCCCCCAGTGGGAATCAGGATCAAAAGTAGCTGTTTATCATCACTCCACATCATTTTATACATCCGTGTATCCATCAACTTTGTTTACTTTTTTGCTTGTTTTAAGCTTTTTTTTTTTTTTTTTTTTAAGATTTTATTTATTTATTTGACAGAGAGAGAGACGGCGAGAGAGGGAACACAAGCAGGGGAAGTGGCAGAGGGAGAAGCAGGCTTCCCACTGAGCAGGGAGCCCGATGCGGGACTCGATCCCAGGACCCTGAGATCATGACCTGAGCCGAAGGCAGACGCTTAATGACTGAGCCACCCAGGCGCCCCTTGTTTTAAGCTTTTATGTAAAGGTTACCTATACCTCACATATCATGTTGCAACTTTCGGTGGTCATTGTTCAGGATCATACTCACAAGATTCATCCTTGTTGATACATGTGATGGTTGGTTTCATGTGTCTCCTTGGCTAGGCTACAATCCCCAGTTAGTCAATGAAACACTAACCTAGGTGTTGCTTGGCAGGTCTTTTATAGATGTGATTAAAATCCCTAATCAGTTGTCTTTAAGTAAAGGAAATTATCTTAGATAATTTGTGTGGACCTGATCCAATCAGTTGAAAGGCATTAAGAGCAGAGCTGAGGCTTCTCTTCGTCCCCCCGGCCCCCGAGCCCCAATGTGGAGCTTGAACTCACTCCGAGATCACGACCCTAGCTGAGATCAAGAGTCGGATACTTAATTGACTGAGCCACCCATGTGCCCCTGAGGCTTCTATGAAGAGGAAGAAATCCCATCTGTGGAGAGCAGCTTGAGTTTGTGCATGGCAGTTCCAGTTTGCCCTTCCTGCTGACCTGCCCTGTGGATTTCAGACTTGCCTAGCCAGGTCCACAGTCACATGAGCCGATTTCTTGCATTGCTGTATGGCAAACATCAGCAAACTTTTCGTATAAAAGCCAGACAGTCAATAATTTCGGCTTTGTGGGCCATATAGTCTTTGCTGCAACCACTTGACAATGCCATTGTGTATGAAAGCAGCCATAGACAATACATTAAGGAATAGGGGTAGCTGGGTTCCAATAAAGGTTTATTTATACATACAGGCATTGGGCTGGATTTGACCCAAGGGCTATAGTTTGCTAACTCCTGCAATATGATAAGCCATTGTACAAGCAAACCACAATTTATATATTCTCCTGTTGGACATTTTTTTACATTTTCCCCCATTACTACACAATGCTGTACCTAACATTCTTGGACACCTTTCTTATGCACAAGTTCAAGTGTTTTTCTCAATCTGTCTGGGAGCAGAATTGATGGGTCCTGGGGTAAATGAATCTTTAACCTAACTGTGCCGAATTGCAAGCTAAAGAAATTGTTCTAATTCACACTCCTACTAATATTCTCCCCCTCTTCCATACCATTTGGAGTTTTCAAACTTATATTTACAATCTGGTGGATATAAAATTGTCTTTCATTGTAGTTTTAATTTATATTTCCATAACAAATAATGGTGAGAAGCATCTTTGCATGTGACTATTTTCCATCCATATATCCTCTTTTTTTTAATAGCAATTTTTTCCAAATTAAAAAAAATTTACTTGAAACATGGGTGACATACAATGTTATATTAATTTCAGGTATATCATAGCAATTTGACAATTATATCCATTACAAAATGCTCACCATGGGATGTGTGGTTACTCTCTGTCACCATACATACGTCCTCTTTGATAAAGCATCTGTTCGAATCTTTTGGCTATTTTAAAAATCGGTTTTTATTCTCTTATCATTGAGTTTTATGAGCTCTTTATATATCATGGATATAAGTCCTGTGTTGGATATATGATTTGCAAATGTTTTCTCCCAGTCTGTAGCTTGTCTTTTCATTCTCTGGGGTGTCTTTTGCAGAGCAGAAGTTTTTAATTTTGATGACGTTCAAATTCATCAGTTTGTTATTTTGTGGGTCATGTTTCTGGTGACATAGCTAAGAAATCTGCAGAACCCAAAGTCACAAGGATTTTTTTCATATATTATCTTCCACAAGTTTTATGTTTTTAGGTTTATAGTTACATCTATGATGTATTTTTAGTTAATTTTCATATATAATGTAGGGTATGGGTCAAAGTTCACTTGTTTGCATGTGGGTGTCCAGTTCAAGCCCTATTTATTTAAAAAGGCTATCTTTCTCTGTTGCCTTGGCATCTTTGTAAAAAATCAGTTGATCAGGGGCGCCTGGGTAGCTCGGTCGGTTAAGCATCTGCCTTAGGCTCAGGACATGATTCCAGGGTCCTGAGATGGAGCCCCGCATCTGGCTGCCTGCTCAGCAGGGAACCTGCTTCTCCCTCTGCCTCTCCTCTCTGCTCATGCTCTCTTTCTCTGTCTCTCAAATAAATAAATAAAATATTTTAAAAACTCAATTGAAATATAACATAAGGGTCAGTTTCTGGGCTCTGTGTTCTGTTTCACTCATCTATAATGTCTATCCTTTTGCCGATACCACACTGTCTTGATTATCGGCTTTTTTTCTTGAATCTGGTGACATGACTCCTCAAATTTGATCCTCTTTTTCTGAATCATATCGACTATTCTAATTCCTCTGCCTTCTCACATCATTTTTAGAATCAGTTTGTTGATATCTATAAGAACATCCCACTGAGATTTTGATAAGAATTGTGTTCAACGTGTAGATCAACTTAGGGAGAACTGCTATTTTAACAATGAACATGGTATGTATCTTTTGATCTATTTAGCTCTATGTTTCTTTTGTCAGGGTTTTCCAGTTTGCATTATACAATCCTGCACATATATTTTTAGATTTATACCTAAATATTTTTTTTCAGGAGGTGTAATTCGTCAGTGGTAATTTTTTTAAAAGTTGCTTTCCAATTGTTCATTGCTAGTGTATAGAAATACAATTAATTTTTGTATATTGACCTTGAATCCTGCAACCTTGTTAAACCCATTGGTTCTAAAGTTCTTCCTTTGCCAATTTATATACTGGTTTTGGGTTTTTAAAATTGATTTGCAGGGGCTACTTATATATTCTGTATATTAGTTCACTGGACAAATATTTATTTATTTATTTATTTATTTATTTTTTAACGATTTTATTTATTCATTTGAGAGAGAATGAGATAGAGAGAGAGCATGAGAGGGGGGAGGGTCAGAGGGAGAAGCAGACTCCCCGCCGAGCAGGGAGCCCAATGCGGGACTCGATCCCGGGACTCCAGGATCGTGACCTGAGCCGAAGGCAGTCGCTTAACCAACTGAGCCACCCAGGTGCCCTGGACAAATATTTATTGAGCACCTGCTATGCGTCAGGTGTTATATTAGCATACTAATCTTGAGTCAATTTTGTTCATTGCAAAATTCTTCAGGAAGCAGTTCTTCAGCTCAGTTATAGAAATACTTATAGAATAGCTGTCCAATAATTTACTTATTCAAAAAATTTATTGAGTACCTACTGTATGCTAGACAATAGCTTAGCTAATGGAGATACAGCAGAAATGACAATGACAAAAACTAGAGATCCCTCCACCAGTGAAGGAGAGAGACAGCAAATAAAAAGTAAATACATAATATAATTACAGGTAGTGAAAATGCTTTGGAGAAAATAAATCAAGATAATAGGGCAGAGGGGACCGGTGGGAAGACAGAGAAAAGGTGCTCTTAGATATGGTGGTGGTGGCAGACCTCTGTTAGGTGACAGTGTATAAGCTGAGTGACAAGAACAGACCAAGGCAAGGGCACTCCAGGAAGAGTCAACAGCAAGTGCAAAGGCCCTGAGCAAAAATGAGTTCAGCATGATGGAGGGACCAGAGAGGGACCAGGGTGTCTGGAGAGTATTGAGCAAGCAATATGAGAAGAGACTAAAGAGGCAGAGAGGGGCCAGAGGTAGGGAGCAGCCGCTGCAAAGGGGTGACAAATGATTCTCAGTCCTTGGGACATAGCAGTGCATGGGCCAAGCATCTCTGATACAAGGACGAGTAAGACAAAGCCCTGCCCCCTCGAGGCCATGATCTAATGGGAGAGAAAACCACATGAATAAATGCACAACACTGTGAAAAGTACTGTATGTGGGAGGTGTGGAGGTAGGAAGCAAGAGTGATTCTTTATATTTTGCAAGCCAGAATTTCCACAGCCCTCTATTTAAACCCTAATGTATAAAACTTTCCTTAAGGGCTCCTGGCTGCTCAGTCAGTTAAGCATCTGCCTTCGGCTCAGGTCATGATCCCAGGGTCCTGGGATCGAGCCCCACGTTGGGCTCCCTGCTCAGTGGGAAGCCTGCTTCTCCCTCTCCCCCCGCTCTTCTCTCTCTGTCAAATAAATAAATAAAATCTTCTTAAAAAAATAAAAATTAGGGGCGCCTGTGTGGCTCAGTCGTTAGCGTCTGCCTTCGGCTCAGGTCATGATCCCGGGGTTCTGGGATTGGGTCCCGCATCGGGCTCCCTGCTCAGCGGAGAGTCTGCTTCTCCCTCTCCCTCTGCCTGCCTCTCTGTCTACTTGTGCTCTCTCTCTCTCTCTCTCTGTCAAATAATAAAATCTTTTTAAAAAATAATATAAAATAAAACTTCCCTTAGAACTCATATAACACAAATTTAATATATGGCACCATTTTATTTTCAAATTGTAGAGATCCTGTCTCTGTGCTTCCAGTGCCCCTGCTGCTTGTCCCCATGCTAGCACCTGCTGAGCCCACACGGACTTGCCTCTCTGTCCCAATCACTAAGTTCCATGAAGGCAGGAGCTGAGCCTTCTTCCCCGCTATTAATATCCTATTTTACAGATGGGCAAACTGATGATCAGAGAGGGTAAGAGACCTGTTTTCTAAGCACAGCTATGGTGGTAGGTAGGGCAGAATGTCAGGATCCCAGGGGCTCTGCTTTTTCCTAGCTTAGGATTTTTTCCTTTACTACCCCACATCCTATGGTGACTTTTGGGAACATGTCACAGAACATACATGTCAAAATGATGGGCTTGCTTCCATACCAATTCACTGATATGTCTTCCAACTACTGAAATACCACCAGAATATTATAATTTATTCAGTTATTTTTTATTGTAAAATGTATCATGCATTGAGAAGAGTATAAAATTGTAGAGTTTAAAGGGGCGCCTGGGTGGCTCAGTCGGTTGGGTGTCTGCCTTCAGCTCAGGTCATGATCCTGGGGTCCTGAGATCAAGCCCCACATCGGGCTCCCTGCTCAGTGGGAAGCTGCTCCTCCCTCTGCCTGCCACTCCCCCTGCTTGTGCTCTCTCTCTCTGTGTCAAATAAATAAATAAAATCTTTTTTAAAAATTGTGCAGTTTGAAAACCAGTAAAGGCCCAGGTTCATGATATCCTGGATAAGAAGTAGATCTTTAGCAGCACTTTAAAAGCCCCTTGTCCATCCCTCCCTAATCATTTCCCCTCCCTCCCACCTCGAAGTAATCATTTACCTTGTTTGGGTTAATCAGTCCCTTGCTCTTCTTTGCAGATTTCACACTTTTATGGATATATCTAAACAAAATATGTTTAATTTTTAAAATGCTGAGTAGCAAGCACAAGCCTAGCTGTGTTAAGGACAGGGTGATCTCGCCTTTCTGAGATGAAGGCTTCCGGGAAAGGGTCCGTTCTGGAGCCAGCATCTGTGGGCAGGTTCACTGGGCGTGCATGGAAGTGACTACAAGGAAAGTCAGTGCGCAAGGTCATATCTGAGTCCTGGGGATGAAGTGGGAGAAAAAGCGTTAACGCAGTCCTGTAACTCACTCCTTCCCTGCTGGGGGATGACTCAGCCAGACCTCCTAAAATCCCAGCAATGTTATCTAGGAGGAGAAAGATATGGGGCAGGTCTACGTAGAAAATATGTTCAATAGGAATGACCTGCTTTCTTTAGATTGGGTATTGTAAATAAACATGGAAATTTTGGATTAAGAGGCATGGCTGGTTGGGGAATGGGGGGTAGTCAGGTAAGGTTTTCCTACCTGTATAATCAATAAATTATAAAACCAAGAGGCTCCAAAAAGATGCAGCTGTCTTTGAGAGCAGTCGCATTCATGGTTTAAAACTCATCTGTTGATCAGACACCAAAATGTGTCCCTAATGCAGGAGAAGGGACACCTTTTGGCAGCTGGTGGTTTTAGGGCCCTCCAGGAAAAGAACATTCTGTGTGTGTCTGTTGCTTATTTGTATCCTTTGAGTCATCAGTAAAGCTTCGTGTTAAGTACAATCTAGGATTCTTGCAGTCCTAGTTGACAAATGGACATTTTGTGGGAACTCCATCCAGATCACCAGAGTTGGAGTATCTGGCTGTGTTGGAGATTGGCCCAGACACTAGATGTCTACCAGGCATGTGGCCAAAGAATGGGATCTCTAGTAACTTCTGAATTCACCACGGATTCCCCCAGCTCTCACAAATAGGGTAAATCATGATGAGATACCACCTCACACCCATTAGGATAGCTACTATCAAAAAAGCTAGGAAATACAAAGCATTAACAAGGATGTGGAGAAGTTGAAACCCTCGTGCACTGTTGGTGGGAATGCAAACTGGTGCAGCCGCTGTAGAAAACAGTATGGAGGTTCCTCAAAAACTTAAAAACAGAACTACCCTATGATCTAGCTGTTCCAATTCTGGCTATTTATCCAACAGAACTGAAATCAGGACCTGGAAGAGATGTCTGCACTCCCATGATTATTGCAGCACTAAGCACAGGAGCCCAGATATGGAAAGAACTTAAGTGCAGGTCGAGAGATGAATGGATAGAGAAGACGTCTCTCTCTCTCTCTCTCTCTCTCTCTCACACACACACACACACACACACACACACACAGTGGGATGTTAGCCTGGAGAAAGGAGGACATCCTGCCTTTTGCAACAACATGGATGGGCCTTATGCTAAGTGAAATAAGTCAGACAAAGAAAGACAAATAAATGGTGTCACTTGTATGTGAATCTAGAGAAGCTGAACTCCTAGAAATGCAGAATAGAGTGGTGGTTGTCAGGGGCAGATGGGCGGGGAGGATGGGAAGGTGTTGGTTAAAGGGTAGAAACTTCCAGATATAGGATGAATAAGTTCTGGGGATCTAATAGACAGCACACTGATTATAGTTAATAATACTGTATTTTATGCTTGAAAACTGCTAAGAGAGTAGATCTTCAATGTTCTCACCACAAAAAAGAAATGGTATTATGTGATGTGAGGCAGGCGTGAGCTAACACTATGTAGTAATCATTCTGCAATATCTACCGTATCATATCAATACCTTTTATAGCTTAAATTTACATGATGCTATATGTCAAATATACTCACTATACCTCTGGGAAAAAAATAGAATTACCATAGGATCCAGCAATCCCACTTCTGGGCATATCTTCCATAGAATTGAAAGCAGGGTCTCAGAGATATTTGTATGCCATTGTTCACAGTGCTGAAAGGTGAAAGCAACCTTAGGGTCCATCAGTGGGTAAATGAAGAAACAAACGTGTGTACATACAGTGGAGAAAATTCTGCCACACACTATAATATGGTTGAACCCTAAAGACAGTCATAAAAGACAAATATTGTAGGGATGCCCGGGTGGCTCAGTTGTTTAAGCTCCGACTCTTGGTTTCAGCTCAGGTCATGATCTCAGGGTCATGGGATTGAGCCCCATGTCGGGCTCCGTGCTCAGCACGGAGTCTGCTTGGATATTCTCTCCCTCCGCCTCTCCCCTGCCGCTTGTGCATGCTCGCTCTCTCTTAAATAAATAAGACAAATATTGTACAATTCCACTTTTATGAGGTATGTAGTCAAATTCATTGAGATAGAAAGTGGAAGGATGGCTCCAGGGGCTGAGGAGGGGCGATGGGAAGTTGTTGAAGGGGGATAGAGTTTCACATGGTACAAAATGAAAACAGTTTTGGAGATTGGTTGCACGACACTGAACGGACTTCACACGAGCTCAACTGTACACTTAAAAATAGTTAAATTTTTAATAATTAAAGAGGCAAGGCTACTGCTGTGGGTATTTCACCACAATTTATTGTATGGTGACTAACATAACAAAATAAAACTAAATTAAATTAAAAAAATAAAGAAAAAGAATAGGGCAAAGCAGATCGCATCACATCTGCAGGGGTGTGATAGGTGTCCTGGCTGATCCAGGGAGAGGGCGTGGAGGGGAGACAGGCCAAGTGTGGATAAGATAGGCCAGTTTCACCCAGACATGTCGCCTTTAGTTAAAGACAGGACAGCGACAACCAGCGTCAGGCTGATGACAGCGTGCTTTTCCTGCCGGCTGCCCCCACATCTGCTGCAGACCTGAGCTCCCCCTCTGCCGTGCTCCTGGGGGCAGCTCTCCCCTCTTTGCTCTGTTGGACCTTCTGTTTTCTGTCTCCCACTTTTTCTGTGCTTTTTTTCCCAGGGTGTACTCCTTCTTTTGGCGGGGCAGGCATGGGAGGCAAATCTCTTGAGATCATGCGCTCCAGAAAGCATCTTTATTCTACCCTCATGCACAAAGGTAGTTTGGGCGAGAGTGGGATTCCAGTGCAGAAACGTTTTTCTCCAGAATGGTGGAGGTATGGCTCCTTATCTCCTTGATTCCAGGGCTGCTCTCGACGAGCCTCTGCCTGTTCTGATTGCCACTCCTCTGTGGGTGACCTCTCGGCTTTCCTCCCTGGATGATTGTGAGGTCTGCCTTCATCTGCAGTGTCACCAGAAACCGACGATGATGTGCAGTCATGTGGGTCTGTCCTCATTCGTTCTGCTGTGAGGCCTTTGGTCTGGCAGCCCGTCTTTTTTCAGTCCTGGAAATGTTTATTGAATTATTTCATCAACGATTCTATCCCCCCATGTTTCTTCTACCACAAAGTCCTCTGTCATTTAAGTGATGAATTTTCTGGACTGCTCCTCTAGTTTCTTATCTTTTTCTCTTTCTCATTTTGCTTTACGCTCCGGGAGATTTTCCCAGCTTTATTGTCTGATCCCTCTTTTGAATTATCTTCATTTCTGCTATTAAAAGCTTTTTTTTTTTTTTTCCCAAAAGCTATTTTTGTTTTCTAAATTTCCCTTTATTATAGCATCATGTTCTGATTTCCTGGATGCATTACCCCCTATCTCTCTGGATATTTATTATCATTTATGGAGATGAAGTTTTCTTCTCCCCGAATAGCCTATCTCTTCCCCGTTATGTTTTTGTTTGTTCATCTGATTGTTGGAAGCTTTCCTAAGCTGTCTGGGAATCCTGGCTATTTGCTCATGATGAGGAATGGGGGAGCTAAAATGCTGACCAGAATCTCCGAGGGCATGGGTAAAGGGCTCGTTAACTCTGAGCATCCCTGGAGGGCTGTCTTGCTAGGCTCTCTGGGGAGACTGATGTTAGTGTCTCAGAGTCATTCCCCCTGGGCTGGCCAGACTCCCCCTCAAGAAGAGGTTCAAAATCTCCTGCCTTCAGTGTAAATGGCCACAATGTTCTGGGAGACCAGCGGGAGAAGAGGGCTTGAGGTCTCTGTTAGTTACACAGTACACATACTCACACTTATTTTCCCTGTTATTGGCACGGTTTCCATTTCCATTTTAAAGAAAAAAGGAGTTCCTTTACTGAATGAGTTACACATTTTTCTCCGCAAAAAAGACAACACATGCAGACACTTTTGGAGAGCTCCCGGGGGTAGTGAGATGGAGAATAGAGAGGGCTTCCTGCTTACACTGCTCTCTGGTGGACCCCTTTCCTGGCCCACCTCCCTGCAACTTCAGTCATAAGCTTAATAATCCATTGGGAGAGGTTTCTCATTTGACTAAGCTCTTTAATTTTTACAAACTGTAAGTGCATTTTTTGGGGGCTCATAAAGCCTTGAACCTATTTGCTTATTGTGAGCAGGGGTGGTACACCACACGCTTTTGTTATTGAGTGTCTCACCTTAACAAAGGATGGGACTTACAGCATCATATTTCCCCAATATGTATCAGGCGGCCCTCCTATTTCCCAGAAAGAATATTCTTTCCCACTGTAACTCTGGGCTCTGAAAGACAGCTTTACAAGGAAGGATCTGAAAAATAACCAAACCTAGTATGACTGTATGCAGAGAGTCACTAACCATGAAAATGTCTTAGGTAACCAGAAGCTTCCAGTAGCACCTTTGGTAAATAGGATGGGAAATGAGGCTGCAGGGGGTTTACTTCCTTGTTTTCAATCAAGACTCACACGCTGGGCCTCAACTTACTGGCTCGCAAATGTCACCCGGCCTTGAAAGATGAGAAGGTGGAGGAAAAAGGAAAGAGGTTCTAGACAGGAACAAATTTCCAAGTACTTTGGCTTATTTAGAGGAATGGCAGGGAAACTGGCAGGTCTGAAGGATGAGGGTGGGTTTGTGGGCTGCAGTGGAGGGTGAGCAGGGCTTAACAAGAGATGAGGGGTGCCATGCAGCCGGGAGATGACCAGGGGGCAACAAGAGGGGGCCAGACGAAACCCCAATTGGGTGATTTAAAAGATGGAGGAGAGCCAAAGGCACCAAGTGAGGAACCTGGGATGATGATAATAAAAATAGCAGCCAAATTACCAATGCCAATTAGCATAGCAGATGCTTCAATGCATCATCTCCAATCTTCATCCAACCTCCCAGAGAGGCGTCATCATCCCTGTACTACAGATGCAAAAAGCAGAGGGTCCCAGAAACCCAGAGTGGCGAGGTCTGGCTGCCTCTAGAGTCAAGCTGACTTCTATTATGCCAATAATAGAATATCCCAATTCATGCCAAGTGCATTCACTCTAGCAGCCAGCCAGCCTGCTAGTACCAACTAACCTCTGAGCTAGCTGCTGAAAACCACAAGAATATTTGTCCCTATGTGTCAGATAATGCTGCATTCTTTTTAAAAAGTTAATTATTAATTTGAATTATTAATTATTTTTTATTTGAGTGTAGTTGAAACACAATGTCACATGAGTTTCAGGCATGCAGCACAGTGATTCGACAAGTTTAGATATTACACGATGCTCACAGCAGGTGTAACTGCCATCTATCTCCACGCAACTCTATTCCAACATCGTTGTCTTCCCTATGCTGTGCTGTTTGTGCCTGTGACTTATTCATTCCATAACTGGAAGCCTGTGTCTCCCACTGCCCTTCACCCATTTTGTCCACACCACCCCCCTCTGGCACCCATCAGTTTGTTCTCTGTGTTTACAGGTCTGATTTTGCTTTCTGTTTTGTTTGCTTATTTGGTTGTTTTGTTTGTTTTAGATTCCTCATATGAGTGAAATCATGCAGTATTTGCCTTTCTTGGTCTGACTTATTTCACTTAGCATAATACCCTTTAGGTCCATCCATGTTGTTGCAAAGAGCATATCATCTTTTTATGGCGGTGTAATATTCCCCCCTCTCTCTGTGACATTTTCCTTGTCCGTTTGTCTATGGATGGACTCTTGGGTTGCTTCCATATCTTGGCTATTGTAAATAATGCTGCAATAAACATAAAGGTGCATATATCCTTTCAAATTAGTGTTTTCATTTTCTTTGGGTAAATACCCAACAGTGGAATTATTGAGTCATATGGTAATTTTTTGAGGAACCTCCATAGTGTTTTCCACAGTGGCTGCACCAATTTCCACTCCCACCAACAGTGCACGAGGGTTCCCTTTGCTCCACATCCTCACTAACACCTGTTATTTCTTATCTTTTTGATACTAGGCATTCTGAGAGGTATAAGGTTATATCTCATTGTGGTTTTGATTTGCATTTGCTTGATGATTAGTGATGTTGAGCATCTTTTCACATGTGTGCTGGCTATTGTGTTTTTGTTTTTGTTTTGTTTTGAAAAATGTCCATTCAGGTCCTCAGCCCATTTTTACACTAGATTATTTGTTTTTTTTGGCATTGAGTTGTGTAAGTTCTTTATATATTTTGGATATTAACCCCTTATTGGATATGTCATTTGCAAATATCTTCTCCCATTCAGTAGGTTGCCTTTTTGTTTTGTTGATGGTTTCCATCATTGTGCAGAAGCTTTTTATTTTGGTGTAGTCCCAATAGTTTAATTTTGCTTTTCCTTCCCTTAGCTTAGAAGACCTATTTAGAAAAATGTTGCTACAGCTGATGTCAGAGAAATAACTGCCTGTCTTCTTTTCTAGGAGTTTTATGGTTTCAGGTCTCACATTTAGGTCTTTAATCCATTTAATGTATTTTTGTGTGTGCTGTTAGAAAGTGGTCTGGTTTCATTCTTTTGCATGTAGCTGTCCAGTTTTCTCAGTACCATTTGTTGGAGAAACCATCTTTTCCCCATTGAATATTCTTGCCTCTTTGTCATAAATTAATTGAGCATAGGTGTAGGTTTATTTCTGGGCTCTCAATTCTCTTCCATTGACTTATATGTCTATTTTTTGTGCCATGCCATACTGTTTTGATTACTACAGCCCTATAGTGACCTTGAAATCTGGAACTGTGATACCACCAGTTGTGTTTTTGTTGTTGTTGTTGTTGTTGTTGTTGAAGATTGCTTTGGCTAGTCAGAGTCTTTCGTGGTTCCACACAAATTTTAGGATTATTTGTTTTAGTTCTGTAAAAAATGCTACTGGTATTTTTATAGGGATTGCATTTAATCTGTAGATTGCTTTAGGTAATATGGACATTTTAACGATATTCATTCTTTCAATTCACGAGCATGGTATATATCTTTCCATTTGTTTGTGTCATCCTCAATTGCTTTCATCAATATTTTATAGTTTTCAGAGTAAAAGTTTTTTACATCTTTGGTTAAGTTTATTCCTAGGTATTTTATCCTTTTTGGTGCAACTGTAAATAGAACTATTTTCTTTATTTCTCTTTGTGCTACTTTGTTATTAGTGTATAGCAATGGCATCAATTACTAGGTATTAATTTTGTATCCTGAAACTTCACTGAATTCATTTGTTACTTCTTGTGGTTTTGTGATGGAATCTTTAGGGTTTCCTATGTATATCATGTCATCTGCAAATAGTGACCATTTAGTTTCTTCTTTACTAATATGGATGCCTCTAATTTCTTTTTCTTGTCTCATCACTGTGGACAGTACTTCCAGTACTGTGTTGAATAAAAGTGGTGAGAGTGGACCTCCTTGTCTTGTTCTTAATCTCAGAGGAAAAGCTTTCAGGTTTTCTCCATTGAGTAAAATGTTCACTGTGGGTTTTTCATTTATGGCCTTTAATATGCTGAGTTATGTTCCCTCTAAACCCATTTTATCGAGAGTTTTTATCATGAATGGGTGTTGGATTTTGTCAAATGCTCTTCCACATCTACTGAGACAATCATATGATATTATCCTTCGTTTTGATGATGTGGTGTATCACAATGATTGATTTACAAATATTGGAACATCTTTGTATCCCTGGAATAAATCCCACTTGATCATGGTGAATAATTCTTTCAATGTATTGCAGAATGTGGTTTGCTAATAATTTGTTGAGGATTTTTGCACCTGTGTTCATCAGGGATATTGCCTTTAGTTTTCCTCCTCCCCCTCCTTCCCCTCCTTCCCCTTCTTCCTTTTTTTTTTTTGGTGGCTGTCTGATTTTAGTATTATCCATACTGGCTGGATGGAATCTTCCATACAATCTATTTGGAAGCTTTTCTTCTTCTTCTCATTTTTGGAATAGTTTGAGGAAAACAAATATTAACTCTTCTTTAAATGTTTGGTAGAATTCACCTGTGAAGCCATCTGGTCCTGGACTTCTATTTTTCAGTAGTTTTTTGATTACCGATTCAATTTTGTTAATAATAATCAGTCTGTTCAGACTTTCTACTTCTTCCTGACTCATTTTTGGAAGACAGTATGCTTCTATCCATTTATCCATTTCTTCTAGGTTGTCCATTTTGTTGGCATATAATTTTTTGTAGTATTCTGTTAAAATCTTTTGTATTTCTGTGGTGTCCGTTGTTACTTCTCTCTTGTTTCTGATTTTATTTGGGTCCTTTCTCTTTTTTCCTTGATGAGTCTAGCTAGAGAATCCTACATTCTTTTTTTTTTTTTTAAAGATTTTATTTATTATTTGAGAGAGAGAGAGCATCTCTTTAATTTCTAAGCAGACATTCTTAAATTTAATTTTATTATGTTATATTAATCACCATACATCATCAGTTTTTGATGTAGTGATCCATGATTCATTGTTTTCGTATAACACCCAGTGCACCATGCAGTATGTACCCTCCTTGCATGTGTGATATTACCACTTCATGGAATGCTTCCCCCTGCCTCACTCTTTTAAGGGTTATCTCCTTCTTATCTGTAAGCCCCATGCTCAGCCCCTTCTTTCCATCACAGCATTTATTACAAATTAAAACAATTTTTGTGTACTTTTCTGTTTATTTTTTGAGCTGATATTCTTGCATTACTATGAACTCCATGAAAGCATGGGGGGTACTTTGCCTTGAGTGCTACTGTGTGTCCTGCCCTCTGCAGAGTGCCAGGGAAAAACAGGTGTTCAATACATAGATGATGAATAAATCAAAGGAAAAAATTACACACACAGGTTCACACTGCATAGTCTATCATTGAATTGGGATTTCTTAAAGTCTTAAAATGTGGTGGACATTTTACCCTACTTTCTGTTAGACCCTCAGTAGAATAATTTTAATTACAAGAATTCTACGACATAATGCTCACTGGTGTTCTCATGAGGAAATATCACCTACTGATATATATTTTTAATGATAGATTAGGTGTTGGTTCAAATGAATCACACGAGGGAATTTGTTCTAAATTCCTGAGTTACCAAAAGAGTGAACTAAAGAATCATGTGGCTCTTTCCTCATCATTTGTATAATTGCCCTGTCAAAGATTTAATCCTTGTAGGTGTTTTAGCTCAATTTAACAAACAATAAGTGTTTGTTAGAAAACTGAGCTACATACAGCCTGATTCCTGAAATGGAAAATTGAAGTATTGCAGCTACAATATCATAGTCTTGTTTTGCTTCTGGGATGCAAACTATTTATGCAAATTAGTACAAATCTGCAGCTTCAGAGGTTTGAGGCTGGACTCAACAAAACCAGCTGCTGACACATAATTTTCAAAAGATTTGGAATTTGGAGCCATTGCCCTGGTACAGTGTATTATCAGGCACCTAATGTTCATGATATTGCTGAGTAACAGGTGACCTTATCCATTCTTTAATTTATTCCGCTATGATTTTCTTCTTGATCCTCTATTTTGTCTTGCTCAGCCTCCTTCTTTGGGACCTTCTCTTCCAGCTACTGCTTCCATGTCAGTGTCCCCTAAAGCTCTGCCTTCAACCCCCTTCTTAACCTGTACTGTCTTGATTTGGCCACACAATTTCATGGCTTCAATTACTACCTGGATGCTGACAGGACCAAATCTTCATCTTCAGCCTGGGATTGTCTCCCCAGAACCCCAAATCTGTATTCCCAACAGCCCATTAAATAAGCCCTTCTGAATGTGCTGCAAGAAACTCAGACTCAACATTTACAAAATCAAACTTACTAACAACCCGTGACCTTCAAAAAAAATTCCTGTTCTTCCTACTCTGAAAGACAACACCACTCACCCAGTTCTTTAGGCCAAAAACCTGGGAATCATCCTGGAGTTATCCATTTCTGTACCTTCACATATTATTATAATCCAAATGCTTTCAATTTTACTTGCTAAATATTTTTTTTGGACTTGATTCCTCTATTCTGTGTTCTTTTTGGTTCATGCCCTCGTGGAATTGGGGTGGCATTGTTCTAAGCACTTTGTATTAATGTCCACTTAATCTTGGATGGCTATCTCATTAGTCTTATTACAAGCCCAATTTTCAGATGAGGACATTGAGGCACAGAGAAGTTGAGTCACTTGAAGTTAGCAGCCAACAGAGCTGGGATGTGAAGGCAGGGGTCTACGGTTGTAATTACTGGGATATGGTGCCTCCATAATCTCTAGCCTGCAACACTGCAAGAGTCTCCTAACTAATCTTGCTGCTGCTGCTTCTTCTTCTAAAATTCTCCATATAGCTACCCAAATGATCCCTCAATAATGCAAATTGGATTAAACTTGTTTAAAACCTTTCAATGATTCCTCATCTCCTAGAAATCAAAATCTAAACTTCTTGGCATGATGGGCATTGCCCTTCACGATTTAGTCCAGCTGAGCCCTCCACCTCCCATCCCCAGAATTTAGTCAAACACCCTAATGTTGGGGCTGATCATTCCCCCTGTAACGTACTCATGCCCAAACTTCTGTCATCCTGGTAAACACCAACCCAGTCTTCAAGATTTGAATATCACTTCTTCCTTATTTTGGTCTCTGAAAAATAAGGTGTTTCTTTCTTTGACTTTCTATAACACCTATATTAATAACAATTGTCTCATTGCAATATAATTAGTTGTTATTAGCCGTGTGTCTAACCTGGACTGTGAGATACTTGAGGGAGAGATAATGCCACAGACAACTTTACATCCTAGATATCCTTGGTGCACTGTGACATTTCTGACACATAATAGATGCTCATCACACACTTAGTTATGATTTAAGGGATAAGAAACCTGGACCTGAGAGTATGGAAAGTGATTCCTCAAACAGTACAGTAGAATCTGCCCAGTGAATTTTATAGGCATAATTTCTGGACATTTCCAGCTATGGAGTCCAATCACCCATCTAATACTTGACTCTCTTTTAACAAATTCACTCAATTAGTAGACTTTTCTTGAATGCCTATTATGGGTCAGCACCCTGCTAAGATGTAGGCAACACAAAGAACAAGGTACAATGTCTATTTCTGATAAGATCAAGTCCTTTCAGGGCTTAGTCTAAGTGTGGGGGAATCCAGTAAGAACAGGCAGTCCCCATGCAATATGCAGGAACCGTGGGCCTGGGAAACACAGTGAGTGATGAGAGCACAGAGAAGAGGCACCCAGTGTGATAGGGTGAAAAGTAAGCTTCTCAGAAGTGGTGAGACCTCCAAGTAAAGAAGGGTAGAGCACCTACATTTTCAGAGAACAAAGGAAGTACTGACTTTTCTGAGTTCCAAAGTACATTGATTTTGCCAAATAGATAAGTAAGAGGTGGAAGATGAAGTGTGCTGTATGCCATGCTAAAGAGCTTTGGCCTTATCCTAAAAGTTGTGGGGAACTGTGAAGCATTTCAGACCAGGCAGTAATACAACTGACACGTGTCTTTAGAAAAATCACCCTGGCAGTGGGAAGCAGGGAGACAAGAAGCTGCTCAGTACTTTAGGCAAGAGATAATGAAATTTTGGCTGAAGGTTCCACAGTGGAGAATGAGCAGTAGGCAGATATGAGATAAAGTCGGGGAGGGGGGGTGGCAGGGAACGTAGAATCAACACAGCCTGGTGACTGAATATGGCAAATGAGATAAACAGGAGGGAGGAGTGAAGTGTGACTCCCAGCTCCATGGGCTGACAGAGCCATTCATGGAGATACGAAGTATGTGAGGAAGACCAAACTGGTTGGAGGGACAGTGAGTTCATATTTGGAAATGTTTGAGATAGCGGGCTAGTGTTGCATCTAAGAGAAGATACTTCATAGAATCTATTCAGAGTTCAGGGGGGGAGAGTTTTGAGTTGGAGATAAAGCATGAAAAATCATCAACATGTGAACGTTAAGGAAGAGGAGGGAAGGACTAAGGGACAGACCCCCTAAGGAATATCCACACAAGATGTAAGAAGAAATGCTAGTAAAGTGACCACGTAAATGCCCACATGTCCATATTCACAGAAAAGAAGGCACAGAGCCACAGTGTTCTTAGATATATAGATACTGATGTTAACCTTTGGGGAGGAGGGGTAGGCTAAGGCCACTGAACAACAGGAGTGCTGTGTATGAGCCTTACGTCTACCAGTAGACCCATGGCTTCTCAATGAATAGTTTTAATGAATGAAGAACATGATTTCTTTTTAAAATCTCTAATATAAAGTCAAGGAGATTAAATGTAGTCAAGGGATGGTATGAATGCAGAAATGAATAGCAATCATTATCCCTTGCATCAAACTGTTTTGAACATTTTCCTCAATGTGCCAGTATTTATATAGTTGATTTCATCTAGCCATTGGCATGTATATTTTCAGATTCTCATTTCGGGGAACACTGCTATACCCCATAAAACTCATTAATAATACACAAGTCCAAGCATTTCAATTGTACTGGAGTTTCATTGTACTTCCTAAAAGAGAGAGAACACGCAACAAGAAAATTGAAGCCTTTTCTAAGCAGCCTTCTGCAACAATTCTTTGGTCCTCGTGGCTGGGGAATGTTTATCTATGTATTTATGTAATATGCAGTCCCACAGTATCCAAGCACCTGGAAAATCTAATTAGCCTGGTCTTGATTGACTGTGTGCAGGATAATGCCACAGTCCTCAGTCTGTTCTTCGTCTCCTACAGCGTGCTCACTGATATGAAAATGAAGACACAGTAAGAGTTTCCATGAGCAGCTGCCCAACAGGCTTCTTATGGTATCTTATCCGCACAGAATAATTGCCCATAAAGAAGGAGGTCTCTCCACCAATCAGGGGCTGGGAAGTAGACTGCACCCGAGGAGAAATCACAGCAGCAGATTTTATGACTATAATCCCGGTACACCATTAGAGACAGAACATTTTTCAGCCCTTGCTGGGGAGAGCCCACCAGCAAACCTCATTGCCTAGTTAGAGACCACAGCAAAAGCACCAGGAAGAGGAAATTTAAGACATGTTTTGTTTTGTTATCATTTAGAAAACGGCTGCCACCACATTTGGCGCTGGCTTTGAAAGTGTATAAAATCCATCCTCCAGAGATGGTCTAAAGTGCCATGTGTGCAAGTTGGGAGAATTTGATTGAGACAGTGATTCACGTACCTGAGCCAAAGCAGGTTTACCAGGAAGCTGACAAATCTTACGATTTCTGGCCCCTCACTAGAAAAGGCCTCTCCCAAGGTCCTGTATTCATAATTTTGTGGTTTTCAGTTTGCATTCTGTGTCTAAAAGAGGGCTCCAAGAGTTGCGTAAGCCTCAGGTCCCGTGAAATCTGGATCTGCCCCTGGGCTTGGGCCAAAAGTTGTTTCCTGTGGCTGAGCCCACTTGTTGCTGTCTAGACTGCCCATCTAGAGACCACACTTTCCAACCTCATTAGACAGAAGGCAGGAGGGGGCCGTGTGACCAAGATTTTGTCAGTGGGATGTGAACAGAAGTAATATGAGCAACTGCTGGGTTTTTCCTTTTCTAAGGGGGCACACTCTCCCCTTTTTCTCTTTCCCCTCTTTCTGTTGGCTGGCAAAAGGCATTAATGGAAGCAGCCACCTTGGGACCCAAAGAAGGAAGCCATGTGTTCGTGGTATAAGCTTGTATTTATTGAAGCCTCTGCACTCTTGAGGTCTGTTGGTTGCAGCAGCTTAGCCTTTACCCTTCACTGCCAATAAGCCCCACTGGGTCAGGACTTATTTCCAAGGCAAAGTGAAACAGAGAGAGTTGGCACAGTAAGGCTGAGTCAAAGCCTTTGAAGGTCCTTGAAGAGTCAGAAGCTGAAACAAATACGAGTGGCCAGGCATGAAATCATGATTAAGAGAGGACTGAGAGTCAGGAACTTGGTGGACACAGGACGAGAGTGGGGGCAAGTTAGGGAGGTCCTAGAGAATTGCCTCTTGGTGCCCATGGCTTGAAACTGGGGCTTAGGTAGGTCACGGAGAGGAGTCTGTGAGTCAAGTTAAATCATCAGGCTTTGTACCATGTGGCCCCCACCCACCAGCCTCAGCTGATGGAACCAAAGGTAAGAAACTGATCCCAAGCCATCATTTATAGGATGTCCCGTAGCCCTGCAATGTTCTTCACATGGGTGTGTTCTACTTTTAACAGGACTGATTGTCCTAATCACACTCTTTTTTTTTTTTTTTTAAGATTTTATTTATTTGTTTGAGAGAGAGAGAGAGAGAGAGAGGGAGAGCACAGAGGGAGAAGCACAGTGCTGAACGGAGAGCCTGATGCAGGGCCCGATTCCAGAACCCTGAGATCAGGACCTGAGCCGAAGGCAGATGCCCAACCAACTGAGCCACCCAGGTGCCCCAATCACATTCTTTCTTATATGGAGTGTGAAGGAGAGACCTAGAAAGGGTCCGCAGTTGGCAGTGGGGGTAGAAACCAAAAGAAGGAAGAAGACAGTAAGAAAACAGTAAGACAAAGCCACCACTGTTAGGCTCCCTGACTTTTGGATGGAGGATCAGAGCTTCCACTGTATCCCACATTTTGCTAGGTCTTCATGAGATTGCCTGGCTTTGCAGCTCTGAGAAGATAACTTGCTATCTTTACTTCCCTGTGTAACCTTCCAATAAACCCCTGTAACTGAAATAGACTAAGCTGATTTAAAGGTACAAAGCTGAGATAGCCAGAAAAAACCTGCATTGTATCTCCGGTGATTTTCCAATTTTGATCTCAATCTGGATTCACTGTCTTCATGACAGAGATACCAAATAAAGGAGAATAAAAGTGAAGCCAGAGATTTTGTTTTTTTTTTTTTTGTCACAAAGGTATGATATTGAAGTTGGAAGAGTCACAAAAGTGATGGAGTGTGCATATCCTTTCTTTGTGATTTGCCCAGACGAGCCCCAGAGCAGATCAACGCTGTGTCATTGCTCGTGTTCGCAGGAGATATAAATTTGCAATAGTTTATGTGTATTTAGTCTCACTCCTGGAAGAGCTGATGGAACATTACATGCTATTCTGGTTTCCTCCTGTGAACGCCAGCTCTGCCGGAGGGAGGGGAAGTTTTACACCATGTTCCGAAGATGTCTACTTGAAGAAGCTATTTTCCTGAAAAGGAAAGACGATCGCCTCAGTAACACCTGGCAGGCGTCTATGAAGCTCACAGCCACTTCACCTTATCTGATTTGTCCTCGAAACTCTTTGTGGAGAGAAAAAGGAGTGAGCCGCAGAAGCATTCCTTCAATTTCAGAAAATGAGGTCCTCTGGCACTCCTGCCTTATCTATCACTTTTCTTCTAGGCCCCTTCTCATCTGCTGTTCAATCAGATGCTTCAACATCCTTGTTTGTGCTCTGGGGCTATGTGATCTGGTGACATGATCTCTGTGTCTGAACATTCATCCCCTGTCAGTCAAGGCTCAGCTGCATCCCAGGTCCTATTAGAGTTAAAAGGGGGGTGGTGTGGCAGACGCTCTTTCTCTGCCTCCTAGAAAGTGCAGACATATACCACCCCATTGCCCCACAAGACATCTGCAGAGGTAACATGTTCCCGGCCAGGTGTTAAGCACCTAGAGCAGGGGGTCAGTAAACTTTGGCTTGGTGGAGAAAATCTAACCTGATGCCTGTTTTTGTTAAATGATGTTTTATTGGAATACAGCCATACCTATTTGTTTCCATCTATGAATGCTCTTGTGGTTCAAAAGCAGAGCTGGGTAGTTGCTTGCAAAACCTCAATTATGTACTCTCTGGTCTTTTCAACAAGTTTGCTGATCCCTGACGGAGAGGAAAGGGATCATGCCCAATCTTGCATCCAACACAGTGGAAACACCGTGGAAACACTGTGGAAACACCTTACAGAAGGGTGGATGGAAGGAGGCACAGGCAGATGCAATGAATTGCCCTCAAATCACATTTCTCATAATGAGATACGAGGAAGAATGGGATTCAAATCAGAATATACTCAGGATTGGCAATCTTAGGTAAGGAGGCTGAAGATAAAAGGACTGGGATAAAAGGGGTTGTTCTAGTTAACTATTGCTGGGTTACAAACCACCCCCAAACCTAAAGGCTTATAACAACCATTTTATTGTATCTTACAATTTTATGGGTTGGAAATTTGGATGGGGTTTGGCTAGGTGATCCTTCTGTTCCATGTGGCATCAACAGAAGTCACTCTGTGGTACCCACCTGGCAGTTGGGCTGGTTAGAAAGGGGGCCAATTTAGTTTTACTACTTGCCTGGTGCCTTGGTGAGAGCAATTGTAAGGCTGGGTTCAGCTGTGGTTGTCCACCAGAGCATCTACACGTGGGCTTTCCAGCATGGCAGCCTCAGTGTGGCCAGGCTTCTTACGTGGTAGCTCAGGCCTCTGAGAGCAAGTGTTCCAGTGAATAAGCAGAAAAACTGCATCATCTTTAATGACCACAGAAGTCACATAAGGACACTTCCACGCTACTCTATTGGTTGAAGTGGTTAAGAGTCTGCCCAGATTCAAGGAGAGGGGATAGAGACCCCACCTCTGAATGGAAAGAGTGTCAAAGAATTTGTGGCCATGGCTTAATGCCAGCTCAGGAGGGGAGAGGATGGAGTAGCTGGGGGCAGGTAACCAACATTTACTGAAGGCTTTCTATAGTTATTTCACCACAACCTGGTGAGAAAGGTATTATTATTCTCATTGGAAAGCTAAAAAAAAAAAACCTCCAAGATTAAATCATTTATAATTAACTTACACAAAATGACTGAGCTACTGAGTTACCGAGTTGCAATTTCAACCCAGATCCATCTAATTCCAACTCTGGAACTTTTTCCATTATACCATGATGTCTATCATAAGGAAATGAAGGAGAGTTGACCATGGCAGACAAGGCAATGATGGGGGTTAAAGGGAAAAAACAAAACAAAACATGGTCTTACCTTCTTGCTCTTGGGAATAGAGTCACTGGTGGCCAAAAGGGCCTGAGTGTCCTCCTGAGGAGAAAGAACGCTTAATAACACCCCCTGAAGCCCCAGTCCCAGAAGTGCCGGATGTCCCTATCTCTTCTCCAACTCCTGATCAGCTGCCAGGCAGTCTGCCTAAGGTCACACACCTTTGACAGTTAAAGAGGATGATGTTGATGGAACACATCTCCTATGTAATAGGCAACTCTTACATCTCTGCCTTCAGTCTCAGCTTTTCACAAAGGCACTTATAGGCCACCTCCCCTTTGATGTTCCCCCTCACACACATTTTCTCAGTGCAAGCTTCTGCTCTCCCTGCCCTCCTCAGATCCCAGAGCAGTGAGGAAGCCTTCCAGTTTCCAGATCTGCATGTCAGGAGCTTGGGAGTCACTACTCTGTTACTCTGCCCAACAAGGAAACAGCTGCACAGCCTGAAAAATTCACAACTATTCTTGGATCCTTGGAGGACACGGGGCAAACTGCTGCCCCCAGGGCTGGAGAGACAAGGGTGTAGAGGGCGTCATGGTTTCCCAAAGCCGAGACGTACAAGGGGACACCGCCACGGGACTTGGTCCTGGGGAGGAGAACCCGAACTGTCATTAGAGCCGCTGCAGGCTCACTGTGCACCAATCTGAGAGTTAAAAACTCCAGGGGGACCTGCTGGGGGTCTCCACAATACTGTGAAATTTACCTCTAGGAGCTCAAGTAGGTTCCCACTTTACTGCGAAAAATCCCCTGGGGGTTCCAGCAGGGGGAAGGGAAAAGGAACCATTTTGAAATAAACCAGAGTGCTCTGTTCTTTTATTAGTATTATTAAAGATTTTTATTTATTTGAGAGAGAGAGCCACAGAGGGAGAGGGAGAGGGAGAAGCAGACTGCCCACTGAGCAGAAAGCCCGACGTGGGACTCGATCCCAGGACCCTGAGATCATGACCTGAGCCGAAGGCAGATGCTTAACTGACTGAGCCCCCCAGGTGCCCCCAGAGCACTCTGTTCTTTACAAGGTGTGCCCTCAGGAACCTGACCTGCCAGGGGATTATCAGAGCCTAACTGACCTGAGAGGGAAATACCCAACCCCAGGCCAGTCTAGCCATCCTGTCCCACCTAAGAGAGGAAAAATACTGAGAAACACTTGAAGTTCCGAGTCCAGAGGCCCAGGCTCACTAAAAGACTGAGGACTAATCACAGGACTGTAGAATGCTTCCTCTCCCCTGCATCTCACCACCACATTACTAAATACCTATTTACAGCAACAGTTCCTTCTACCTGGTACATCAGGTTTGGCTATCAAGAAAAAACTACAAGGCATACTAAAAGGCAAAAAAACCACAATATGAAGAGACAGAGCAAGCCTCAGGACCAGACCTGGCAGGGTTGTTGGGAATTCCAGACCAGACTGTTTCCCTGCTCCTTCTGATGGTGAGGAGATGGTGTAGCATGATAGTTCAGTGCCTGGGCATCTTCTATATCCTTTATTATATCCTTACAATAAACTGGTAAACACACAAAAAAGCCCAGATCTGTATTTATCCTGCTCTTGATTTTTATTTCGGTAATATCAATGTGAATAATGCCTATTTGCAAAGTTTTTTTGTACAAAATTGTATTAATAACAATGTTATATTTAATTAATTGAGGGTATTCATATCTTATATTTAACCAAAATTGAAAGGCAATTTTAATGTTGTATTGCTTTATAAGCTCTGAAAAGTTATCATATCACTTAGAGTTTGTTAGCTCTACCTGAATTACCAAAATCTGGACCAAATGCATTTCTCTAATCTAATTATTGGTGGCATCAGTAGAGGAAAATAGTGTCTCAAGTTTTTTGTTTTTTTTCCCCAGCAGATGTCAAAAACAAATTCCTGGTTTTACTAAAGAGTTAACTATCAGAATGTTGACAGAATCCTGTAAATATGAGAAACAGAATATTTTAAAACCAATTTGATCTCAAGTCAAGCTTTCTTTATATCACAATCTCTAGGACTTCAACCTAGGATGTTCAAACTCCTACGAGACCTTTGCTGGTGCAGTTACATGTCCTCTGCTGGTTCCTTGGCTCTAGCACTCACTTATGTTTTACACCCACTGGCAGCAATCACAATAGTACATTACTACAAATCCCCGTCATTTTCATGATGGCCAACTTAAGTCTCCATTAATGCAATAACAGAGGGACTAAAATCTTACGCTGGAAAAAGGTTTCCAAGGGCAAATTCTGACCCCACAGGACTTTTACACCAGGACAGTGGCAGACACAGAGCAATGACTGATCCATCTAACAGCGGCCAGACACTAGCAGTCAATAAAATTCAAATTCTCTAACTCGAGAGAATTGCTCAGCAATTACACACACACAAACGTCGTATTATGTGAAACATACTTAAATCATTTTTTGGGTTATCATATTAAGAAAAAAGTAACACTTAAATATCCTTATTGAGCACTGAGAACTAAGAATCTGCCTGCACATCTCTAGGGGTTCAAGGACCACAGCTGAGAGACCATTGCTCTAAAGTATCTTTGCCAGAAGTAGTCACTGTCCGGTCTTTCTTTATCTTCACTTCCTTCCTGGCTATTTCCAATCTCCAGTTGCTGTTTCCTCTCTGCGTCCCCAGTGCTCACTCTTCACACAACACACTGACTTTTCTCCTCCCTCTTGTTCACTTCTGTCATTCCTGTTGGAGCAGCTTCTCAGCCTAATCCGGCCCTCTTCCTCCTGAGTGGACATTCTCTGGGCAATTACCCAAGAGGCTTCATAACAGCGAGTGTTTTCCTCAACTCACAAGAAATGTTGGCGCAGACATCAAGGGATTTGCCTGAAGTCACTCCTAGGCCAGGGACCGAGGCCACTCCTCTCACCTCCTTTTCCATATTCACTCCCCTAGACTCTGCTGAGTCCTTGAAGTCCTTACTACACACTGTGGTGAGCACCAGTCTCTGAAAAGACAGTGCCAATATGGTGGCGGTGGGGGTTGTCACAGTACTTTTTTTGGTTGTTGTTTATTGAGATCAGTGGCATTTAAACATTTTTTTGACAATTATAGTAAGATAGACATAAATGTATCATTTTAACCATTTTTAAGTGTATAACTCGATAGTGTTAAGAACATTCACATTGTTGTGCAACCACTCTCCAGAACTTTTTTTCATCTTGCAAAACTGAAATTCTATACCCATTGAACAATTCCCTCTGATCCTCACCTCCTTCCAGCCCCTGGCAACCACCATCCTACTTTCTGTCTCCATGAACTTGACTACTTTAGGTATTTTATATAAATGGAATCATACAGTTCTTGACTTTTTGTGATTGGCCCTTCTCCCTTTGACATAAAATAATAAAATAACTGCTCCCCGCTCCTCCCTGCACATACACACACCAGATTAGCCTTAGACAATCACTGGCTTTTTGAAACAGCACTTGGGGTTGTATGTAAAGATCTCTCCTGTTCTGAACTCCCACACACCCCGGTTCCCATCATGCTGATCTGTCAACAAGTTGAAATATTGACTCCATTCCTTTGGTTCCCAGGCTGAAAATGATTTGATTAAACCTGAAGGAAATAACTCTTATCCACAAAATGACGAGCAAGGTTTTTTACCCTTATTTGGGTTTTGGGTAAGAACTTTTGAGAATCTGATGAAAACTATGTACCCTTTCCCAGAAAAATACACAGGCACACATATTTTTGCATAGAGTTTCTGGGGTTTATATGCCCTGATTTAATTTTAGTCCCCTCAAGAGCAGACCATAAGATAAGTATTTGGGTACAAGTAGTTTATTTGGGAGGTAATCCCAGGAAACATGAAGAGGTAAACCAGAGAAGGGAAGAAACCCAAGAAATGATGAGTTTGTTAATTAGCAAGTACCACTGTGGATAATAGAGGCTCAGTTCTGCTGGAGATCCTCTGAGACAATGTGCAGAACATACGTTGGAATTGTGGAGTTAACCCTCCACCTGTCTTAGCCTGCTATGTTCTTGTGTAAGCATGGTCCTCCAGCCACAGAAAGCCCTAAGGCAGAAGAGACAGGTGTTTAAGTAGGCTTTGAGGTATATGGGAATTGTTCACTGAAGCTGAAGCTAACCCCAGGGCATGTGGGTGGGGGACACTCACACTGACATAGATCCTGGAAATCTCATCCATGCACAGTAGTTAAGAGTCTTTGGGATAGATTTACTGATATGACTTCCAGCTGCAATAGCCTGCTTTTCTGTTCAAGCAGTGGATAGTTTGCTTGCACTCTCAGGCCTAATTTTTTGAGCAGACGTTCAAGTGAGCCCTCTCCCCAGCAGCCTATAATAGAAATCCATGCTGAGATCGTACCCAGCCTGCACAGCTGAACACAGCCTCAACTGTGCATGGCATGTAGCTATCATCATGTTCATTTTGACAATAGTGAGCAGCGAGCGAGGCCTGACCCAGTGGGCTCATTGCTTAATTCCATGGTTTGCGAGAATGGCGTGCATGGTGGGGATCGGCAAAATGCTAAATGGAAATGACCTCACTACCACATCAGATTGGATTCTCTGTTATTTATTTCCTCGGCCTTATAGTTAAAGCCCACAGAGGAGGTGGTCAGTTTCATTAAGGAATGGACCAACAACAACATGGGGACCTTAATGATGAAATACAAGTAAAAAAAAAATTCCCAAGCGTGAGCATCAGAACTTTATGGTGGTGGTTTTCCTGGCTGTCACCTTGCAGGAGGTGGGAGAGAGCAGGAACAATTAGACAGGAGCTGAGATCTTGGGTTCTGTTCAGGGTTGAGTTGTATCCCTCCAAAAGATGTTGAAGTCCTAACCATATTATCTCTGAATATGACCTTATTTGGAAATAATCTTTGCAGATAATCAAGTTAATGAGGTCATTAGGGTGGGCCCCAATGTAATATGATGGGATCCTTATAAAGAGAAATTTAGACCCAGAGACAAACACACATGGAAGGAAGGCATTGTGAAGACTCAAGGAGAATGCCATCTACAAGCCAAAGAATACCTGAGAACAGATTCTCCCTCACAGCCCTCAGAAGGAAGCAACTCTGCTGACATCTTGATCCCAGACATCAGCCTCCGGACTATGAGGCAGTAAATCTCTGTTGTTTAAGCCACTGTTTGTGGTGCTTTTCTACAGCAGCCCTAGGAAACTAATAAGGCTCCAATAAGAAACCTTAAGTCCAAGTTTGGGGAGAGGGATGGGGCAGTGAGAGGGGTAAAGATAAAGAACATAATATGGTTAAAGAACACAGCAGGAAGTGATGTTGGGAGTCTGAACCATCACACCATGTATCTCAGATTCACCAGGGGTCAGGGACCAGACTCAAGATAGTGAAGTACTGGCAGTGGGAGAAGGACATACTATCCATGAATGGACCTTGTTCTCCTTTCCTGGGAATGCCCTCTACCTTCCTCCACCACTTTAAGGAGCTCACCCCTTGAAGAATTCTACATCCTCTCTCCCCCTTGCCCTGACCTTGTTGAAGGGCCTCCCATGAACCTGTAACACCTAGACCTTATCCCACCAGAGAACTTGTCCCTCTGCACTGTAGTTGCCTCCCCAATGGTCTCCCAACTAGGTTGTTCATCTCTTTGAGATGAGAAACTGGGTCTTTTCCATTATTGCATCCCAGCATCATATACTATACCTGATGCATTATAGGGAGGCTCAATAAATGTTTGTTGAAGAACTGGATGGATGAATGGCTGGCTGGCTGGCTGGCTGGCTGGCTGGCTGGGTGGATGAAGGCATAAAAGGCGTGGACTTGATATTAAGACAAAAATTAGCTTGCGTTTTGGGGTGGTTTAGGTATTTTCTGGGCTTGAGGTGATGGTAGGATGGGGCCCCCTAGGTAAGAACTTGGTTAGCAGGACCAGCAGTTAGGAAGGGCTGCAATAGGTTGAGCATTGCAACACTGACTAAAGCTGTGTAGCACCCATTCATTTATCCATTCCTGCTCAGACATACTTGGAGCACAATAGTGTTCCAGACACTAGGGATACAAAGATGGGGACAGCAAAATTCCCTTTACATATCAGTGGAGATTTGTAAATAAGGAAGGGCAAAGGATGTATTCCCAAAGATGTTTGCTGCCTCCTTATTTATAATATCAGAAAATTGGAGTAAACCTCAGTGCCCATCCACAGAAGAAATGGTTAAATATAATATGATGTATTAATCTGATGAAATATGCAGCAAATAAAAAGGAAAAAAAAATCTTCAGGTAGTATTTCAGTTAAGACTAATTTAGGCTACGAGTGATAGAAAATTTGAAATTAGAGTGGCTATGACTGATATAAAAGCAGAAATTAGAATAGCCTAAACAGAACTGTATTTCTTTTCATGTAAACAAAGCCAGAGGTAAGCAGGTTGATAGGGTGGCTCAACAATCATCAACTTGGCTTCTTCTCTTGCTATTCCTCCATCCACAGAATGTGACTGCTCCTTCATGGCCTAAGAGCTGCTGCAAGAGCTCCAGCCATCACCTCTGCATTCCAGCATTAGGAAGAAGGAATGGATAAAGAAGTCTCTTTCTTTTATGGATACTTTCAAGAAGTTAACGCATGATGTTTCTGATTTCATATGTATCAGTCAGAGTCTGGTAGAGAGACAAGTCATCATGCGTGTTATGGGATAAAGGATTTATTATGGAAAAATAGACTTTACACTGTATGGGAAGAGCTGTAGAGAGTTGGAGGGTCAGAGAAGGTGTCACCAACTGGTTATTTCGAAAAGCCAAGCACATCAAGCTACTGGAAGGGGGCTGAGAAGGAGGAGTTCATGAAAAGCTCTGTAGGAAGCTGCTATCACCTCTGGGGATCCTAATCAAGCATCTGGGGGTGAGTCAGTGGCTGCTGCTGGTCAACAGCCCAGAAGTTCAGAAGAGGAGCTGGACATACAATAGAAGAGAGTGACTTACAGCTGGAAACTGCTGGACACCTCTGCATCCATCTGTCACCATACTGGACAACACAGTGACCATTAGAGACTAATGACCACCGCCTCCTAAATTTCATACAAGTTCCTTTTTTGGCCAGCTACAACCTGGAACCATACACAGATGTAATACTGGGAAATCTAGCTCCAAGTTTAACCAAGGTGGTGCAGTATAAACCACCACAATCCATTCTTCATCACCTGGCATGCATAAAAGAAGTCTCTCTCTCTTAAACCACATTTAATTTTCAAGTAGAGACAGTAGTGCAATCATGTTTCCATATAACACGAGGCAGCTATCTCTCACACAGCTGGAAGATGCAAACCCTTTCCCCAAAAGAGTATACACAGAAGTTCATGTGTCATTTTTTGTTCATCACTGGATGATGTTCCAACCTCTCCTAGCTGAGTTATACATCACCTTAAGCCCTTAACTAAAACACTGATATATAAAGTTAACTGCAATTAACACATCCTATGTTTAAAAGTAGAAGAATTAGAGGGCGCCTGGGTGGCTCAGTTGGTTAAGCGACTGCCTTCGGCTCAGGTCATGATCCTGGAGTCCCAGGATCGAGTCCCACATCGGGCTCCCTGCTCGGCGGGGAGTCTGCTTCTCCCTCTGCCCCTCCCCCCTCTCATGTGCTCTCTCTCATTCTCTCTCTCTCAAAATAAATAAATAAATAAATAAAAATCTTTAAAAAAAAAAGTAGAAGAATTAGAAAAGATTGTATATGTAAACACTGTATAGTGTTTATTATGAATATGTTTATATCAAAGCAAGGAACAAACATCAATACTACAGTCCTTATTTCTACAACTGGTCACATCATCCTAGCTGGTACTTATTACTTTTCTCTTTCACTACCACAGTCCATATTTTCTTTTCCCTCAGCACGCAGTGCAGCTGGTCATAATCTTGCATGATGGGATGAATCAAGCCTTCATTCCAGAAGGGTCTGGGTCATGAGCAATCCTGGTTGTACTGGGTGTGTAGGTTTCCTTTAACATTTATCACAGGACACAGGATGGCTAACAGGCAGCCTAAAAATGTCCTATATTCCAGACATACTCTTCCCTAACACCACTTCTTCTTGATGGTCAGAATCAATCAATCACCCAGCCAGGAAGTATTAAGACTTTTTTTTGGCGGACGGGCTTAGTTTGTTCTTTGGCATGAGTTGCCTAAAATGATCAGTAGAACATGTCAGTTTCCAATTAAAAACCCACTGCTGTGTTTCCTGATGGAAGCATTTCTCCCTTGGGATTCGTCTCTAAATCAACAGATCCCAGTTTTGGGGGGGCAAAAAACATTTTACTAATGGATCACCAGGGATAGTAGAGAAAAGAGCCACTCCTATCTCTACCCCTTGATGCCTGGCTATCAGAGAAACATCACTATATACTGGTTGGTAATTTAGAGCATATATTACATCCCAGTGGATATTACCCTGACCCTGAAAAGAGTAGCCACAAAGCTGATGCCACAACTGAATCTTTTTTTTTAAATCTAATCAAGATATAGCTGATGATTGGGCGCCTGGGTGGCTCAGTTGGTTAAGCGACTGCCTTCGGCTCAGGTCATGATCCTGGAGTCCCTGGATCGAGTCCCGCATCGGGCTCCCTGCTCAGCAAGGAGCCTGCTTCTCCCTCTGACCCTCCCCCCTCTCATGTGCTCTCTCTCTCTCATTCTCTCTGTCTCAAATAAATAAAAAATCTTTAAAAAGATATAGCTGATGATTAAAAATTGTATATAGTTAGGTTATACTACTTGATGATTTGATATATGTATACCTTGTAAAATATTTACCACAATCAAGCTAATTAAGAGATCTATCACCTCACACAGTTATAATTTTTCAGTGCATGGTGAGAACACTTGGGATCTACCCTCTTAGCAAATTTCAATTATACGATGCAATATTGTTAACTATATAGCAACATTGTTGTACATTAGATCTCCAGAATTTATCTGACATAACTGAAACTTTGTGCCCCTTAACCAATATCTTCCCATAACCTCTTTCCCCTGGTGTCTGGTAACCACCATTCTCTGTTTCTGAGTCTGACCTTTTTAGATTCCACATATAAGTGAGACCCGAAGTATTTGTCTTTCTGTGTCTGGCTTATTCCACTTAGCATAATGTCCTCCAGGTTCATCCATGTTCTAAGTGGCAGAATTTACTTCTTTTTCAGGGGTGAATAATATTCCATTATATTTATATGTATATACGTATATAACATTTTCTATATATATTACATTTTCTCCCTATATATTTATATATTAGATATACATATCATATGTATCATATGAGATATACAGTTTCTCCCATTTTCTTCATCCATTAATACAGAGTTGTTTTCATATTTTAGCTATTATAAATAATGCTGAAATGAACATGGAAGGATAGATATCTCTTTAAGATACTGCTTTCATTTCCTTTGGATAAATATCCAGAAGGGGGTTTGCTGGATCATATGACAGTCTTATTTTTAATTTTTTTAAGGATTTTATTTATTTATTTGACAGAGAGAGAGAGAGAGCACAAGCAGGGGAAGAGAAGAGGGAGAAGCAGGCTCCCCGCTAAGCAGGGAGCCCAATGCGGGGCTCCATTCCAGGACCCCAGGATCATGACCAGAGCTGAAGGCAGATGCTTAATGCCTGAGCCACCCAGGCGCCCCTATTTTTAATTTTTTGAGCAAACTCAACATTATTTTCCATAATAACTATACCAATTTACATTCCCACCAGCAGTGCACAAGGGTTCCCTTTTCTCCACACCCCTGCCAACACTTGTTGTCTTTTGTCTTTTTGATAACATAGTCTGACAAGTATGAGGTGATATCTCATTGTGGATTTGATTTGCATTTCCCTGACAATTAGAGATGTTCAGCACCTCTTCACATACCAGTTGGACATTTTATGATTTTCTTTTGAGAAATGTACACTCAGGTCCTTTGCCCATTTTTAATTGGATCCTTTTCTTGCTATTGAGTTGTGGTCCTTATATTTTTTGGATATTAACCCCTTATCAAATATATATGGTTTGCAAACATTTTCTCCCAACCCGTGGTTGTCTTTCTATTCTGTTGATGGTTTCCTTTGCTGTGCAGAAGCTTTTTAGTTTGATGCTATCCCATTTGTCTATTTTTGTTTTAGTTGCCTGTACTTTTGGGGTTATATTCAAAAAGTCGTTACCCAGACCAATATTGAGAAGCTTTTCTCTATTTTTCTTGTAGAAGTTTTATGGTTTCAGGTCTTACCGTTAAGTCTTTAATCCATTTTGGGTTGATTTTTGTATGCGGTATAAGATAAGGGTCTAATTTCATTCTTCTGCATGTGAATATACAGTTTTCCTAACCTTGTTCATCAAAGAGACTACTCTTTATTGTGTGTTCTTGGCACTCTTGTCAAAGATCAGTTGACCATAGATGCATGGCTTTATTTCTGGGTGTTCTATTCTGTTCCATTGTTCTGTGTATTTGTACGTGTGTGTGTGTGTGTGTGTGTGTGTGTATTAATGCCACTTCCACATTGTTTTAATTGCTTTAGTTTTATAAATATTTTGAAATCTGGGAATATGCCTCTAGCTATGTTTTTTTTTTAATTTAAATTCAATTAGCCAACATATAGTACATCATTAATTTCAGATGTAGAGTTCAATAATTCATTAGTTGCATATAACACCCAATGCTCATCATATCACGTGCCCTCCTTAATGCCCATCATCTGCTTTCCCCATCCCCCCATTCACCTCCCCTCCAGCAACCCTCAGTTTGTTTCCTATAGTTTAGAGTCTCTTACGGTTCGTCTTCCTCTCTGTTTACTTCCCATTTAGTTTTCCCTCCCTTCCCCTATGATCCTCTGTGCTGTTTCTTATATTCCACATATGAGTGAAACCATATGATAATTAGCTTTCTCTAATTGACTTATTTCACTCAGCATAATACCCTCCAGTTCCATC
This sequence comes from Phoca vitulina, assembly GCF_004348235.1. NCBI lineage: Eukaryota > Metazoa > Chordata > Mammalia > Carnivora > Phocidae > Phoca > Phoca vitulina. The sequence continues at coordinate 9,242,644 of NW_022589740.1, read as the reverse complement.
CATGTCGATGTAAATGGTAAGTATTCATCCTTTCTGATGGCTAAGTAATAAATACCCTAGCTATGTTCTTGAAGAAGATTGCTCTGACTACTCAGGATCTTAGCTCTATATGAATTTTAGGACTGTTTTTTTTCTATTTCTATAAAGAATGCCTTTGGAATTTAAATAGGGATTACACTGAATCTGTAGATCATTTTGGGTAGTATGGACATTTTCACAATATGAATTATTCCAATCCATGAACATGGAATGTCTTTCTATTTATCTGTGTCTTCTTTAATTTCCTTCATCAATGTTTTATTTATTTTCAGTGTTTAATTTTTCACCACTTTGGTTAAGTTTATTCCTAAGTATTTTATTCTTTTTTTTTTCTATTGTGAATGGGATTGTTTTCTTGATTTCATTTTTTTGGATAGTTCACTGTTTGTATATAGAAATGCGACTGACTTTTGAATGTTGATTTTGTATCCTACAACTTCATTGAATTTATTTATTAGTTCTTAGGCTTTTTGGTTGAGTCCTTAGGATTTTCTACGTATAGGATCATGTCATCTGCAAATAGAGATAATTTTACTTCTTTCTTTACTTCTTTCTTTCTGATTTAGATGCCTTTTATCTCTTTTTTGTCTAATTGCTCTGACAAGGATTTCTAGTACTCTGCTGAAAAAAGTGACAAGAGTGGGTATCCTTGCCTTGCATCTTAGAGGGAAAGTTTTCAGTGTTCATGCAGGCTGGCAATGCAGAATTACCATCTATAGATCATCTTCGTCTCTTTAAGAAATGTGATCATATGGTATTTGGCTTAGAATTGGACTCCTTGGCTTTTCTTGGTTGAAGGAGTAACAAACTTTTCCTCCCATTTATCCCATGAACTTTGCCTCAGATAGGTTCTCAAATGACTTGACCTTAAGTATGGGTACACTGTCTCTTCTTTTTTAAAAATTTAAGAGACTACTTTTTAGAACACTTTTACGTTCACAGCAAAATCAAACAGGAAGTACACATGTGCCCCTGCACATGCATAATCTCCCCCATTACCATATCCTTCATCAAAGATAAGTTTGTTACAATTGATGAACCTAAATTGACACATCATTGTCACCTAAAGTCCATAGTTTACATTAGAGTTTACTCTTGGTCTTGCACAGTCTATGGGTTTGGATCAATATATAATGACCTATATCTACCATTATAGCATCATACAGAAGAGTTTCACTGCTCTAAAAATCCTCTGTGCTCTCCCTATTCATTGCTCCCTCCTGCGAACCTCTGGCAACCACTAATCTTTTTACTATCCCCAGAGTTTTGCTTTTTCCAGAATGTTATATAGTTTAAATCATATAACATATAGTCTTTTCAGATTCGCTTCTTTCACTTAGTAATATGTGTTTAAGTTTCCTCCATGTCTTTTCATGGCTTGAAACTTCACTTCTTTTTTAATTTAATTTAATTTTATTATGTTAGTCACCATACAGTACATCATTAGTTTTTGATGTAGTGTTCCATGATTCACTGTTTTCATATATTTCTTTTTAGTGCTGAATAACACTCCATTGTCTGGATGTACCACAGTTTATTTATAATCTATTCACCTACTAAAGGACATCTTGGCTGCTTCAAAGTTTTGGGAATTATGAATAAAGCTGCTATAAACCTCTATGTGTAGGTTTCTGTGTAAAAATAAGTTTTCAACTTCTTTGGGTAAATACCAAGGTACATGATTCCTATATTATTCAGTAAGGGAATGTTTCAATTCCTAAGAAACCAGTAAATTATCTTCCAAAGTGGCTGTACCATTTTACATTCCCACCAGCAATGAATGAGAACTCCTGTCACTCCATATCCCCCTGGCATTTGGTATTGTTAGTGTTCTGAATTTTGGCCATTCTAATAGGTGCGTAGTGGTCCCCCCCCACCCCAACACACACACACACACACACACTTTTTAAATTAATATTGAAATATTGACTATTTTCCTTATTATGGAGCTATACACAAAGTCTCCTATTTCACATTGGCTATTTTTCTATGAATGAAAGAACAATATTTTTGTAACCTATTCCCCTCCCTTTGAAGGTTTTATGAAAAGAAAGTAAACGTTACCAAAGAAAATTCAAGAAATTAAAGGAAAATTGAATTGTCCTTCCTCAGAGAAGAAATTTAAGTCATACTTGAGAAAAATCTGAGGGGTGCTAATTGTCTGGAACCTTTTGTGTATGATTGGATTTGCCAGTCCCAGTAATTGGTAGAACTCACCACTAAAATTATTTGGATCCGGTAATGGTTCTTTGCCTTCTCTTTCTCTATCTATCTTCTTCCCCTTCTTCTTCATTTTGGTGGGGGGTGGAGGAATGTTGGGTAGATTTTTATATAGATTGAATTTCTCTAATGGTTCTAAGTCCATTTGTGTTTCTATTTTTTTCTGAATCAGTTATACAAAATTATATTTTCCTGGGAAATCCATTTTGTCTAAACTTTTAAATTTATTTGTTTAAAGTTCACATTTTTCCTTCATTATTTTAATACCTGTTTTATCTTAGTTTATATTCCCTGTTCCATCTTAATACATATATTTGTGCTCTATTTCTATCCTTTTTATTTTTTTTTCAACTTTGCCCAAAATGTGTCTACTCTATTAAACTTACAATATCTGATTTGGTTGATCCTCTCTATTGTAATTAATAGAAGGAAATACTTATGGTTTACATGTGATTAGATTTACCTAAGTAATCCTGACTTTCTCCCTCATTCCTTACTCCTCTGCACAGAGGTGAACTTGAATATCCATTGTTGGGACTCATTTCTTGATTGAGTGAATGTAAACCATCAACAATATTAAATACCAGGAATTGAATCTCTTTCTACTCTCCAAACCAGTGTAAGATAACAATCCTAGGTGACTGCATCTGGTTCTCTCTAGCATGTAGTTCCAAGTTCTACAAATGGAGGCTGGGCAGAGGGTACTAATAGACCCATTTGGCTCTCACTCTAAGTCATACCCTCTAAGTAGTTTATCATTAATAAAGGAGATAATTTGATTGTCATATCTGTGATGTTTTGTTGATCTCTCAATGGATTCAGTTAGAGAGAGAACACCAAAGTCATTTACTCAGCTCTCTCAAGCTCCAACAACATTTCTGTTTTCAATTTCATTAATTTGTGTTCTTTTGTATTATGTGCTTCCCTCTTTCTTTGGATTACTTCATGTACAATAGTCAGTGAAATTAAAACTCTAGTCCTTCAAGTTGTAATTTAAATTCCAGTTAGTTAACATACAGTGTAATATTAGTTTCAGGTGTAGAATTTAGTGATTCATCATTTACATACAATACCCGGTGCTCAATACAACCAGTGCCCTCCTTAATACCCATCACCCATTTAAGCTACCTGCCCCCACCTCTCCTCCAGCAACCCTCAGTTTGTTCTCTATAGTTAAGAGTCATGAAGAAATGGAAAAACATTCCATGCTCATGGACTGGAAGAACAAGTAGTGTTCAAATGTCTATACTATCCAAAGCAATCTACACACGTAATGCAATCCCTATCAAAATACCACCAGCTTTTTTTTCACAGAGCTAGAACAATCTTAAAATTTGTATGGACTCACAAAAGACCCTGGCTATTCAATAGCCAAAGCAGTCCTGAAAAAGAAACGCAAACCTGGAGGCATCACAATTCCAGAATTCAAGTTCTATTACAAAGCTGTAGTGATCAAGACAGTATGTTACTGGCACAAAAATAGACACATAGATCAGTGGAAGAGAAGAGAAAACCCAGAAATGGTCCCAACAACTCTATGGTCAACTAATCTTTGACAAAGCAGTAAAAAATATTCAATGGGAAAAAGACAGTCTCTTCAACAAATGGTGTTGGGAAAACTGGACAGCAACATGAAGAATGAAATTGGGCCACTTTCTTAACACCATACACAAAAATAAATTAAAAATGGATGAAAGACCTAGATATGAGACAGAAACCACCAAAATCCTAGAGAAGAACACAGGCAGAAACCTCTTTGACCTCAGCTGTAGCAACTTCTTACTAGATACATCTGCAGAGGCAATGGAAACAAACGCAAACATGATCTATTGGGACTTCATCAAGATAAAAAGCTTCTGCACAGTGAAGGAAACAGTCAACAAAACCAAAAGGCAACTTTTAGAATGGGAGAAGACATTTGCAAATGACCACTGTTTCATTTTAAATAATTCTGATTTCCAGTATACTTTCCTCTTTGACCATGAATACAAATCTGTTCTTTAAAATTTTTTAAATTTTATTTATGAACAATAGCACATCATAAGGATGTGCTTTTTGGTAACTATAAAAAACACTTCAATTCATAAAAGAAAATGCTCTTTATAAGACAGAAATATTTAAGGACAAATCAAGAAAACAATCTTAACATATGGCTGTTAATGTATCAACCCAAAATAATTTAAAGAGGCAATATCAGTATTTTTCTAACTCTGAATCCTCCCCTTTTGGTTCCATAATTTCTGCAATTTGCATGTACTTCCTTGAATACTTTGATTTTATTTAATTATTTAAAAAAATTTTATTAGTTTCAGAGGTAGAATTTAGTGATTCATCAGTTGCATATAATACCCAGCGCTCATTACATCACATGTCCTCCTTAATGCCCATCACCCAGTTACCCCGTCCCCCACACACCTCCCCTCTAGCAACCCTCAGTTTGTTCCCTAGAGTTCAGTGTCTCTATGGTTTGCCTCCCTCTCAGTTTTCATCTTATTTTATTTTTCCTTCCCTTCCCCTATGTTCATTTGTTTTGTTTCTTACGTTCCATGTATGAGTGAAATCACATGGTATTTGCCTTTTTCTGACTTATTTTGCTCAGCATAATACACTCTAGTTCCACCCACGTCACTGCAAATGGCAAGACTTCATTCTTTTTGATGGCTGAGTAATATTCCATTATATATATATATATCCCATTGTGTGTGTGTGTGTATGTGTGTATATATATATATATCCCATTGTGTCACACCTTCTTTATCCATTCATCTGTTGATGTCCACAAAAAAAATTTTTTTAAACTAAGCTCTAGGCCCAGTATAGGGCTTGAACTCATGACCCTGAAATCAAGAGTCACATGCTCTACCAATTGAGTTGGCCAGGTACCCCTACTTGAATGCTTTTTAAATGGTATTTTCCCCATCTTGATATCCCAAATGTAATATTTTAAATCATTCTAGTTTCTTAAAGTTAGCATTTTATACGATGTTGAAAATGAAACAGATCTAAAGTGGACACCTTGCTACACATTTGAAAACATAATCTGTGTTCATTTTTCCCCTGACAAAAGATTCATTTAGTTTGAGAGCCTTATTATCATGCCTTCATAGCTTTCCTGATCATGATTTGAAAGGATGTCAAGTTGAATGCCACTTCCTTACCATGGACTACCATTTTTTAAAAGCACCATTGTAATAAAACCCACTTAAAGTGTATTTTGATAAGTTTAAGAGATCTGTTCTAAAGAAGGATTTCTCCCCAGTAATCATGTTCCTAAGTAGCTTAGAAAGCAGCTCTTCATCGCTGTTCCTGAATGTAAGAATAGCTACTTTCACTGGTCATTATATGTTGTTCTGCCTAATTAATACATGTCATTCCCACTACCTTCTCCTGGGTTTCCTAGGTGTCTTTGATGTCCTAAGTAACAAGACAACAAATTATGCTCAGCCATGATACTTTATTTGAAGGACTGTGCGTGTGTGTATATTTTAACTTCCCAAGAGAAATTAAGACACCTAATGTTAATAATAATCCCCTGACCTCGATATCACCAAAGAGCCTGTGTTTACATTTTTCTGATTGTGTATTTTTTTTTTAACACTTTGAATAAGGAATCAAATAAGATCTATTCATGGCAATTGCTGCATAGGTCTCCTAAATTTCTTTTAATCTATAGATCCCTCCTCCTTTTTTATTTCTCTGGAAACTTTTTTGTTGAAGAACCTGGCTTATTTGTTCTGTACAAGGATGCACTTCTGCGTCCCCAATACAACAATGTATTTCAATTATTTTTGCCTTTGCTAGTGTCCAGTTAAACTGTGATGTGTCCAAGGGTCCTGCTTTGAATTCTGCCCTTCTAGTCTGTCCTTCTGAAGCACCAACTACATGTGTTAGACTTTCTCATCCTTTCAATGCTATTCTTACCCCAGCTTTAATACTTTTAATCTCTTTCTCTGCGCTCCTTTTGGAGTAATTTCTTCTGATCTATATTCCAATTTGTTCATGTTCTTTTCACCTGCATTCAACTTGTGTTATTCCCTCAAGTTTTTTTTTTTTTTTAATTTTATTGACATTTAAATTTTTAGAAATTTTTTGTCAATTTTTCAATTTTTTCATAGTTGTTCTTTTCATATATTTCTTCTTTCTTTTAAACTTTAATTATTAAAAAGTTTAGAGGCACTAACAGAGATTCTGTTATCTGAAACCCTGGGAGTCTCCTCCTGTTGTGTGTCCCTCCAGAGAGGGCGTGCCTGTGCATTTACCAATTACTACAAAGGCGCGACCCACCCAAAACCACTTTGATCTTTATTTTTCAGCTGAAGGCTTCCTAAGTCATGTGGGTCATACAAATTTGAAATTCTAACTCATGCCTAACCCTATGAGGACATTCCTGTGATTATAAATTCTTAGGGGCAATTTTTTCTCCTCCACCAGGACCTAGATTGAAATCGAGAAGTTTCCTGGTTGTTGCCCTGTGCTGTTGGGCAAAGTTATAGCTCTTTAGGGGTTTTGGCTTTATGCAGAGATTTTATTTTCAATTCCCCACTTCGCAGGGACCCAAAGCCATTAAAAAACAAGACCCTAAGTAATTGAAATCCTTGTTCCCCAAACTCCCATAGTGTCAGTCTATTTGCTTATCCCTCTGGTTGTCAATTTCCTGTTTATTTTTGGTCACTGATAATTTCCTTGATTATTTTTATTAAATTATTATTGTTATTATTATTATCATTTGAGAGCACTATCCAGTTAAGAGAATGTTTTTATAGTTTATCTAAAGTTTCTATGTGTTCTATGTTCTCTGGCCATGTAGTTTGGCATAATGTCAGACATAGAAATCCACTAATTCTACTTGTTCCAAAAACCTCATCTGAATCCATATTATTGTAAATATCTAAGTTCACAAGCTAGTCAAAACACCTAGCCTTTGACTGGAAAAATACTGGTGTGTCATGTGGATCAGATATTCTGAGTGATGGTTGTTAACATCATTAAACGTTATGATTCCTGTGGAGAAAATAATTACAGGGATTCTCGAGTGAAAATGGTGGTTCTTAACTACGTTTCACAATCAGATACGCACACTCAAAACATTTACATGATCAATGGCACATCAGTACCCTACTTCAACAGGCACTGCTCCCAAGTTGACTTCTTTATAACCACCCTCATTCCTAGTACAGCGGTTCTCACGTTTTATTCCCAGAGAACACTAGTTCTCAGTGACCTGAACCAAAATGTTCTACCACCAATATGAAATATTACGTATCCCCAATTTGCAGAACTCTTAGGTAATAAATATCAATTTTCTCAATTAAAAAAATTTCCCCACAGTGGATTTCTAATATGTATGTACCCAGAATTACTTTTTGGCTATTACTTAAAAATAGATGAATTAATAGGAAACTTAGAGTAGCATAAAACCCAGAAACTTAGTTTCTTAAGGATATCATAAAAGCGCTTACCAGTGAAGATGCAGAGACCCGCACAGAGTTTATATAATAAAGTCTTCATTGTTGGAAGTAAACTTTTCTATGAACCTGAGTGTTTCCTTCTCTTTTAGGTCCTTTCCAGCTCTCAAATTCCATTAATCTGTTTTCGGCCCACCTGATAACTTTGCTAAAGCTATTCTATGAGGAAATTAGACCTATCAATATTTCATGGCATTTTACAAAGGGCAGTGTTATTTCTACGTGTCCTGACCCATGAGAAATGTAAGAAATAGTATCCAAGAACAAAGTTTTTCAAATTTTGTTGTCACCGACTGTATGATAATGCAATCACATAAAATCGGGAGAATTTTGATAGCTATAACATCTTAAATATACACCCATCATGTTTACAAGTTGTTCATCTATGTCATCTAGTTTCAAAGCATTCCCTCAATTAAAGAAACCCAGACTGGCATCTAAAAAAGCCATTCAAAAAATAACCCAAGATATTTACTTGTCTTCTGAGAACACATTAGAATGCACAGCTCTCAAAATTCCTCTTTTATCTCGCACCCACTTTCGACACACACTGCGGCAACGCCCACGCCTCTTCCCTCAATGCTCCTCGGACTCCTCTCACACCCTAACTCAAGTTCACTCGTTCCTTTCTTCCTCCATCCATCTTACCCACGTCGCAGCACAAAAGTCTGGACCACCTGGCCAGCTGGGACCTACCTCCGTGGGTGGAGGAGGCAAAGAAACAGAGCAGGTAGAAGCAGAATGCTTTTCATCCTACGATCTGGAACACTTACACGAGTGACCCTTTTCCTCTGACACACATGCAGGCACAGGGCTGAAAAGTACTATGTATGTTTATAGTAAGCGCCACGTGAAGTTTTCTGTGTTACTTAAACTCCCTGGGTATCAGTTTCCTCACCCGATGAAAACTAGTATCTATTTCCTAATGCAGTCTAGGAGGTTAAATGAGGTTATACTTGCAAAGCATTTAGGAATAATGCCCGGTACACGATAAGCACTCAGAAAGCTTTAGTGGTTATTATTACCTGATGGCGGTAATAATCGTACATGTAGCAGATAGTAAAGTCGTAAAGATACACTTATACTGCTTAAGAGGGGTGATAAACAATCCGCCTTAAGCAAGCCCTGAGGTAATCACATAACTAAACATTAGAATGGTAATGTTGGTGATGGGAGATGTTACAAAATTTTACACTTTCCTAAGTACTTTTTTTTTTTTTTTTAAGATTTTATTTATTTGACAGAGAGACACAGCGAGAGAGGGAACACAAGCAGGGGGAGTGGGAGAGGGAGAGGCAGGCTTCCCGCCGAGCAGGGAGCCTGATGTGGGGCTTGATCCCAGGACCCTGGGATCATGACCTGAGCCAAAGGCAGACGCTTAACGACTGAGCCACCCAGGCGCCTCTATAAGTACTTTTTTATTGAAACTGTGATAAAGCCATGATATATTTTGCCTATCAGTAGAAACACTGGTATTATTACCTTTCTACCTAGTTTCATAACAACCAGCTTGTCCCGAGTGTGTATGGTGTATTGGCACTCTACTGAAACTATGTATTATCTAACTTAACTACTAACAACTGCATAAGATAAGGATCATTATTACCTTCATTTTCCAGGGGGGGAAATGGACTCTTTAGAGAGCTCCCTTAAGGGCACTGAAGACATTTTTCTTTCTTGGTGTGTCTATTGTCTATCCTGGTGTATCCCATAGCCTGGACTTAATAAAGATTTGTTGGATGGATGAAAGAAATAGTTAAACCTCACTAGGCTTAATTTGGGTCCTAGACCTTACACCCAACACAGTTTTTCAAAATCAATTATAAAAGTAGACACAACCATCCTTCAGGAACAAACCAATCTGCCCAGACTATGTTAGGAGGAAAATGGAGGACGAAACTGTGAAACAAAGTGAGCACCTTGGTGGGAGAAACTGTAAGATGCATGGATATTAGGATTGCCAAGGTGTTCAGACTATGCTGGATGGCTAGGGTCACCAAGGAAACAGTTCCAATTTATGAGCCACCAGTAAAATTAGAGCCAGAGATGCCGTCCTGCTTACTTCTTGCCATTTGTATTTCAAGGCCCAGTACTGGGGGGCCTGTGCTCGTGGAGCTGCTGAAACGGAAGCTGAGGGACAGGCTGCCCATCAGCACACAGACATACTGCAGTGTTCTCCTGAGATCCGCAGTCTTGGGAGAAGGGTAGGTTCAGGAGACTGGGCAAGCCGCCCACCCACCAGGGCTTTCCCAGGGCTGGATGATGGTGTCTCTTCCTCGTTACCCATAGGGTGATACGCAATGGCCCAGTGGTTCTCAGGATTGTCACAACTCTACTGTTTTGTCCTCGGGGAGCTAGAAATTATACCTAAGTTGACATGCTCTGCAGGCTGCTATGATAGCCCAGCAGCAAATCATTCACTGCCAGATTCCTTTATACAAACACATCCTCCTTCCTTGAGGAGCCACTCCAACAGTGGTTCTCAAAGCATGCTGAAGCAGCAGCATCGGCATCACCTGGGATCTGAGGTCAAGGGAAGTGCATTGGACAAAGAAAGCCATATTTGGATTGGGGGGAGTGATGTTAAGAGTTTATTGTCTAGCTGGTCTTTTTTCAGCTTGAATATATATATATATATATGTATATATTGTTTTGAATTTGTATATTGAATATATATATTTTTCAGTTTGAGATATATATATATATATATATATATATATATATATATAGATGGTCACAGACCTGTTGAAAAATTCTCAAAATTGCAATTTATTGCTGAGGCTCCAGATTTAAATGAGAGGGAATGAGGTCACAAACTCGGGTGACCATTTAAACAGATTAGTAATAACAGATTTTACGTTGAAAGCCGTATTTAGGAAAAGAGTTGCTACTCTCTAAGTATCTTACAGAGCTGTTGGAGAGACTGAAAATGAGATAACTGGTATGAAGGTGTTCTGAAGCCGTGAAACACTATGAAAATGTCGGTGCAAAGTAAGTGAAAATGTTGGCAAGAAACTGGTTAAGGCAAAAGAGAATCAGGGGTCTTGATACAGATTATGAGAAAGGGACTAGAGGTCTTCATTTCTTCACTTCGCAGTATTTATTAGGTGTCAAATACACGCGGACACACACACACACACCAAGAACTGTACCAGAAGCTGGGAATAAAATGTCAAACAAAAGCAGACATGGCCTTTGCTTTCATGAAGTTCAAATCTAATAAGGGAGACAGATATTTATCAAATAATTACATAACTGAATCATTCCTAACCCTAAGAATAGTCTTCTGAAGCAAAAGATTATAGTTCTGTGACAGCACCTAACAAGGAACTTATTCTAGATTAGTGGAAGGAGGGAGGAAGTAAAGAGGAAAGGAGGGAGTTTTAGGGAGGACTCCCCTAAGAAAGTTCTGCTCCAACTGAGATCTGAAGGATGACTAGAGGTAAATTAGGTGGGAGGATAAAGGGTCAGGAAGGAAAGTCCTATGGACAGAGAGAAGAGTAGAGAAAGGCCCTGGTCAGGAAAGCCCACATGATGTATATGAACAACTGAACTCAGGCCAGTGTGCATTGCAGAACAGAAGGGCAAGAGTGGGGCAAAGAAAGCTGGTAAGGTAGAGCAGAGACCAGCCCATGGAGGGCCTCATAAATCCTGTGGGTATCAACTGGAAACCGAGTACAACTGCCAGAGCCAGAAATCCAACAATAGTGAGTTTAAACCACTGAGGATTTTGTTCTCTCACATAGAAGCCCAGAAGTAGACAGTCAAGTCTTACATGGTGGTTCTACAATGTCACCAGGACACAGGCTTCCTTCATCTTTCTGTCTTACCATTCCCAATTCTAGCATCCATCCTCAAGGTCTCATGCTTGCTGGAACTCCAGTCATCATATCCACATTTCAGGCAGGAAGAGTTAGACATTCTTTTAAAGGGCTTTCCTAGCCACTCCATTTAACACCTTCTGCTTATATCTTACAGGTTATTCCTCTCTGTATAAGAGGTTAGAAATGTCTTGGGTGTGTAAGGAGATACAATGCCATGCCAACAATATCAGATCTTTATAAAGAGGGGGGGAATGGATATCATGGAAAAATAGTCTTTGCCATACTATATCAGGATTTTGGTTACTTTCTTGTGATCAATAGCAAGTCACTGACAAGTTTCCTCAAAGAACATGTCATGATTGGCTACAGTGGCAAAAGGAACTGGGCTGGGCTAGCAGAACAAATGGGGAAGAAGTCCAGGAAAATAGAACATGATGGCAGTATAGGAATTGGGATTGTTTTGAGAGATATTTCTGAACTGGAAGAGATAGTAGGTTTTGGTGATATATTAGCTATGGCGAGTGAGGGAGAGGGAGACAAAGAGGCTGATACACACAGGATGGACTACGGTACCATTCCTTGAGAGATTGTATACAAAGGAAGAGGAGCAGATTTGCTGGGAAAGATCATGAACTTGGCCTTGGACATGTTGATGAGGAATGCCTTCCAAATGGAGATGTAATAGGTAGTCGGGCATGTAGGTCTGGGTAACAGAGAAGCAGTTTGAGCTGGAGATATAAGTTGGTTTTCACTGACATGGAGAGGATCATTGAAATCATAACTGGTAATAATTTCCTGGAGATAATACACACAGTGAGAAGAGCATCTAGGACTGAGACTCGAGGAAATTCGACATTTAATGAAAGGGGGAGGAGAATGAGCCAGAAACAGAGACAAAATAGGAGCAGGTAGAGAGGTGGGAGGGAGAGCAAGACCCGATGTCCTGGAGCCAAGGAAGTCCAACAGGAGGGACCACATCGAGGGAGTCATCAATGAGATGAAGACCGAAAATGTCTTTTGGATTAACAACAGGGAGAGCATCAGGGACCTTACGACTCTTGGAGGAATGTTTGGGCTGGAAACCAGATTATAATGTGTGGAAGAGTGAATTAGATATGAAAAAATGGCAGCAATGAATACACAATTTATTAAAAGACGGACTCTGAAGGGAGAGAGAGAAGTGGAGTAGTACCTGGAGTGGCGACGTGGCTCAGGGAGTTTATTTTCTAACATGGAGGTGCTGAGAGGGGGTCAGACCCTGGATGGGAAGGACCTCATTGAGACGAGAGAAGGGATCATTGACATATCGAAGGTTTCTTCCGAAGGAAGGTTGGAGAGTATGGGATCCAAAGCAGAGGTTATGGGGTGACCCCAAGGAGGCTGAAGGGCAAGTATGGTTAGAACTAGAAGACAGACAGGGATTCGGGTCAGAAAGAAGGGTAGTACAGTTCCAGATGGACAACCTCTTGTCCTCATCCTCCCTCCCCAGAAGTCACGAAAGCATTATAATGTTTATGGAAAGCGCAGATGGCGTTAAAGATGTCCTAAGACGTTCAGCACTTCTAGTTCGTCTTCTCTCTCAGACGTTTAGGTAGAGGAGACCTCAGTAAGTTAGGGTTGACTGAACCTTTATGAAATCATGTAATCCTTATGACATCCCTGTGAGGCAGATGCTACTGTAGTCCTACTTTTGGAGACCAGGAAACCAAGGTTTAAGGGGCTGAGCAGCTGGTCTGAGATTATGGAATGCTCACGGGTACGGACAGGATTCCAGGTGTCATCTGCCTACCGCGGGGTCCTTACTGCCATGCTGGGCTACAAGCCTCCCCGCCTCAGCTCAGTCAGGGCCCGCGGGAGCAGGGAGGCAGGCATCCTCCCACTCCAGACAAACCCCCGTGTTCGTGGCCGCAAGGTGATCACGACATCATCCCTCAGGGAAAGGTTTTCTCCTCTCGAAGTGTCACCGAGGGAATGGAAATGATTATGAAATGGAAGGGGGAGAAAAAAAATCAAGAGAGATGAAGCAAGAAATGCCACCCAAAAGGAGAACAAGTTTATTTAAAGTTAATCTGCACAAACAGAAGGACAAGTGTTGACACGAGCATAAAAATGCTCAAATATGCAGCACGTGGGACTTCCAAGCTGCTGCTCTGGGATCTCCAGGCTTTTGCCGTGTAGCCCGAGGGCAAGTATCTACAGGGCCTAAGACAGTTTCTACTTCACCGCAAAGCGCTTTCCTTCCGTCTGCCCTCTGATCTCTTCCAGAGAGGGCTGCTTATTTCAAGGAAATGCCATATACAACCGAGGCCTATCCAACTCTGTCCACTGGAGCCGGGCAGCTTCCCTGAGACAAAATGGCTGCTCAGATGTTTTTCTAAGAGAAGAATCTTCAGGCATTATTAACTGACCTTGGCGAAATTCGACCTGTGGCTACAGGTTATCAGGATGTGTGCATGAATTCATTTACTTCCTCTTCTTTAAGCTCCAGTGACTCTGGCCAGCAAAATGGAGGGTAGAATCACTGACGTCTGTCCGCTTGGGGCTAGGCTCTGGGCTCTCCTGGGAAACACCAGGAACATTGTTTTGTTTTGTTTTGTTTTTTTCTAGAGAAAAAGGAAGCCTCAAGGGTGGGGAGTCTCCATCACCACTTCTGGTAGTCTGAGAAATGCTTTTTAGCCTTCCTTCTTCCCTCCTTCCTCTCCACCCAAAAAGAAAAACTTCCCCCAAACCTATAAATCCTCTAAACGGTTAATGACATTTGTGTCGAAGTTCCTTTGGAGGCTGAATCGGGAAACTTCAGAACGCTTGTAATCATTTTCAGTGTCCTTTTGTTGGGGGGGATGACAGGGGCTTGGCGCTGGGATTAGGCAAACCTGGAAATGTAAGGCAATTTATAGTAAATGATAGTGACCGCCTTACCAAAAAGAAAAGAAAAAAAAAAAAAAAGGTCTTTCCGGTACTCTCAAACGAAGGGCTATAGAACAGAAAATTCCTTCAATGTCGCTGATGCATAATCTTGTAAAGCAGATTATTTCTGCCTTAATTTGTGTTTTCAATTTGGATCATTGGGAGAAAAGCTGGATCCAGGGAAGGCAATGCTTCTTGCCTTAGAACTTTTTTTTTTTTTATTATGTTATGTTAGTCACCATACATTACATCATTAGTTTTTGATGTGGTGATCCACGATTCATTGTTTTCGTATAACACCCAGTGCTCCATGTAATACGTGCCCTCCTTAATACCCATCACCAGGCTAACCCATCCCCCACCCCCTCCCCTCTAGAACCCTGTTTGTTTCTCAGAGTCCATAGTGTCTCATGGTTCATCTCTCCCTCCGATTCCCCCCCTTCAGTTTTCCGTTCCTTCTCCTAATGTCCTCCATGCTATTCCTTATGTTCCACAGATAAGTGAAACCATATGATAATTGATTTTCTCTGCTTGACTTATTTCACGTAGCATAATCTCCTCCAGTCCCATCCCTGTTGATGTAAAAGTTGGGTATTCATCCTTTCTGATGGCTGAGTAATATTCCATTGTATATATGGACCACATCTTCTCTATCCATTCATCTGTTGAAGGGCATCTCAGCTCTTTCCACAGTTTGGCTATTGCGGACATTGCTGCTATGAACACTGGGGTGCATATGGCCCTTCTTTTCACTACATCTGTGTCTTTGGGGTAAATACCCAAGAGTGCAATTTGCATTAGAACTTTTTAGTGACTTTCAGTTCATTGATTTCACTAACCTTGACCCAAGGCCTTCAAAGCTCTTTCTAGGATATTGGACTTTAACAGAAAACAAGTGTATTGGGGGGTGAGGTTGGTAGAAGACAACCAGGAACTACATAGTAGTGGGAAGTGTAAATATAATAATAATATTCATAATAGCCTATAATTCTTTCCCAGCTACTGGGCTTATAGAAATTACCTCATTTAAATATTTTCAATAACCTTATAAGGTGGGTACTATTATCTGTTCTTTCTGCTCAGGAAATGGTATTAGAGTTGGTGAAGAAATCTCTCATAATAAGAACTCCCAATCCAGACCCTGGGTCCTGACCACTAGCCTTCCAGGAATTGTCATTCCCTGGGTACCGAGAGCCACGTGGAGGAGGAAACCAGCCGAGTTTAGAGGGAGGAAAGATGGAAAGGCTACTTTCACCGAACCAGAGCTGGACAGAAGTTTGGATCCTATCCCTCACCTCTCCGGCTTTCAAACAGGTAATTATGATCTACCCTGAAATGAGAACTGACCAGTTTAAAGCTTCTAGAGTCCCGAAGACACCTTCTAGATGCAGGCTTCTGAGCAAAGCACTCTGGATAAGAAGCAGATAGGGTCTCCACCCCAGGATGGATCATGATTCTCTTTGGGAGGTAGCCCTTATTCTGAATCAATTAGCGACCGCACAAATAGTTGATCGTTTTTTTGAGAACGTTCAGAATTATTTTACAGGCACACTTGGTTTGATCTTTCTTTCCATGCCCCCCCCCCCCCCCCCGCCGCCACCCTGCCCCGGGGATTTTGTACACTGCCCACAGCACGAGTGCAACACGTTTGGTGTCAGCAAAGCCTGTATTAGAGACTAGCAGGGGCAGCGTGGTGGAAGGAGCGGAGACTCTGAAATCAGGCCAGTCTGCCTTCAAGTCCTGCCTCTGAACTTTCGGGTCCTGTAGCCCTGGGCAGGCACCTGACCTCTCAACGCCTGGGGCACCACAACAGAGAATAAGGTCAGAGCCCCCACCTCACAGCGTGAGGAACCATGTGGACCAGCAAGTCTGGTCCTGAGTGCAGGGCACAGAGGGAGCGAGCAGGAAACGCTCTCCCTATAGCTGTTCTTGTGATTAGGGCGTCTACCTTCTCACCTTCCTTCCCTCAGCCCATCTCTGTTGAGCTGGCAAAGCTTCCCCTGTGTATTTCAACACCCGCTTCTGCTGAATCTGTCCTCGTAGGCGGTTCTCTTTTATCTTCATTCAGGCGAGGAGCATGATCACATCCAAAACCATCGTTCAACCAAGTACAACTGAGCACTGTCGCCTCCCCAGCTGCGGGAATGCATATTAATAGGATCCACCTGAGACCCTCTAGGCAGGTGTCCACCCCACCCCCCACCAAGCTCACCAAAAACACAGGTTAAATTTGGAACAGGAGCTTTTGAACCAGAACCCCCTTTTTGCTATTTGTGGCACCCTTATGCTAAGTGCAGTTGCTGGGGAGCTTCATTTTATGGTTGATGGGGCTTCCAACCGGAAGAAACCAAGCCAATACGAATTCAAGGACTCCCGAACCCTCCTCAGGAGAGCACATTCGTGTGGACCAAACGCATTTCCAGGAGAGCTGATTTCCTCCCTCCGTGCCAGGGTTGGACACCACTGCTCCCAGCCCAGAAGCCTCGGAGACCAGATGATTCTAGCTCCGTACTATCAAATCTGCCTGCTTGCTTCCCTCAGAGCAGTCTTAGAAAAAAGAAATGTTGTCGATATTAAAATGGGGCCTCTGGAAAAATAAAATAAGAGGGAAACAGAGAGGGAGGCAAACCATAAGAGACTCTTAACTCTAGGAAACAAACTGAGGGCTGCTGGAGGGGAGGGGGCTGGGGGGAGGGGGTAACTGGGTGATGGGCACTCTATTGCTTTATGTGTCTCCAATTTACCCATCCCTCCATTTTAGGCAGGAAAAAAAAACAAACAATAATAAATGGCCATGACTTTCAGAGCCACCTCCCATCTGCATCTTCCCAGACCCAGAAGCGAGCTCCCTTCTAATTCTTTAACATTGTTTCCCTCTGTCTGCTCCACTGCACAGAAATGGCATGGGCAAGAAGTGTCTATTCCTACTATGAGCTATATAGTTAGCACTAAATGCCTTAAAAAGAAGTTGACAGCAGCTTGAGCTCTACCTGGTATATGTCCAGGTAAGCCTCTTGAGTGTTTGCTGCTCTACCTTGGATGATCACTTTTCTCATTTCTGAACCAACCTATAGCCAACTTTGAACTCTTAGCGTAAGCCAAGCTCTGCGCTGAGGTTGACTTGCATGATCTCATTTAAGGCCATGAAGATCCCATGGACTATTATGTCCATTTTAATGTTAAGAAAAGCAAGGGAAATTAACTAGATCCCATGCTGCTCACCTCTCTCTGCCACAGTATCTCCCAGTTATGAGATGTTGTGAGCTTTGTTCTCTTTAGAGATGAACGTTCTTTGAGGGTGGGGACCAAGCCTTCAAATTCCGTGCCAAGCTCATGGTTTAGTCTTCACTACCAGGCGGGTGTTTCACAAAGGCTGAAATCAGTCCACTTCTCCACAAGAATTTATACAAATCACGTTTCTATTTAGAGCCTCATGGATTTTCAACTTAGTATCAAACCCTATGGGATAGACAAAGGAGGCACACAATCTATTTGAGGGAGGTTAGTTCAGATGAAACAGAAAAATCAATTAAGTGTTAAACTAAAAATAAACACATCAGCATCCAGAGAGAGGGGAGATCAGGAAATCGTGAGGAGGGCGTGGAATTTGAACTGGCCCTTGAAGAATGAGATGATGTCAAGAGGTGGAGAAGGGGAGAGAGAGAGAACGTGTGTGAGAGAAGTCTTGGGGGGAAGAAAATGGAGAGTCTGCCTGTACTAATATAATATGTACATTGTAATTCCTCTTCATCATCAAGGCTGGGAATTCTAGAAGCCTTACAGAGTCTCTTCTCTTGATAAAAACAAATACTTCTGAACTCATCAAACAGCGTTTTCTCTAAAGACTGGGATAGGAGTCAAAGGACCCACGTAGGGTATGTTCCGGAGTCGAGAGGACTGTTTCTTTGCAGTTCTCGTGTTCTCTCTGTCCATCCTCTTCAACTTCTGATTTTCTCTGAACTCAGTTTGTGAAAACTGAAGGCACAAAAGCTTTATGAGTGGACTACAACAACCCAAGTTGGCATCCTGGCTCTGCTACCCGCCCGCTGTGTTCAGTCATTGAGGATGGTGATAACAACACCGTGTCTCCCATGATAGGGGATGTGCTGGGTATTTTGCACTTATTAACTCCTTGAATCTTCACAGGAAGATTCATGATCACCTCCCTTTTATCGATGGCAAAATGGACGTTCAGCGAGACTACGTACCTGGCCCAAAGTCGCGCTGCTCGCATTAGTGGAGGTGGAGCTCCAACCTCCGGGGTCCATGGGACCTTCTCAGTTTATGTTCTCAGACTACGAACTACTTCCCAAGTCACAGATCTTCCTGGGGTCTCAGTTTCTGCATTTGTAAAGTATTCAGGGCAACACCGATGGTGGGGAGTAGGGAGGAGTAACAGGGTAATGTGAGGGAACCATCCAGCTGACGCATGGACGTCGTGTGTGTTCCTCGTTCCTGGTCTTCTCCCGGTCTCATCCCCTGAGACTCTTGTTTTCAGTGAAAGTGCCATCATTATTAGTTTTCACCATTCAAAAACAGTGCATGTTTACATTAGCTTGTCTTATAATGTGACTTTACACTTTTTCAAGGATTTCATAAGCAGTCAGGAAGCAGGGGGGACTCTTACATAGTCTCCTATCTTTCTCAACCTCTGCAATACCCTGTACAGGAAAGGACGTTACTTTGTCTTTTAGCTTCTTTCTCCTTCTCGTGTTCTCTTTTGCATAGCTTTATAGCTCTCACTGAAGGTGAAACTAGGAAAATACTTTCCCCAGAGGTGAGTCTAGAGGTGATGAAAGGTGTAACAAGGCCCTATTGTCCTTTGTGGGGGTGGGGAAGCCCACATGCCCTCAGCTCAGGCATTAAGTACTATTCTACCAAATGCTCACACACTGGGCAGGTGTTTGAGCAGGTGGGGTGGCCCCGAGGCAGTTGCTGAACAGGGTACACAAAAGGTTAGTGAATATAATTACACTTCCATAAAAATGAATGTGGGACTTTCTCCCCTGCTGCCTCTTAGCTACGGGGGGCTAAAATAAATATTTTAATTAGTTTCAGCTTCCAAAAGCGTCTTAGCAGGCTAGACTTCCGAATCTGCCTCCTACAGGGAAAACACTTTCAAATCCCACCAGTTGGCAACAGATCCCTCCGAAACAAAAACCAAAAACCAAAAACCACATCTCTAACTAAACAAGTAACTGCTTCTTAATAGACAGCTTCATTGTGCACTTGGCAGCTTGGAGTGACACAATCTTGAGCAAAAGCAGAACCTCCGGATCTTTTGTCATTTGCCATGAGCTGCAGAATGTCAACACCAAAGCACAACAGAGGTCCTGTAACCCAGCACCCCTTCATTTGATGTTTTTAGAAAAAACAGGTGTATCCCAGAGAGTTTAGGGTACATTTATATGTTTATATAAAGAGTTCATAGTGGATTCAAGGCAAGGCTTTCTTTCTTTTTCTTTTTTTCCCCCCTTTTCTAAAGTGTTCGCATGTTGCAATCCTCATGCATGGCCATCCCCACCTTATGAAGGAGGGGCCAATATTCCTCTTTCACACACAAGGGATCATGGCTGAGACCTGACTGTGGGACTTGCTCAGGGCCTCAATTGGCAGATGCTGGGTCCGGGAACCAAAATGTCTGACCAGCTGACTTCTAATTACTGTGTAATGCCCCCAGGGCCATTTTAGAACAACTGAAGACAAAATGTAGCACAGACATGAAGAAGAAAATGCTCAGGGGAAAAAAATCCACAGTCTTTTAATGTAATACCCCTGTTTTATTTTCATACAGGCCACTATCTCTGGGGGGAAAAGGGACTACATTTGGGAGTATAGTTCAGAATGATGGATGGATTGGAATGCACAGAGTAAAAAAAAAAGGAAGAAGAGAGGTTAACTCCAAGCATTTTCCCCCCCTGAGAAACTTGGTAGATCATTTATGTTTTGATAGGTCAATTGGTAGAAACTGGAGAATCTTCGTAGGTCAATTATGTTTTTGGGAAATAACCCTCTGCATTGTAATGCCTCTTTGCTTTTTTCAAAGAGCTTTCAACCCTACCCTCCTGTTGATAAATGATCACAGTGAGTTTATCAAGGCTAGTTTTAGAAAAGACTAAGTTCATGGATTTCTGGGATAAAGAAAGAATTTTTATTTTATGTTGTTGCTTCAGGTAGCATTTGTTGTACAAATACTACTCTTTCTCAAATCCCAATAAAGCTTAACTAAACTTTCAAAACAGATTGGGGTATGTTATTTTAATTATAAAAGGTATCCTCACAAAATTCTTTAAAGCAGTGGACTTTTCTTGGTATTCATTTATTTATTCGAACCTATTTTGAGCACCAGGCCAGACACTGGGCTGGGTACTGTGTGTATGGTATTGAAGTGAGCAGTCCCTGGAATGAAATATATAAATATGGTTCCAAATTGTCATAGATGGAATGAGCGAGAATAACAGTGGGCAGAGGCAAGGGACTTGATTTTGGGTGGTCAGTGAAAGCGTCTCTGAGGAAAGAATATTTACACTGAGACTTGATTGATACATGGGGGACCAGCTAGGTAAAGAATGGGGAAACAGGAAGAAATGAGAGAGGGAATACATTCCTAGAACAGGGAACAGTATCTGCAAAGCCTGGGATGTGGGCAAATGTTTGGCTGGTTTTTTTTTAAAGATTTATTTATTTGAGAGAGAGAGAGAGAGAGCACATGCACATGAGTGGGGCGGAGGGGCAGAGGGAGAGGGAGAGAGAATCCGGAACAGACTCTCCACTGAGTGCAGAGCCAGCCCCAGGGCTCAATCCTACAACCCTGAGATCACAATCCAAACCGAAACCAAGAGTGAGATGTTTAATGGACTGTGCTACCCAGGGACCCTCGTTTGGCAAGTTTGAGAAACAAACAGTATGAGTGGAATGTTGAGGGGGTGGGGGGAGTCAAAGAGGAAATAGGAGTAAGACCACACGTAACTGACCTTTTCTTTACAGATAGATAAACACTTCACAGAGAATGAAGGAAGCAAGGAAAGCTATCATGTTGGGAGCCTCTGTTCACCGAAGAACTATCAGAGATGAAATCATTTTCTCCCTGAAATTATAAAATTAGTCAGTGAAGAACTGATTTGATTTCCACACATTTATTTTATCATCCAATGGGGTAAAAGGTGTGATTCTTGTTTCTGTGTAAGTTAAGAACTCATTGGGTGACTTACTAGCAACTTTTTCTCGATTTTAGGGAACAATGTGTGGGTGAAAATTTCCAATGCTGGTGAGCAGCAAACCGACTGTGGTCCATTGACATGCTCTCTTTGGCCTGGGCAGCGTCTTACAAAATTTGAGTCAGCCTCGGGGGCAGAAGCCCCTTTTATAATGGTGCACAGCTACACTGTATTTCCCGGCTTCCCCAGCATGGAGCAGGGACCACATGATGGAGTTCTGCCAATGGAATGGGTGCTTCTAGGTCTTGTCAATGAAAATCCTTCTCCCAGGCTCGCTCTTTATATCTGCAGCTGAATGAATGCATGGAGAGAAAATATCATAGAAGATGCAGATCCCCATGCAGAAAAGAGCCCGTGTCCCTGAAGGCTGTGACAGAGTCTCCACCATGACCTGCATTGGCTGTGGTTGGAGGGAAGATCAGACCCTCACTGAGTTCACCCCTGAGATATTGAGTTTGTGTGTGACAACTGTGTCTTTGTTTAGGTCCCTCCAAAATCAGGTTCTGAGATAGGGAGTTGTGTGCAAGTTGTTTATTTGAAGGTGACCCCTGGAAACACCAGTAGGGGAGTGGGGACATGGGATGGGGCAGGAGTGGAATCCAAGGAATGATAGACTGTCCACCAGTCTCTGCTGGGGGCAGCTGGGGCTCAGTCACACAGGGCAACTGTGGGGGACAACACAGAAGCCACCTCAGAGCTATCTCAATGGAGAGGTGAGGAGACTGGGGTATCGGTGCACTCCCTCTGCATCTGTCATTGGTGGAATGCTGCCACCAAGCGCACGAATTCTTCAACATTCCGCGCATACCCTGCACGACCGCCAAATGTGCGCATGATGTTTTCAGTGAGAGTTAAAGCTGTGTTCAGGAGGCAGCCTGGGGTGCAGAGACAAGTGCTGAGTAGACGTGAGGGGGGCACCAACAGTGTCTGCTGAAAACATTTAGCCCACATGGACTGATATAGGTGCCAACATTCAAAACTAGATGACAACGTAAAAATCAGAATTTCTGACTTCTTTAAAAAAAATTAAGAAGACAGTCATCACCACGGGGTCTGACTTTCTGTATGGCATTAACTGGCTGGAGTGGACTAATGACTAATGCTTTAGATAAGGTAGTGTGTCTAATTTTCCATAGTCCCCACCGTGCCCTACTATCTCTTACCACCAACCTATTTCCCTTCTCTACATGACTTTCATGGTCCTTGCAGTAGGCATTTGAATCTATAACCTCTGGTGTTCTACTAGGACAGAGCTTTTGTTTCTTCTCTTTTCTTCTTTTTTGTTCCAATTGCATTTTCTTCCCTCCCTATTCTACTTTGAAAGCCACTCAAAATATGTCTTGAAACCTTCCCTGATGACCCCCACCAATGACATTCTTCTATGGCCATTTGGAGCTGTAGCATCCAATACAGTAGTCATTGGCCACATGTAGCTATTTCCATTTAAATTTTAGCTAATTAAAATTAACAAATTAACATTAATGAAAATTAAACATTCAGTCCCCTCCACTGCACTAGCCACATTTCAAGGGCTCAATAGTCATACGAGGTCAGTAGCTATTGTACTGGACACCACAGATAGAATACATTTCCATAATCACAGAAAGTTCTTTTGCATAGTACTGATCGATAGACTGGGCTGCAATTCTTAGTCTTGGCTTTTCTTGTTGGTGCTCTTGTGTTTTCCCTAAGTATTCACCCTTTAAGATGAAATCCACTTCAAAAATGAGAGAGTTTGCTCAGCATATCATGTACTCTTTCTCACCCTCGAGTACCTACATAATTGCGGTAACATTGTGAATGTTTCTCAAGTTCCGGAGTGAGGTTAACTACCAGGGTCCCCTGTGATCTCATTCAGAGAGATACTGTCTCCTGTCCCCTCAGGCTTGTGTGGAAAACTGGGGAAGTTGCTTAGGGTGGAAAGACAGGATAGATCAGGTATGATACCAACATCATACCCTTGTAGGATTGGAAAGAGGCTCATGAAGACCACTTATTGCTTTCTACTTGGAAAAAAAAAAAAGCATGGGTTCCATACTTTGATGATTTAATGTGGGCAGTTTTTTTTGTTTTTTGTTTCTGTCTTTATTTAGAATCCCATAGTGACTGAGTGTAGCATCAAGTTAAAGCAATTTGACTCAGAAGTCTGACAAACCAGGGTTGAAATCTCAGCTCCTGATACTTGTTACCTGCGGGCCCTTGCACCATTGATTTGCCTTCCCTAAACCTTGGGGAAATAACACTTCCCTCGTGGAGCTTTTGTGAGGATTCAGTGAGTGAAATGCCATGGGCAATGTTATAAATGCTAGCTATTATTACTATCAGCACAAAACCAGAAGCAAAGGAAAAGGACTCAAAATAAGAATACACTTCCAGTTGCACACCATGTTGGAAAGGACCAAAGCAGATAATGCATTCAGGAAACTCCCTCCAAGAGAAAGATGTGTGGAGTTGCAGGAGACGCACTTGATAAACACTCATTTTTGGTGGGGGGGGGAATATTAATATATTTCCATTAGCGTAAAGACTCAGCTTATCAGACAAGCATTGCATTCTCCCTTTGTCCTACTCCTCCAAACAATACATCAAGTTGAAGCTACCATTTGTTAAAAAAAAGAAAGAAAGAAAGAAAGAAAGAAAGAAAGAAAGAAAGAAAGAAAGAAAAAGAAAAAGAAAAAGATGATGTTGGAAATAGGATGATCAAAAAGAAAAGGACCGGAGAACTTTAATCACTCAGACTCGTTTTCAGAAAATAAAGTCACTGTAGGAAATATCTCTTTTTCTGTACATGTCTCATCCTTCTGAAGAGAATGGAACACTTTGAGTAAAATTACCATCTTCTTTTTCCAAAGAGGTAGACGGTGGCTGGAAATGTTAATGGTCCCAAGCACCTCTGAGGCATGACTGTGTCCTTCTCTTGGGCATCGAGCTGTGAAAAATCATTGTACTGTCCCATAATCTCACTGAACAAAGGCATTTCCTGCTGAACAGGTCAAGCTAGGCCCATCTAAGAATGGTATTTTGGCCAATGGCCATAATGTCAGGATGAAAAGGATTTGGGCAGAGGCTCAGAAGTTGCATTTAGTAGATCTGCCTTCTTTACTAGGCCCAATTTATTGTTAAGGGAAGATGCTCAAAATCAGTTGCTAAGTGAAATAGGCAGATTACAAAAGAGGATAGAGTATGATCATATTCTGGTAGAAGAATGGAAAGTGTCAGTTTGAGTTATTTGTTTACAGCCACCGAAATTCACTCTGGCTCACAAGAAAAATAATTTATTGGACAGATGTGGAAGTATCAGTTAGCTCTTGCTGCATAACAAACCACCCCAAATGCAGTGGCTTAAAAAAAATCATTTTATTTGGCTCAGAAGTAAGGCTGCTCTTCCCCATATATCTCAGGGCAGCTAGTTGCCTAAGGCCCTGGGCTCTCCGCCAAATGTTTTCTCATCGCCCAGGAGCGTAGACCCTTCTTGTTCTTATAAGTGAGTCAGGGTTCTGGGAGAGAGCGCGAAAGAGCACACAGTGCCCCGGGAAGCCTAAGCTCTGCAATATCTAGACGCTAACAAGGTGGAGAGGCTGAAGGGGGACAAGGAAAAGCCCGTGTGAGAGCATGAGCATGCTCTGTATATGCTTACAGGGACCACTGACAAATGGCTTTGACCTTGTGAGTTGGAATTAGGGTAGCCAAAAAGACAAAAACTGAAACAAAACCAGAGCATTCAGGCCAAAGCAAGTCACAAGACATCCCAGATCCGAGGGGTACGGGACTAGATTCCAACTCCCCATAGGATTCTACCTCTGAAATGGGCATGAATGTGAAGGCCACCAACTGGAACCATCAATGCAATCAATTTACCATAAAAGAATTGGAGGGAAAGCTGAAGATTAGTTCTCAGAAGGCCCAAGACCCAGGGATGCGCCACGTGTCCGGGTGATGGAAACTAATGGGTGATCTCCTCACTGTTCTCCTCTCAGGAGGAAGGAAGCCCAGCATTTTCACTTAGTTGAAGATGGAAATATCACCTTCTTCACCAGTCTACTGAGGTTGTGACAGCAGAGGTCGTGACATCCAGATTGGCAGTCCCACTAGACATGGTATTCTATTGATTGAGGGGCCAATCACAGAGCCAAATAGGGGTATGGCTCCCTGAAGAAGGCAGAATGAAGGCTGGGCCACCCACATCAACACGCTCTCTCCATGCACCAAAATGGTAACAATAGTAATATGTGTGTGTTGGGTTTCTAGAAGAGAGTTTTCTTTTCGTTTGCAAGTATTTCTGAAATTTCTCCAAGGAATGTGTATTAGTTACATAATACTTTTATTTTTTTATTTTAAATTTTTTTAAGTTGAAGCTGTACAATGTGTGTATTTGATACCCTTGGGTATTGCAATGTGATGACCAACGTTAGCTAACGTTCCCACCATGTTACATAATTACCATTTCTTTTTATGTGGTGAGAACATTGAAGATCTAGTCTCTTAGCAACTTGCAAGTGTATAATACAGTATTGTTAACTATAATCACACTACTGTACATCAGATCCCTAGAACTTACTCATCTCCTAACTGGAACTTTGTACTCTTTGACGAACTTCTCCTCATCTTCTCCACCCCAAAGACCATGGTAACCATGACTCTACTCTCTATTTCTGTGAATTTAGCTTTCTTAGATCCCACATATGAATGATACCATACGATATTTGTCTTTCTCTGACATATTTCACTTAGCATAACGGCTTCAAGGTATATCCATATTGTTGTAAACGGACAGATTTCATTTTTCAGTAACATAATATTTTTAAAGTTATAGAAACATACAAACTTGGGGTAGGATAGGTGCAGCGGGAAGGTATATGGACTTCAGGGAGTTTTGCCTCAATTCTCCTCCTCCTCCTCTCCTTTCTTTTCTCCGTCTCTTCCCTGTTCTGCTCCTCCTCCCCCTTCTCCTTTGCCCCTTCTTCCTCCTCCTCTCCTACCTCATCCTACTACTCCTCCTCCCACTACACACATGCGTTCACGTAGGTAGACACACACCCCTTCCACCTCATTCCAAAAGAAAGTGCTTTGAGCCTCTGTCTTCTCATCTGTTACTTGACAGGAGAGGAGACGGCCTTCAAAGTCATTTCCATTTGTGAATAATGAATACACACATAATTCTAATTTATCAGATAAATTACTGTGTATCCTATTTGGCACTTTTTCCTGTTCCATTCAGGATACTGTATTTTAACTCTAAAACCTCAAACATATCCTAAAAACACATGGAAGAGAAGAGTCTTCTTCAGCTTCCCTTCTTTGGGTCCCGTCACCAGATGCTGATATGACAGTCAGCTGAAGACCATAGAGATCTAACAGATGCTATCCCATCCCTGGGGAATTTCAAGACTCAGGTCTCACACATGAGAAATCAGTCCCTGGGGGGAAATACATCCCCCTCAGCCTCTGCATTATCTAGACGCTAACAAGGTGGAGAGGCTGAAGGGGAACAAGGAAAAGCGTGTGTGAGAGCATGAGTGTGCTCTGTATATGCTTACAGGGACCACTGACAAATGGCTTTGACCTTGTGAGTTGGAATTAGGGTAGCCAAAAAAAACAAAAACTGAAACAAAACCAGAGCATTCAGTTAAGTTTGAGTTTCAGATGAACGAGAAATGATGTGTTGGTCTAAGTCTGTCCCATATATTACAGATACTACCTATGTGAACAGCACAGACTCATCCTAAAAATGTGTTCATTTTTACCTGAAATTCAAAAATTCTTTGCTAAATCTGGCAGCCCCAGGGAGCACAGATGTCTAATGTTATTTGTTCTCTACACCTGCCCCAGCCTCAGGCACAGACAGAATATATGACCTGAACCAGACTTTGGCCAAAGAAAGACTTAAAACTTCTGACTGTTTGGAAGCATCTGAAAGAAATCAGGAGGGGAAACATTTTATGGGAGGATATTCCTCATTTCCTTGTGGTCATGAGAGTCTGGAATGGGAATTAGAGTCTGGTTCTAAATTCAGAGCAAAAGGAGTGGGTTTTTTTTTCTTGTTTTTATTTTCCTTCATAAAAGTACCATATATATGTATATATTTAAGAGAAGAAAACAAGCAAAATCTATAATCAGTTGCAGACAGTAGCACATGGGAGGCCAAGTAAGATGTCTCCTTAGTATCTAAAAAAAGACACACAGTCGAGTCTTCAACTCCAGGAGTTGAATTAATGAAATTGACTCATAATGCCGTTGAAACCTCCCAGAACAGCTATATGACCAGGAAAATCTGCAGTATTAGCTCATGCACAAAAGGAAGGTAGGATAAGAAAGGGGGTAAATTAACCGCGGAGCGTGGGAAAGCCAGCTTGAAGAGGAAGGCTAGGGCCGTGCCGGCTTGTACTACTTGAGTGGGGGTGGTGGGCGTTCAGCTGAAGGGAGGAAAAGCAAGAGAATGGGGGGATAGCTCAGACTTAGAGAAGACCTGGTTCAAGGATAATTTGTCTATTGTTGATGACGTCCAGCATAGTGAGAACTCTGACTCCCTGAAACATCCAACCTGCCTCGTGCACAAACATTGATGGTACATCATAGGAGAGAATGGCAAAGAAGCGAACTCCAGTTGCGTGCCCCAGAGAAACCCAAGGGGGCTTCATGTAAATGAAGGAATGTCAGTAACTAGGCATAGCTGTCGTTTCTTCCTCTGACATTGTGTCTTTGAACATGATTCGGTGTAGCAACTATTTAACTGTTCATGTCCTCCCAGCACTAATGAGGATGGTCTATCTTAGCCTTCACTGACATGGCAGAAATGGCAGGCAGGTGTCCAGAGCACTAATCTATGAAAGGACAGTTTTCTCCGTGTTTGTCATGGGTAGGATGCTTCAGCTGATAAAACTCTGTTCTTCAGTTATGTTTCCTAAACAGAGCCCAGTTGGATTCTCAAATTTCCCAAGCAGATCCACTCAGACACTTCTTGTTTATATTCTTGCCTCTGACCATTCCAGTCTTACGCCACGCACTCAAGGTCAAGTTACTCTATTTATCATTTGCCAAATGCTTATGTAGCACAGGTCATGCACCAGGCACTGTTTTAAAATAATAACAAATCAAAACTACAATGAGATATCACCTCACACCTCTCAGAATGGCTAAAACTAACAACCCAGGAAACAACAGGTGTTGGTGAGGATGCAGAGAAAGGGGAACCCTCCTACACTGTTGGTGGGAATGCAAGCTGGTGCAGCCACTCTGGAAAACAGTATGGAGGTTCCTCAGAAAGTTAAAAACAGAACTACCCTAGGATCCAGCAATTGCACTACTAGGTATTTACCCAAAGGACACAAAAGTACTGATTCAAAGTAATACGTGCACCCTGATGTTTATAGCAGCATTATTAACAATAGCCAAATTACAGAAAGAGACCAAATGTCCATCTACTGATGCATGGATAAAGAAGATGTGGTTTATATACACAGTGGGATATTAGCCATAAAAAGAATGAAATCATGCCATTTGAAACGATGTGGATGGAGCTAGAGAGTATTATGCTCAGCGAAATAAGTCAGTCAGAGAAAGACAAATACCATATGATATCACTCGTTTGTGGAATTCAAGAAGCAAAACAAATGAACATAGAGGGGGAAAAGAAGAAGAGAGAGGCCAAACCATAAAACAGACTCTTAAGTATAGAGAACTGATGATTACTAGAGGGGAGGTGGGGGAGGGATGCAAGAAATAGGTGATGGGGAATAAGGAGGGTACTTGTCATGAGCACCAGGTGTTGATATTAGTGATGAATCACTAAATTCTACATCTGAAACTAATATTACACTGTCTGTTAACTAGCTGGAATTTAAATAAAAACCTTAAAGACTCAGAAAAATATATAACTCATTTAAACCTCCTGTCAGCTGTATGAGGTAGGGATCACTGTCAACCTCACTTTACAGATGGCGAAGCTGAGGCACAGAGTAGTTAAGACACCTGCCCAGGTAAACGGCAGAGTCAGTACTCTGGACCACTTTGTTATGTGCTCCCATCTTTGGTATAGACTGACATCACGTGCACCTCTTGGCTATACCATAGTTAATGCTCCTGAGTCCTGGGGGAAGACATTTTCCTGGGTGGGTGAAGTGGGGATGGAGTATCAAGGGAATGCTTATTGCTCAGTGGGCTGGGAAAGCTAACCAGTTGAAATCAGTTGTCTCATGGAATCTAGTTCTTGGCTCCCCAGAAAGAAGGTGGGGAGGGCGGCGCCATTTCAGAGGTGGTTATGTAACCTCAGAGAGGAAGCGGTCTCATTTCCTGAAATTTGGCATCTATGGATCTGAAAGATTCGCAAATGCATTGGATGTTGCTGAAGCCAGGGAGAAATTCCTTTTATTTATTTATTTATTATTTTTTAAAATTTTATTATGTTATGTTAGTCACCATACATCATTAGCTTTTGATGTGGTGATCCACGATCGATTGTTTTCATATAACACCCAAGGCTCCATGCAGTACGTGATTCCTTTTCTAATGTTAATCTCCATGTGAAGGAGGTCTTATTATCATGATATGTGATAAGTGGGTGACCATATATCTCATCATCCAAATTGCACCACTTTTAAGAGTAAAAGGGACATTATTAAGCATTATGCCAGGACAAATTAGCGTTAAATCAGGACTCAACTGGGCAAGCAGAAGGTATGGTCACTCCAATGATGAATGAACACAGAACTTCAAGCTCTGACACAGGTTTTATTCTGGATAAGATTGACCAGGATATCATGCAACACCTCCACTGTTCTTGTCCTGAGTTCGCATTGATAAATTGGCCAGGTTTTCTAAGTGCTGTCGGAGCTTGTGGTGGTATTGATAATGAGGGCCCTGCAGACCTGCTTTTGTCCGTCACTGATGCACCTCTTGATAGAGCACCCAAGACCCCACAAAGTTAGGCCAAGTTAGTGCATAAACACAGGGAACCACCGGCTTGCTAATTTTCAACAGGTGACCAGCTGCCATTTGACTTCTGAATGGATTTCTCTCTGAGCCCACTTGATATGCTTTAGCTCAGTGGAGGGTGACAGGAAGTCAAGGAGACTTGAAACCTTGTCAACTGATCGACAGCTGAAGGAAATGGGAACACAGAGCTTGGAGAAGAGAAACATGAGGGCCCCAAGGGGTGGCATCACATAGTTGACTTGCTGCCACGTGCAAGAAGGAACAGGCTTATTGTGAGTTACCCACAGGGTAGGACAAAATGCAAACTCCAGGCAATCAGATTTCAGCTCATTTAGGTGATTTCTCTTTCTCATCGTTTTTAAAATTTTTTTGAGAAACATGTTTTAATGATAAAAATAGCACATGCTCTTCGTTAAAAAAATATTTAAACAATAACAAAACACATACGGTGGAAAGCAAAAGCTTTCCTCTTTTCTCCTGTTCCCCTCCCCTCGCCCACACCCACTCCCTGGAATGCCCTGCGTATCCTCCCCCATTCCTACCTCTGCACGTGCAAACATGCTACCATACAGGTACACATGCGTACTCTATTGTACATAGAGTTTTGTTTTGCCTATTTTTCTTTTATTAAAAAATACACTCATAAAATGGGCATGTCTCAGGAGGCTATGAAGAAGCACCCTGATATGTAAATTTCTCTTATTTCTGAATGATATTAACCAGAGATGCCTTGTGGAAGGATCTGAAATAGACAGTCAATAGGAGTTTATTGACTGTAAGTCAATTTTAGTTAACCTGTTTTGACATTGTTTACATAAAAAATTTTTTTACTAGGTGCCTTGAAAAATTGAAGTAGACATTTTGTTCCGATACCTCTTTTTTTTTTTTTTTAAGATTTTATTTATTTATGTATTAGAGAGCGAGAGAGAGAGAAACAGCATGAGAGGGGAGAAGGTCAGAGGGAGAAGCAGGCTCGCCGCTGAGCTGGGAGCCCGATGTGGGACTCGATCCCGGGACTCCAGGATCATGACCTGAGCCTAAGGCAGTCGCTTAACCAACTGAGCCACCCAGGCGCCCCCGATACCTCTTTTTAAGAGAAATGACGTTCAAACGACTCAAGCTTTTTGAAAACGGTGGGGCTGTCTGGGGCTTTGAGTCACCGGCTATGACCGAGATTGGCTGACCAGTCGGTTGGGATGGTGTAGAGGAGACTGAAGCCACAGATGGGCAGGAGAGAGATGGCCTGGACGCTTTCCAAGATCCATTTCAGCGCTCTGATTCCCTGACTTCCTGCGCCAGCTCACCTGGGCAGTGAGAAAGATCCAGGAAGAGCCCCTGCTCTCCCCTCTTCCCCGCCCCACAAGCAGGAACAGCCAGTGCGATTGCAACCTGCCTGGTTCCGGAGGCTGCCCACGGCCGCATGGCTGGAGGACAAGGACACCTGCCCGGGGCAGCGCATGCTTTATTTAGCTGCTCTTTGGCCCTCGGGAGCTTTCAGTCGAGGTGTCTCGATTTAAAAGACAACAAATTCCTCTCTAAACCCTGCAGGTTCTAAATCGACAGCAAATACTGTACATTCTTAAGAGCCTGGCAGCACAGGAAATTACTACTTCATCTGTTTCCTATTTTGACATTTCATCAAGATGGAATTTAGTGGCTATAAAAGATAACATTACTGTATTTGACTTTTAAAAAAGCCACACTGGTTCAATTTCTGTGTTCAGAATCCCCTCTACTTGTGTATGGGTTGGGTAGACTTCTCTTTTTTTAATCTTGAAAAAAAAATAAGCCACAGAAACAGTGCAAAAAGAGTACTTGGAACATTATATTCTCTTAATTCACCAGTTATTAATATTTTATCATTATTGCTTTATGTCTCTATATACATATATACATATTAATATTATTATTTTTTATGTATTTAAGACAGAGAGCATGAGCACAAGGGGGAAGGGGCAGAGAGGGAGGGAGAAGCAGATCTCAATCCCAGGACCCTGAGATCAAGACCTGAGCTGAAGGCAGATGCTTAACCGACTGAGCCACCCAGGCGCCCCACATATTAATACTATTGTCAGGAACTGCCGTAGGCTGAATGTTTGTGCCCCACTCCCCAATTCATGTGTTGAAATTCAAACCTCCAGTGGGATGTTATGAGGAGGTGAGGCCTTTGGGAAGTATTAGGTGATGAAGACAGAACACTAATGATGAGGAGTACTGCCTTTATGAACGAGACCCTACAGAGCTCCCCAGCCCATCTGCCACGTAAGGGTATAAGAAGAAGTCTGCTACCTGGAAGGGGCCTCACCCAACCATGTTGGCACAGTGATCAATGATCTTGAACTTCCACCGTCCAGAACGAGGAGAAATCAATTTCTGCTGTTTAAAAGTCACCCTGTCTGTGGTATTTTGTTACAGTTGCCTGCATGGACTGAGACAGGAAATGTTTGAGGTAAATTGCAGACATCCTGACCCTTTCCACATAAACATGTGGGCAGATGTCTCCTAAGAACAAGGGCACCGTATAATGATCAGAGTGAGGACATTCAACATTGATACGATACTATTACTGAACGTGATCATATTCAAATTTTGCCAGTCTCTCTGATATTTCCCTTTATAACATGTTTTCCCAATCTAGAATCACATATTTACACTCCGTTGTCATGTTTCTTTAGTCTCTTTTATTCCAGAAAAGTTCCTCAACTTTGTCTTTTCATCGTACTGATATTCTTGAAGAGTATAGACCTATGGTTTTCTAGCACGTCCTTTGAATTTGGTTTGTGTGGTGTCTCCTTTGGACGAGTTCAAATTATGCACATGCTGGGTCCTTCTCAGCACATCCCATTGTGAGTCACCCTTGTCAGTTTGTCCCACTGCTGATGATATTAACTTTGATCATGGGCTTCAATAGGATCCGGGTGATTTCTCCACTTGTGAGAAATCCTTCCTTTTTATAATTAATAATCTGTGAATGGACATTGGTGGTGTTACCAGGTTTCTTCACTCTAAACGTAACTCTTTTTTTAGAGAGATACTTTTAGACTGTGTGGAGAGTTTGTTTATGAACAAACTGGTTTTAGCATCCATTGATGACCCTTGCCTGAATTAATTACAGTATTACAACGGTGGGTAGATGCTTTTCGAAAAAGGAATATTGTAATATTGAGGTTTCCTCCTTGCGTTCCTTCTCCATTATTCCTTCCCTAAGACCAAAAGGGATACCCAGGGCAAATCATTTGGGCCAACAGGACTAAAGGTTCCTGAGAGCACCTACTCCCCACCATTCCAAAGTTTGATCCATGTCTGGAGGATGAGGCAGCCAAGCACAGTGGAAAGAGCTTGGATTAAAAGTCAGATGAGCAGGAGACCTGGCATTCCCCACCTGGAGATTCCACAGGTTCCTCTACCTGAATGTGTCCTAAACTTAACCCCTCTGAGGGGGTCACTCCCTGAAAGCTGGGTCTCCCCCACAGTTCCAATTTCATTGAATACTGCCACCATCTACCCTGTTGCCCAAGCCAAAAATCTGGGAAACATTCTCTACTCCTGACTCTTCCTTACTCTCCACATCTAATTAACAGCCAAGTCTTGCATAATGATACCTTCCAAACATCTCCAGGAATTCATCCTCTTCTCTCCAGCCCTGTTGCACCACCTGGTCCAGACTATAATCGTCTTATACCCGCTCTTCTGCAATTTCCTCCTGACTGTCCTCTGATCTCCAAAATTTTGTGTGCTACAATCCATTCTTCTCACTTCAGCCAGAGTGACCTTTCTGCAGTATAAATTTGATCATGCCCCTTCCACCTTCCCAGTCATTAAACCTTTCGGCAGCTCCCCTTTGTAGTAAGGGTCATTTGGTTAAAGTGATATGTCTCAACTCCCTACCATGGTATCCCCACAGCCCACTTTGCCAGGAATATTTGTCATCATGGCGCCACCTCTTACTTACTTACTAACTTACGTACTTACTGGCCTCACTTTTGGCCAGACAGATCAAGACAGGCATAAGGTGACATATATACGGAAGGTGTTCTTGAAAAAAATAAAACTCATCAATGTTCATCCACAAGGCAATCTTCCCTTAGGAAATCATGGAAACAGATTTGACCTAGCCATTTCCAGGACTCTGGCTGTAGAAAACAGCCCCCAAACTGTGGATCCTCCTTCTTAGTTGAAGAGAAAAGTACTCACCAGGGGGTAGTTCCTTCAAGCTTGCTCATAGACGGGCCACCAGAGGGCGCGCCATGACCCGGCAACTGGCTGGAGGAGCGATGGGTTCCACATTTATCTTGAAAGAAAAGATATTGGAAACATATCAGATATATTTATTTATGCTTTCTGAGTACCACATGCATCTCAAATCCCAGGGCAGCCACGTTCTTTTATTTTTATGCTGTATCCATGGTTTCAGGACAAACAGGCTAAGAAAAACCTTTCCCATCACTGAATGCAAAAGGAAATATGAAAGCTTGGGTCTTTTTTTTTTTTTTTTTCCTCCAGGAAGTCAGACTACATTTTAAATAGTCTCCCTTGAGGCGAGAACTCTTGATTCATTGATGAAATTTCTAGAAGAACTTTCTAAATTTTTATATGGCACATTACTCATAAATATTTGAAAATTCTCAAGAATATTGAGGATCAGGCAAAATGATAATAAACTATGATAAATAGCTCTCACTGAGCATTTACAATGGCTGTACCAAGAGTTTGATGTATTCTGGGGCGCCTGGGTGGCTCAGTTGGTTAAGCGACTGCCTTCGGCTCAGGTCATGATCCTGGAGTCCCGGGATCGAGTCCCGCATCGAGTCCCGCATCGGGCTCCCTGCTCGGCAGGGAGTCTGCTTCTCCCTCTGACCCTCCTCCCTCTCATGCTCTCTGTCTCTCATTCTCTCTCTCTCAAATAAATAAATAAAATCTTTAAAAAAAAAGAGTTTGATGTATTTTAAGTAAACATATATATTTAACTCTCATTATATGCTTTGAGGTTAAGTATTGTTGTTCCTATATTTCAAATGGGAAAACCAAGACTCCAAGCACTTTAGCAATTTGACACGACCACAGAATTAGGATTTGAATTCAGGACTAGGAGATGTCAAAGTCCATGTGTGCTCTGTGTCTTGGCAAGCTCTCATCTTTCTCTCAGAAGCCCACTGGCTTTACTTCAGGACTTTCCCCCTTCTCTCCCTTCTCTTCCCTCCCTCCACCAGCCATCCTCCATACTTTCCATTCCAACTACCCTGTTGTTCTCTTGACTCTACCTTCTACCCCCCATCAAAAGGGGGCTATCCTATGTGTCATTCCTTTAGAACCAGTGTTTCTTGCTAGAGCACCTTTCAGTGCCTGGTAATCAGGCAGTCAACACAAATACTGATTGAACATCTCTGTGCGAGACCAGTATGATTCCTGCACACATGCGGTCCAGGAAATTCTTGTTGGATGGATGAATGAATGAATGAATGAATGAATATTAATACCCAGTGATAATAGAGGAAGTTTCAGGTAGAGGACAAAACATGAGTCCTGGAATAAGAAAGATTTGGATTCTTGCTCCCTCATTTGGGTGGTACTTAGTACAATTCACCAAATATTTCTAACTATGGTCATTTCAGGTTCTTGGTAAGTTCTATCTCCCACTGTTTAGTATTTCCAAATTCCTGAGAGGCATCAGTCTTTGGGATTTGGGAGTAAGAAATGAGAATTCCCAGGAATTCTGAAACCATAAATTATTCTGTATTTTTCATGACACTTAATAAATAATGTGTAACCATAATGACCATCAAGTCATTTTTCTGTAATAGGATCACACTGCTGGAGGTTTTCACTAAAAAATAACAACAGGGCGCCTGGGTGGCTCAGTCAGTTAAGCATCTGCCTTCGGCTCATGATCCCAGGGTCCTGGGATGGAGCCCTGTGTCGGGCTCCCTGCTCAGCAAGGAGCCTGTTTCTCCCTCTCCCTCTGCTGCTCCCCCTGCTTGTGCTCTCTCTCTCTCTCAAATAAATGAATATTTTTTTAAAAATAATAAGTGCATGGTTTATTATTATTATGAATCAGTTTCTTATGATAAGATCATATGTTTCAATAACACATAAAAATAATCTTTTCCTTATGTAGACATTTGACAAGAGAACATATTAAAAGAAGGGAAAAGAGACACAAGATAAATGTCAAATAAAAATTGTTATAAAAATGGAATGTAGCTGCAACAAATATTTCTATAAGGTATTATTATTAAAATGAAAATTTAAAACACACAAGGCATTAACTCCTGACCAATTTCCTTTTTTGCCTTGACATTTGTTCAAATGTTAGGAGTGCATCCAAAAGCACGTTTGAGTTGGGCTTTAGAGTACATATAGCTTCCTATAAGCTTATTTCCTTTTTTAATGACGAAAATTAAAAATATTTATTTTTCTTGTCTTCTTGCCTTGGCTTTGATTTTGCTGTTGAAATTGATACTGCTTTTACTAATTCAGATTTTTGTTCAGTTTCTAATTTCCCGTCAGAGTATTCCACAATATTCACATCATCTGCTCTTTGCATTTCTTCCATTAAAGTGTTTACAAAGACCTGTAGCCTGGAGGGAACACTCAAACACTGGAAAACACCAGTGAACGTTACTGGGTTGTGTTCCAGTAACATAACAGTCAGATCTCCTACCAAAGTTAACAGCACTAAATAGGAGCATGTGTTGAAATTGCCAATTTAAGGATATATTTTGTTTCCAAACCTGATTTCTTCCAACATAACTCATAGGACTTGTATGAGGTCTACTATGCATAACTTATTGATATTTATTTGTAAGAATGACTCATGTAGCAGCCAGGGCCCTGAACACACATAACACAACAATACTAGCTAGCAAGACTGACTCATTAGATGCTCCCAGCTTCCAGGGTGCCACTGTCCTGGTTCCTGGAAAAGTCACCTTAACCTTTGATTCTGTGCATTAGTGTTTCTTGGTCTTGCTTTTAACTTGACACAAGTCAGTCCTCTGAACCAGTAACATCTCTATGTTGATTCTTCCGTTTTTAATATCGCAGGAGGATCACGACTTTTTCCTGTTTTCCCAATTTCTTGGCTAAATATTACTGGGACTTGAGATTTGGAAAAACAAAAACAAAAACAAAAAAACCACATAAGCATTTCTGGAAAAATGCCAGGAAGGAATTCTCCCATGGAAATACTTCTACTGCCTTTGAAAGTAAGGTATAGCATGTGACAGGTTTTGGCCAATGAAACCTTCAGGCAGAAGCTGTGAGACCATTATGAGATTTGTCATTTCCCTTCCTGCTGCTGCATTAATCATGGAAGCACATGCTTAGTTAGAGCCTCAGGAACTGGGGTCCATGAGTGACCGTGAGAAGCAGGGCCCACTGACAATCAGGTAGGACACATGATAGAGACATGATAGGAGAAATTTCCGTGAGATAATCTATGACAGGCCCCATGTTTTGGGTAATTCCCTCACCTTCTCCAAGTCTCATTTACCTTATTAGAAAAGAGATAAAGTAATTTCTATTTCAGGTTTGTTTGTTTATCTTTGGTGAGGACTGAACAAGGTGAGTGCATGTAAAGCTTCTAATAAAATGTCTCCTATCTAGTGGATGCTCAACATAATCTTCCCCTGTAAAGGGATAAAGAGAAGATCTCTAGAAATAGATCATAGAAAAAAATTAGAAGTCACGGTGGCCTCAGATATTCCAAATGTGAACATGGGAAGCCAGACGTCAAAGGAGCAATGCCTTGAAAATTCTAAAGGGAAAGCTTATGCCCAGCCAAACTATCAACTAAGTCTGAGGGTAGAATACAGCCATTTGCACAAAAAATTTTTACATCTCATGCACCACTTCTCTGAAGGTACTCCACCAAAACGAGTAAGTTATTCATCCAGGAAAAAATACATAGGGTTAGGAAACAGGGGACCCCAACTCAAGACAGAAGGATTTCCGGTGAAGGGCAGCCCCGGCTTGATGTCCGGGCAGAGCCCAGGGAGCTCCTGGTTGGCTGGGAGCAGGAAGATGGGGCTCCAGGGGAGACCCAGCCAGGAACAATATTTAACTGGAAGGAAACCTGATGTATGTGGAAAATAGGGCTGGCGGGAAAGTATATTCCATTGGCAAGTTCAAGAATTAATGACAGTATCTGGATAACTAAGGAAATTTTAAAATATAAGGTTACTATTAACTCCAAGAACAAGAAAATTTTGAAAACAGAAATAAAATTATAATATATTACTTGACTCAGTAGGAAAGAATATTTATATGGCTGTAATAATTTATTTGCTAATTCTCAATTTAATCAGAAATTTAAAAATAACTGCCAAATATAGGTGGGTCAGGGGTGAGGCGGGATTAGTGAAGTACTAAATCTTCACCTTGCAAATTAAGAAATCAGTAGATTAAGCCTTAAGTTGGTAACTTAAGAAATTTTGGTGTTAGGGGCACCTGGGTGGCTCAGTCGGTTGAGCATCCAACTCTTGATTTCTGCTCAGGTCATGATCTCAGAGTCATGGGTTCAAGCCCCACATGGGGCTCTGTACTCAGTGCGGAGTCTGCTTGAGATTCTCTTTCTCGCCCTCTGCCCCTCCCCCTGCTCGCGCACATGCGCTCTCTCTCTAAATAAATAAATAAAATCTTAAAAAAAAAGAGAGATTCGGCATTAGCTGATTATTTAAAAACATGGAGGCACAAGCCAGAGGTAGCAGGTGACAGATTAGGAGGTGGCTCTTTCCGAGGAGCTGCATTCAAAGATGTGGACCACTGTTTCCAGTTGTAAATTCAGTAGTGCTATTAGGCTCCTTAAAATATGGACATGCATTGGGCGCCTGGGTGGCTCAGTTGGTTAAGCGACTGCCTTCGGCTCAGGTCATGATCCTGGAGTCCCGGGATCGAGTCCCACATCGGGCTCCCTGCTCAGCAGGGAGTCTGCTTCTCCCTCTGACCCTCCTCCCTCTCATGCTCTCTGTCTCTCATTCTCTCTCTCGCAAATAAATAAAATCTTAAAAAAAAAAAATTAAAAAAAAAAAATATGGACATGCATTACCCTGAAATAAAGATTAGTTACAATTGGGGGGGTGGGGGCAGGGGAGAAGATATTTGCAAATGACATATCTAATAAAGGGATTATTTACCACTATAAACTAGTATAGACTAGTAAACACACACCTAAATCCATAAATATTTACATGAAACCAGAAAGCTTTGTGACCCAGGATAAGCCCTTTTACCTCTGAGTCTCAGTTCCCCCACGTGTTTAAACTCACTAACTGTATGATCTCTGGAATCTCAAATGCACTATTAATCAAACGCAAACCTGGAAAACACCACTCCTTATTTTTACAAATGCACTCTTTTTCTTAGATAAAATACAGAAACACGTGAAAACATTTTAGGTTAAAAAAGTCCGGGGAATACAAAGGCTCTGATACATTGGCCACATTTTGTCATGGAGCATTTTTTAACAGCTGGGTGAGCTCTGTAGGGGCCCACTTTCAGTTTATGCAATGTGGGTAAACAAACATGACCTTGAGAGTTCTCATCTTCACCTGCCCCACATACCCCCTCTCCCCAAGACAGTTACAATAGCTATTGAACCCTAATTCAGTGTCCAGATAGGCAACCAAAACTACTTTCTCCACTGGAGAGATCCCCCAGTGTCTACTGCGGGACTAAGGGGTCTTAGGTGGAATGAATGAAGCACTTTGATGGTCCAGAAATATTCACTGGTGAGAATTTATTATCCAACTCTCCTCAAGCTCCCATGAGCTGTTCCCTGGGCTGGGCTAAGCCTCCACACCAGGAACAACAAAGAACTCAACGTTTCCAAAGGAAAGAAATCAAAGTTGCAGCTTCACCCAGAGGACTCACTCCAGCGTCTGGTTCCGGTTGCTTTCTCTTTCTTCCTTTTCTGGTCCCATCCTCCCACGGCCCACATCATCCTTCCAGATGGAAGTGCCCTTAAACTGACCTTCTCCCTTCAGCCCCTCGGGCACAATTTGTTTTTCCCCAGAGCGAGAGCTCATTTCCCTGGCGGAAGGTGGTCCAGCTGTGAGCAGGTGAAGTTAGCCGGATATAAGTTTCCAAAAATCATTTATTTTTTGGCCAGAACAAGCCCCTGTGATCTGCCTCCATTAGAACCTCGATTCAGAAAAGCACCTCTGACAACACCAGAGTCCTGGCCTCAGAGCACTTGATTAATGTCGATGCTCAGAGCCCACAGTGAGGAGGAGGGAGGGGACTTCTTGCAGCCCGTGGAGGCGTGCGGTGGCACCTGCGACCCTTCCAGCATCGTCACTTAGGCGGAGCTGGCGTTTCTCACGCCTTGCACGAGCTCGCTCATTTAATGCCTTAAGCAGCCTTATCCCCATTTTACAGGTGGGGGGAAAAAAAAGGCAGAGGGAGGTGAAGGAGCTTGCCCAAATGTGCACAACTAGGAGTTGGAGTCCGATAGGAACTGAGGTCTGAGTTACTCTAGAGCTGGTGGGTTTGGTTTCCCCTGGGGCCACCTCGCTCATCTCCCCCAGCGTTGGGCTGGATGCGAAGGCCAGGCTTGGTTGGGTTTGAGAGAGAAGCTCAGAGGTTTGGCGACTACATGTAGATTGTCACAGAACGTCTTGGCTGTTGAATGCCTTTTCTCAGTATTGGCCAACTCTGGCCATTCTTGGTCTCCTTCATCCCTTTGAGTCCCAGGTATGGACCGAGAAGTGACCACGCGTGATGCTCAGGGTACACCGGGATACCATTCCAGTCTGAAGCGGCCACATGTATGTGCTTCCGGGCCAAGCTACTGCAAGTGTGCTCTGGGGGCACAGTGACCTTGCTGCTTTCTGTCTTCTTCTTCATGCCTTCCGTTTCCATTCTTCCAGCCCTATCTTCCGGCTTGTGGCGGGGCCAGGGGTCCCTGGGTAACTCCGTTTTCTAGTATGGTCTACAGTAACTCCTCTGCCCCCAGGCTCTGAGGACTGGCGTAGAATCTGGTTTGTGCTGCCCAGCACTCTGGTATGGGAAGAGAACCGACTGGTCCCAGTCTTGCCAGCAGCAGGGGCAGCCCCTCAGGCAGATCTGCTGGCATCTCCGTGGGGCCCCCGGGTGCTAGTGTGACGCACGTGGGTGCCGGAGGCCCCAGCCTTGGAGGCTGCACCATACAGATTGCAAGCTCAGCTCAATGCCCTGGGTTTGATCTTATGTAACTGCTCTTACTATTTACTTTTCAAAAAGCCCTGGTGAGGGCTGTAAATATTTTAAGATAATATTTCTTGAGGTTTTTCCTTTGTTCAAATGCATTACATATTCATTACAGAGAATTTAGGGGACAAAAGGCAATGCAGACATAGGAAAAACAAATACTCTCTGTAATCCCACCAAGTGGAGATAACATTTAAAAATGTATAGCATTTCATTCTTTCTTCCTGAGCCTATCTACTTTCACTTTTATTTCTAAAAATGGAATTCTATCACATTCACTGTTTGTGTTAGCTGGCGTTAGCCTAGCTAATAGCCATTTCTCTCTTTTCTGCTTTACCAGCCAACCCTGATTTTGTTCAGATATAGGCCAGCCTTGTGCCGGAGGGAAGGCTGGGATCTTCTCCAGCCTGGGAGAATAAAACTTAATTGGTCTAAGCCCTTCCAGATAATTCCCCTGGTCTTGTCAGTGATTGGCTGGGGAATAAGCATGTGACATTATTTTGGCCAAAGAAACCTGAGGGAAGTCTGTCTGTCGGAAGCTTCTGGAAAACGTTCTTTTGGTCTTAAAGACAAAAACCAAAAAAACGGACCTGCAAAAAGAGGCTTCTTCTCACGCTGGAGGTGTTGGAAACCAGGGCAGCCATTTTGCAGGCTGGTGAGGGGAAGGAGTGAGCCTGAGAGGATCAGCCAGGAAAATTAAGACTTGCAGAACCAGTACTGTTGCTCCTTGCCAAGCTTCTGAGTTCACCAACCTCGCAACCATTCCTACATGGGGCATCTTGTCACATGGTAAGATAAACAGCTTTGTGGTTCATGATCTGTTGCTACTTGTGACCAAAAGCATGCTATCTGGCAGCCATTTTCTTGTCATTAGGTATCCTTCCACAGCATTCTTTGAACCAGACCTACTCTATCCTGACTGGCATACCATATAATCTGTGCAACTGCTTCCCTCTGTTTGCACACTGAGTTCATTCATGTGTTCTGCTATTTATAACACTGCCGCAATGCCACGCCTGAGCCCATTTCCCATTTCCTTAGTTTAAATTCTGAGTCGAATGTTATCAACAGTTTTAAGGCTTTTAATACATACTGTAAATTGCCCAGAAGTCATTATTAATGTGTTCTGTACTAATCTTTAAAAATTCTTCATGGCAGTTCGAGTTCCTCTTTCTTCCCAGTGAGCTATCAGAAGAATCATTAGCAAAAAATATTATTCCTGCAAGTGCAAACTTATTTTCCAGAATGAGTTCCATTTAAGTAAGTCTTCTAATGAACTTTAATACTTTATGTTCTTTAGCCACATTCCATTGGAGTTAAATTATTAGGAACAAGGCTCAGGGCCAAGTAAGGTCATATGTTTGGGCTGATGACTCTCAACTCTACCTATACTCTTGGAATCAACTGGGGAACTTAAAAAAAAAAAAAGAAACCCAATCTTTATGGAGGTATAATTGATGTACAATAAAGTGCACATAAGGAAAATGAACAATTTGGTAAATTTTTGTATATGTATATATATATATATCCATGAGGCCATCACCAAAATCAAAATAATAAACAACTTATCACCCTCCAATTGCAGGGCT
This sequence comes from Phoca vitulina, assembly GCF_004348235.1. Classification (NCBI taxonomy): domain Eukaryota; kingdom Metazoa; phylum Chordata; class Mammalia; order Carnivora; family Phocidae; genus Phoca; species Phoca vitulina. The sequence continues at coordinate 9,199,265 of NW_022589740.1, read as the reverse complement.
CATGGTCCTTGGTTGCCTGATGTCCAACAACTTGAAAACTATTGTTTCATGTATTTTTTCTGTTTTTCAGTTGTCTCAGGTGTGAAGGAAAAACCCGCTCCCTGTTACTCCATCTTGGACAGAAGCAGATATTCCCCACTTGGGGAGCTTTTATAAAACAATCCCTGGGCTCTGTCCCAGAACAAACAAACCGTAATATTTTGGGGAAGGACTTGGATTTCATAGTTACTTTTATTTTTTAATAAAGGCATAATTGACATGCAATAAAATTCATCCTTTTCTGTTTACGATTTTGTGAATTTTGGCCAATGAATACAATAATGAAACTATCACCACGATCATGATATAGAACAATTCCACCCCTCTTCCAAATTCTCCAATGCCCCACTCCTTTGTAGTCAACCCCCACCTCCACCTCTAGCAACCCCTAGCTCCTGGCAACCATTGATCCTCCCACTCCCCATAGTATAGGTACATGGACCAGAGTAGACGGTTTGAGCAATGGAGATGGGCAGATGAAAGGTCTAGAGTTAACAACCCAGTGAATCAGAAACTCTTGAGTGTGGGGTCCAGCCATTTGTGATCTTTTGGTTAATCGGATGTATTCCAGAGTATAAGAGCCACTGATTAAGGAGATGTCAGCCTATGCTGTTTAACTCAGAAGATGATGGGTTCCTAAATTCAGGATTGTGTTATTCTGCCAAAAATCCACAGTCAGTATAGACATTCTAAACACTAAATGTTTTTTGCCTTTTTCTTGAGATGTAGCACAGGGCTGTCAGGATCTGCCAGATTCATTTCTTGTCTTAGAAAACATACTGAAAAACTAGAGCACGTTCTTTCAAAATAATCCCAGACTATTTTTAATATCTCTATGTTAACTTCAACCTTTTCCATTCTGTTTCCATTTTATTTCTAGAATGTCTAATTGCTTCTCAAACATCTCCAGATGTGCCTTCCATCACCCAAGCTGTGCATCATAAGTGGCTGAAAACAGGACCGTCCCAGGGGACTTCTTCCTTCCCTCCCCTGTTGTGCAGCACGGATTTGTCCTGCACACACGCATGCCTAGACTCAAGAGGCTGCCTGGAAGACTGCCAGCTGCAATGAACCTAAAGGAATTTCTGTAATTTGACACCCAAATTCCATTTCTTCTCTGGGATTTCCTCCTCATGGTGGCTTGGGCAACCCACCTGGCCCTCTGCTAGTAATTGGTAGATTTAGGAAGAAGAATAGTCCAGGATGGCATGGGCACCTGTAGTAGGCTGTGCAAGCAACCAGCAGTCAAATAATTTGGGTTCAAGGGATGACTTGATTATGCTCTTGTTTATACAACAGATGCAGTATTCCTTGAACACCATATAAACTATCCATTGGGTGAGAAGATAGTGAACAAGATAGACACTGCCCCCTCCATCACCAATTTGGGGGGCTTAAAGCAAAGAGGTGATTTCAGCACGTGATGTCACATGGGGGAAGTTGCTATAAAATATGCTACAGTATACACTGGAGGGGCATCCAGGGGGGTGGAGGTGGGGATGATCAACGGCTCTGAGGAGAAAGAGATGGGTAAGTTTAGACATGAAGGATGAGTAGAATTAGTCAGCAAAACTGGGAGTTGGGTGGGGCAGGTGTGGTTTTACTGGGGAGAGCATTCCAGAGAGGAAATGGCATGTGCAGAGGTTAGGGGGAGAGAAAAGGCATGTCTCATGTTAGGAACTAAAAGGATCCCCAGCAACCACACCCCTAGGTATTTATCCAAAGCATACAAAAAAGCTGATTAGAAGGGGTATTTGTACCCCAATGTTTATAGCAGCACTATCAACAATAGCCAAACTATGGAAAGAGCCCAAATGTCCATCAACTGAGGAATGGATAAAGAAGATGTGGTATATAGGTACAATGGAATCTTACTTGGCAATTAAAAAGAATGAAATCTTGGGGCGCCTGGGTGGCTCAGTCAGTTAAGTGTCTGCCTTTGGCTCAGGTCATGATCCCAGGGGCCTAGGATCAAGTCATTCATTGGGCTCCCTGTTCAGGCTGTAGGGCTAAGTTAAGGCCATCAGGTAAGCCATGTGATCTTGTCAGGAACACAATGGAAATCCACTGGAAGGTTTTGAGTGGAGTTGTGACTTGCTCTGCTTTGTGTTTTAGGGGTCACTTGGACTATGTAGGGGAGTGAGTTGGAGGGATTCAGAGAGGAGAATGGGAATCCAGTTAAGGCTTTCTTGCATTGGGACCTCTCACATGCTACTAGTGAGGATGGGAATCAGACAGATGCTTTTGGAGACCAATTCTAATTCCATTTGGAATGTCTAGTAGAGTGGAAGATGTGTGTGCTCTGAGATCCAGAAATTCTGTTCACAAGAAGGTATGAACAAGATGCTCATAACTGTGTTCTTTGAAATAAAGTGGATGCAATCTAAATTGCTCATCAATAGGAGAATGGGTAAAATGGATACATAGAATGTGCCATATTTATACAAGAGAATCTTATATAGCAGTTAAGATGAATGAACAGGGGCTACGTTTAGCAGATTAAAAAATTTCAGAAGCATCATGTTGAGCAAACAACCATGGTTAGCAGAAATACAGGTACCACTGGACACCCTATACATAAAGTTGATAAGATATACCATTAGTTTGTGCACCATTCCGACAAAACATGCTGAAAATTAAACTCTGAAAAACACTTTCTTGTCTCATAATTTGATACCCTCTATCTGAGTAGAGGTTTTTTTTTTTTTTTTTTACCATATATTATTTTTGTGCATGCATTCAAAAAGAAAAATGTAAGTGGAATAAATCAGTTAAAGAATTCCTCATTTAATTTCCACATTTAAACTCTCTTCTCAGTCTTTTGACTCAAAGTTACTCATGTCTGTTTTCCCCATCCTCCATCCAACCAGAGGACTGGTGATCTAATATTTCTGAAAAGAACCCATAAAAAAACTAACCGTCATTGGCACAGAGTTCTTAAACTAGTTTTGCAACTAGGTATAGCCAACCTTTAGATTCCTGCTCTCGGAACATTGCTAAACATTTCTGATTTGCCACCTCCCCCACCCTCTCCTTGCAACGATTTTGTTCCTAAGGGTAAACCAAGTGCCCTTCTATCGTCCCCGCAATTTTCCGCAAGCATTTTCCTGACACCTTTGATGTTGGAGGATGGGCTGGCAGTCTGGCCCTGTCACAGCTGCCACCCGGCCGACAGCTGTTGTAAGACATCATTAATTATAAAAGCATCCTGATTTCAGAGATATTAAAATGTGGGGGAAAAGTGTGCCTTAGAAACAATGAAAAATGGCAGATACTATTTCTGAATAAAAATGTATTTATAAAATGGGAGAAGTACGCACAGGAATGATACACACCAAATTCAAGATGGCCGTTATCCCAGAGCGTGGTTATGTAGAAATGGGGGGTACGGGGCTGGGCTGGGAGGCACAGGGGGCTTCAGAAGAATGTCTGACATTCCAGTCTTCAAACTAGGTAGGAGTCATATGCGTTGGTGTTTCTATTATTCTCCACGCTTTTTGTGGGACAAATATTTCATAATAAAAAGAGGCAACAGTTCTAATAGTGCAATTCTGTTAATAGCTGGTTGTGAGTCCGGGGAAGCTGTCTAACTGCGGCTTTCTAGTCTATGCTGTAAAGATAGCAATTCCTCTCCTTCCTGCCTCAGAAGAATTTTGCATTGCTGTGAATGTCAAAACAGCAAATGGTTGTGAATACCTTTGTTGGACTGTAAAACACAACAGAGAAGGGTTAGCGAGACTGTTACCTCGCGAGTTCACCAAACCTCTTACACGGATGTGTGGCTGATGGTTAGCGTACTGACTCCCAATGGATCAGGCCTCCCTGTGTCTACACCTCTTTGGCAATATGGCTCTGCCATTCCCCCCATCAAAGGACGGAGGCTATTTCTCCACTCCTTGGATCTGGACTGGTCTTGCGACTTGCTTTGATCTACAGTATATGGTGAAAGTGACAATGGGAGTTGCAGAGCCTAGACTTTGTGACAGAGCTTTGACTGTAACACTCTTAGATTCCTGAGGCCCCCAGCCTGCTGTGGGGAAGCTCTGTCTGACCTACTAGAGGGTGCAAAGTCATGTGTCGAAGAACCAAGAAGCTTAGCCAACAGCCAGCACCAACTGGTAGGCATGAATGAGGCCATCTTGGACCTTTAAGCCCCACTGACCCTCCAGATGAATTCTGTAGACCAACAGAACTCCCTAGTCAAACCACAGAAGCATGAGAAATAATGAATCATTATTTTTAGGCCACCATGTTTTAGGATAGTTCATTTTGTAGCCAAGTATATCCGAAACAGGATGCCTTTGAAAGTGAGGCACAATGACCCATGTCTTGCAGATTGGTATAATCTATTTTGCTGACCACAAGACCCTGCTCTTGCCAATTTGTAACCTATGTCAAGCAGTAAGTAATTACTAACCCTCGACTCTGTGTACCTTACTGGCTGGGTGCTACGAAGATTACAAAAAGGCACAGGGGACAGATAGCTCAACCACAGCACCTAAAGTAATCCCATCAAGAAGATGTCGACTATCGAAAGCTAAATTACAATAGACGAAATTGAAAAATACCCATTATCCAGAGAAAAATGAACATCTGTAAGCTCTTACTATGTGACAGGAACTAATTCATTTAATACTCACAACTACCCAATGAGGTAGGCACGATGGGTTGTTCCCATTTTGTAGATGAAGAGATTGAGGAGGCTGCTGTTGAGTACATGGCTCAGAGCCACGGAGCCTGCAGGTGGTCAAGCCACCCCCGGGACCCAGCAGCACGACTGTGAAGCCCGTGTGCTTACTCACACAGCGTGCCCGGGACTACACGAACACTAGTGAGAACCAGTGCTGTGACGTGGGCACTCTGGGGGTGCGAATGGTCCAGAAGAACCCCCAGGGGAGGGAGATCTTAGCTGGCCTTGAAAGATGGATAGGAGTTGGAATGGAATTAAATTAGGGGGCTCCAGGCAGGGGTCATGGTCCAGAACACCTTGTCCTGCTATCCTACATCAGCAGTGGTGTCAGGAGCCAAGAGCCATTTCTGGGTAAGCCTTGCCTATGATTCTAGAAGGAAAGGTATGCTTGGATATACTTTTAAAGTTCTCACTCCTCAACCATCTCAGAGTTGTGATGGAACATGTTGAGTCTAACTTTTGTTTGTTGTGTCTATCTTTGGTCAAAATAGGTCACCTGACCTTATAAATGCCCACGGTACGAGTGCAGTGTGGTGGGGGTTGCTGGTGGCTTGCAGACATGGTTACGGTTCACGAGAAGGACCCTGGCATCCCGGGGAAAGCAGGGGACCACAAGCGTACCACCTGGCTTCACCATTCCTCCCAAACATGGGAGAGCTCCCAGCTCTGAGGGAAGAGGCACTTGAAAGGGGCATGGAGGCACCGAGATGATTTTGACAGATGAGACCAGAAGGAGAAGGAAGAGCAGGTCGTGAGGTACACGAGACAAAGGCCTGCCCTCCCCTCCCCCCACATCAGGGAAAAGGAGAAACAGGAAAGAGTCAAGTCTAAGAAGAGAGCTTGGGAAGTACAGGAAGACAGGAAAGGTAAGGTGACTGGGGTGGTGTTGAGAAGCCAGAGTCTTGAGCAGGGATATTTCAGAGGCACAGGATCACATTCTGGAAGCAAGAGAGAGCAAGTATAACAGTACGAGAAAGCAGCCATTCCACCTGGCCTGTTCTTAATTCAGCCATGTGGATTTAGGATAAGAATGAGAAGTAGATGATTAAGAGGGATGAAAATTACATTATGAGAATATCCTGTGTAAAAAGATCAGACAAACCCTGGAAATACAAATGATATAATGTATTCTGGTAAACTTAAAAAAAGTGATACATATAATACATGGCCAGGCAGAAAAATGTGAATACAGACAAGCAAAAAGGAGGAAAAACATAAAGGAAATATCACTTCTAAATCAACCGTACAGTGATAATCAATACAACATCCAGACTTTTTCAATGTATGTATATAACTACATATTACATAAATGGACCCACACTGACTTAGATCCTACTTGAGAAAACCTAATATATTGTGACTATCTTTCCCTATCAATAAATATACTCCTGGGCATCATTTAAAATGGCTGCTTATTATTCCATGTTGAAGAACATCTTGAACCTTCTCCAATCCCCCACTGCTATTTGTATAAAAACCTTAAGTGTATCCATTCAAGCGATGTGTTCTTAGTCACGTGTACAACGAGGGTACTTGAAAAATAAATCCCAGAGTAATCATTATTGTCATTATGTTAATAAGTACAGAGCTCTTTTCAAAGCACACCCTAATGGAACATTCTGCAGTCTTCCCAAAAGAGTCTTTAGGTGGTGCTATTAGTACAGTTCCTTCAGAACACAGGTGACTCATCTGGGGAGCGTGTGGGCGACTTCCGTCCATACTTTTCCCCTCCTTTTGCCTCTACTCCGGGTTAACACAACTCCCTCGAAAAAGAAATGAAAAGTATCAGATATTTTGCAGTTGTTGGTGATCAACATGAGTTCCTGAACTGGGGCAAACTTTAATGGATTTAATATATCCTGCAAAATGTTACGAATGGACCAAGCGGAAGAAAGTGCCTTTTCTACCAGGTAAGCTTTACCTGGGGCCTCTGGCAAAGTTACCTGCTGCCATCAGACTAGGCCTGGTGAGATGGAAATGATGTGTCCTGATGGTCTGCAGAGCACACTGTTCTTTGGCACCAACCACGCACGATAAAGTATGTCACTTGGATGAAACCATCTTTAAAATGATGGCTTTATAAACAAACACAGATTTGAATCCTACAGAAAAATGAAGCATAGGGGCCTCCCTGCTTCCCTCTAGTGGTCACGTCGTGTCAAATCGTGTCATCCCTGGGAGCTGGTTGCGACCTGTCCTGGGAAACCCAGCGCTCTCTTGTGGAGGGCAGGAGGCAGAGACTGAGGCTGCGGGGGAGAATCTAGAAGACTGGCAAAGACACACACGATCTGAAGGACTGATAAAAACTGGGTCACGCGCGCCTGAGTTTGTGGGTTTTATCCCCACCAGAGATCGCTTATGCGCCTAATCGAATTATTTCATTCTTTTGGGATGATTAAATTGTAGATCTTTCTGATGTACCTTTTGTTATTGTTCTATTTATCCTGTTACTTAGGAACATTCTTTCGAAATTAGCCGATTTAAGAAACTCAGGCGTGGTCTGTGGATAGAGGGAATGCTCCCCAGAGCTGATGGTGTACCCCTGAGCCCCTAACCCATTTGTGAGGTTCTGCAGACAGAAGACAGTGATTACAGGCGTGGGCTTTGATCAGACAGACCCGGTCCCAGGGCTGGTTGTGCCACATGCCACCTGTATGGCAGACGGACACCGGCCTTAACCTTTCAAATCTCACTTTCCTCTCCTGTAAAATGAGGAGGATCATAGTTCCGACTTTGTAGAGTTATTTTGACAATTAAAGGAGAATATGAAAATTATATGAGCATAGCCCTGCGATCATACTAGTCAGCAAATGTTAACTATTACTATTTAACCAGGAATATAAACCTTTTTAAAAAGTGCATTACACTCTTTGCTGCCTTCTTAAACAGAGTACAATGACCTACATTAACCATTTTCTCTGGGACTCTGATTTTTCCCTGTAAAAATCAGCTCTGTGCCCATAAATAAGAGCAATAAAGTGCTGGGCAGTGGCTGAGATCTGAGTACAGTTCTCCTACTTTTTCTCCACGACAGAGCTGGTGGTTGATGTGTGAGCTGCCTGCATCCTTCCTGAGTTCTTTCTATTCCCATCATACCTGTTGGCTCACTATTTCGCTGCCCATCCCTAACACCACGGCTCACCCACCTTCTTTCTCATCTGCTGTGTAATCAGAAATGAGGTAACATAGCTTGTTAGAATTCTGCTTTATGCCAGCAATTAAATGGATTCCAAACACCTGAACTATTCCCCTCTTTGCAAAATATCTAATCTCTCTGAACACCTGCATGCCTTTCAGTGCCTCGTAATCCCCACCCAGTGTGTAGGAATGAGTTAAAAGAAAGTTAAAGGACGTTTCTTGGGGTGGGCAGCTGATCACATGAGGTGGGAGCTTTGGAAGCAGCCCTGGTTTCATTTTTGCGTCTTTGGGAGGGTGCCTGGATCCTGCTCCCTGGATGGGAAACACTGCCCCCTGCTGGTGGGGAGGTCAGGATGCTGCTCATGGTGGTGGTTTCACAGGAAAAGGTTTCCCGAATAGTGAAAAAGGGAAGTACACAGATATTACCGAGAGCAGCACACCTGGAGGAGAATGGGAACCAGAGTCCAAGTGGGAGCAAAGACCACCGTGAGGAGAGGCAAGGTGGGTCTATAATCTAGGCTACAAATAACAAGGTGAGAACTGTGGGTGTCGTACTTGGAAAGGCTCTGAGACCAGCGATTCAAGATGAAGGTCGTGGATGCTAGCTAGCTAAGGCAGTCCCATTTACTCTAGTGTTTCTCAAACCACATCCCACAAGCCACCAGTGTTCCATGAGTTGTCATCAGGCGATCCATAAAAATGGCTTCCTATATTCAAATCATTTTTTTTTAAAGATTTTATTTATTCATTTATTTGAGAGAGTGAGAGAGAGAGAGCACATGAGAGGGGGGAATGTCAGAGGGAGAAGCAGACTCCCCGCCGAGCGGGGAGCCCGATGCAGGACTCGATCCCGGGACTCCAGGATCATGACCTGAGCCGAAGGCAGTCGCTTAACCAACTGAGCCACCCAGGCGCCCTTATTCAAATCATTTTTGACAATGACACACCATAAGCACTGAAAAGCTTATTAACTCATCCTGACCCCCACTCTTCCCTTTTCCACTAGAAACTAATCATAGTGTCTAGCACACACACACACACACACACACACACATGCACGCACATGTGTCTTAAATGGGGTTTTCTTAGAAGCAGACCCTGAAACAAAAATGTAAATGCACATGATTTATTAAGGACCAATTCCTGGGAGAAATTGCCGAGAGAGTAGGGAGGCCAGAGAGAACAGAAAAAGAAGCCATGCCCGGAGACAGTCCCAGTCTCCGCTGGGTCCACTGGGGGATCACGGGAGCGTCAACTGCTCTGCAGAGTTTGTTTCTTCTTGAGGTAAGGAAGTTGGTATTTTCAATCTTCCCTCCCACAGCCCAGTAAGTCACTGGGTAGCAGAGGCCAGAGAGGGGATGGTGGGTAATAAACTGCCAGGCGCTTCAACGCTCTAGATGGGCAAGGTAATGTCCGCAGTTATGGTCAAAGCTCAGAGGAAGGGCAGCACTGGAAACGACAGGCAGCAAAGCACACAAAGGCTGGGGGGTGGCACACAGAGCCAAGGATGTGTGGGGGTCAGGGAAGGGTATCAGTGGTGCCCCTAGAGTTCTCATTAAATATGTGGCAAATAAGTCAATCAGTGAATGAGTGAAGGCCCCCAAAGTCCCTCTGTACAGACACAGAGAGCATCATTTTTTAATTATATGTATTCACATTTCAATTACCTAGTGTTCTGTGGATTAGATTTTGTAAAGAAATATTGCTCAGGGAGAGAGCTATTCAACTTTATCCAGGACAATGGGGTTAGGGCAACAGACCTTCTCACGGCTGAGACAGCAGGACAGAGTCCCATGCCAGGGTCAGAAAGTACTAGAATAACCAGTGCATGGCAAGTGTGATGAGAAAAAGGTGACCAATGAGATCATGAACCTAGCATACAAATGGACAGGATGGGGTCTAAGATGACCCTGGGCCCATCGCTAATTAAGTAGATGACCAAAGAGAAAACAGGGCCGCGGAAGTCCATACAAAGGGCAGCATGAAACGGTGATGTCAGTACAGCATGGAGAGAGAAAGATCAATAAAAATATCTGTGAGGAACAGGCACGTCAGCAGCAGTAATAAAAATAATCTTTATGGCAATAATTTTATGAAATAATTTCGATGGCAATAAATCTCTTGCATGATGATGAAGAGAACAGTTGGACATAGGAATACTCCTAAACCCAAAATAATAGGGCGGTTCTGTCCTCGCTGCTCATGAACAGAGAGAGACATTGTGACATGCTCTCCCACAGGAAGAAATAAAGATTAAAACCAGAACGATTCCCCATTCGTGATCTTTATTGTAGTTGAAATGTCTCAAGTTATTTAGTAGAAATTTAATGTTTGCCTATAGTGAGGTGGTTATGTTCAAATAAAGATACTCTTCTTTCTTATGTCCCTGTTGAAGGACCCCCAACACAGTGGTACGGTGGCAGGAATATGTGACTTGGAGGGAGGGGACATATGGCTCCTGTGTCATCTAGTCCAGAAGACTGGGCATATATTGCTATAGCTACCATCCCCCAAATAAGACCCTTGTTACTCAAGTCTTGTGTGTTTCAGAGCCTTAAAACAAACAAGGAAAGAGAAAATAGTACATCCTGATTCTCAGCTAAGTTCCCAGTAGCTGAGGGTACAGGATAAGGGCTCTGGAAGCATGAGGTGCCACGGTGCCTGAAGGTCCAGCAGGAAACCCAGGCCATTTGCTTTCCACCATATTTGAACAGCAGGTGTCTGTGTCATGCGTTCTTTCAATGTGGACAGGTGCGTACCCATTTACAAGATTAAGACAAGAACGGAGTTCACTCTTGTAACACCCTTTAAAGGAAGTAGAGATAGAAGTGCTGACCACAAACTTGAGCTGGCTTTTGCAGTTTGAAAATGGCCAGCCAATCCACGTTATTATTACTCCTGAGCTTTAACCACTAGTAGTAATGTGTTATCGCCAAGGGAATTTTGAGATTTTGTGCCTCCACCTGTAAGTATAAAGAATAGAACTGAAAATGACCCGGGTCCCATCAACCACGCATTGCCTCCCACACCATCACTGCTCTTCAGCCAGGAGGGCACCGCTTGAGCAGGGGCGGCGGGCTACACCATGGAACCCCTGCTCCCAGGAAAATGAAAGTAAGCATCTGTGGTGGAAGCGAAGGGTTAAAAATGAATTAGTACCATTCTCTGTATTGAGAGTTTGTGATGCAGGGTGTTAGTACTTTTCCAGAAAGAGATTTTCTACATATTGAGAAATACCGCAGTGGGTAGGAAAACCACCAGTGCTAGAGTCCACCCACACCTTCTGATTTTCTGCAAGGAAGCGAAGTTCCTGCACCTGACCTTGGGGAATATTTCTCATTGCCCACAAAGGCTGCTGGAGGAAGCCAGAAGCAATGACATTTTTGAAAGCCTTGCTCAGACCCAACTCAGTGTACCAACCAGGGTCCAATGGAGTGAGCTTCTCCCCTCCATCATCCCCCAGCACCCTGGCCCTATGAATGTCCTTAAAATTGATCCATTCTATGAAAACTCCTTCTCCTTGGGGGTAGCCTGTCATGTAGTTGGGGCTGGAGCCCAACTCTAGTCACAAAAATATGGCAATAAGGTAGGAACTAAGGGGAAGTGGGAGTCATAATTTGAGGTAGATCGTCTGCAAGTTTCTGATTATCTTCTTGCCATCCTCCTCCTCCTCAACCTCCTCACCCCTACACCCCCTCTTCACTCCCCCACCCCACCACCATCATTCCCACTACTCTTCTTCAGTATGAGAGGAAAACAACCGGCTGTGTATATACTGGTCTCAGCAGACCAGGCGCTGTCTAACCAAATACCCACAAAAGTCATGCAAGTAACAAAAATCATAAAAGCCTGCTGAGCATCAGGCCTCCTGGAAAGGCATTCGAATTCAGGGCCTTTTGTTTATTTGCTTGCTTGCTTTTTGTTTTAACAATTGTGTTGGCCAAAGAAAACACATCTGCAGTCCAAATTCTGACCATGGGCCGCCAGTGTATACCCTGGGATGCAGACCAGGCTTTCCTTCGTGCACAGCTTTTAAAGTAAATATGTAAGGTTGAGGTCCTAGAGGAGTGAGTCTCAACCTTAGTTGTACATTTGAATCACCCAAGGAGTTTCAAATATACCCATAAATGAGTTCGCAATTTTCCCCTGGACCGATTAATCCAGAACCTCTGGGAGTAGGGACTGGGCATCAGTATTTTTCAAAAGCTTCCCTAAAGAGTCTACTGTTCAGAGGCGTTGAGGATCACCAGGCTGCTCACTGCTGCTCTCTGGAACCCGAAGAAATAGAGGCAGCCCTGAGAAACAAGCCTACAGGAAGGGCCCTCAAGTACACTTTGTGGGAGGCCCCATTTGGAGAAGACACTTCCAGGAGTGTTGCTGGTGGTAACCCATGTATTTCCTTCAGACTTCTCCAAACCTGGCTCATTTCCTGGGACCCAGCTGGTGCCAATCTTAGACACTGCCTTGAGAACTCCATCTAAACATGTCTTTGTAACATTTTGCCGCATAGAACTACCCACCTTCCAACAGTTCTATCTACCACCAAACCCAAATGATAAGAATTAGACCTTGACCTCCAGCAAGGCAGGACTCCAGCCCCCTCGTGACTCCAGGGGACGCGGTGGTTAAGTAGAGCAAACAAAGGATTAGAGCCAGAAGAAACGACATATAAGGAAAGAGGAGAAGGATGAGAAGCCTGGCTAAGTGGCAGCTAAGGTCCTGGCCCAGCTACAACCCCCAATCAGACCTTAAAAGCCCAAACATGGTCACAATGAACTGTGTATTACTGTCAAATTATTAATGCCACTTTATCAAAATAGAATGTACTATCAGCTTAAGGCTTATGTGAGTTACTTCTTCTTCTTAAAATGGTATATCCAGGGTCCCCCCCGCTTTTTTTTTTTTACTGGACTGTACAACATGTAACTCAGAAATGAATCTGTAATAGAAAAAGTACTCTCTGCATCTTCCATAGCAAAAAGTACTCTCTGCATCTTAAAATCTGAATGTCAGGCTGGGAGGAAGAATAACCCAGCTTCCATTTTTTAGATGTGACGAAACTGGGGCCCAGGAAGGTGAAATGACTTGTTCAAGGTCATACAACTACCTTGGGGCAAAGCTAGAGGTGGTGTCAGGGTCCACAATCAACACGCACATCTTCTCAATCAGGGCATTCATCTTTTCTAGGTCTGGATACAGCCTGAGAATCCTGCACGGTGGAGCTTTCTGGAAAGCCTGCTAGTCTACAGGTCAGAGTTGGTACCTGAAACCTCTTTTCATCTCTGCTCTAGGGTATACATTGACAGACAAGGTAACCCTAAAAGATACATTTCACTATACCCCGTATTTGCACATGCAGAGTCCATGAGAGCGTTCCCACCACTGCTTAGACTGTGTGGGTGGTTCAGAGTGCCCTCTTGGGGGAGGGAGTTGGGACACTAAATGGAAGAAAATGGCAAATTTCAATCCTCCAAAATTTCAAATGTAGCCAAATAACCACATAATTGACTTGAGCTTTAAAAAAAAAAAAAAAATCCACAATTGAATACTCTATCCACCGACTGCTGTAATGAAAGGATAAAAGCCATTCTCATCCCAGCTCATCATTAACAATCAAGATTAAAAAAAAAAGTAGAAGGCATTTTAATTTTGTCTTCCTATTTCTGGACACTCAGTCCCAATCCCTGACCCATTTATTACCTGACTAGGAGTTTGGCCCTCCACCAAACACTTCCTTCTCTCTCTCTCTCAAGCTTGGACACCACATTGATCCCTAGGTTCCACAGTGGTTCTCCCCTTCCTTCTCCCATAGATTCTCTCCGGCCCACGTCAAATAGAAAACCGAGGGGTTCTAGATAGGAGCTCAGCCCCCAGGAGAATATTCTCTGCTCCTTCCTCCTCTTCCCAGTCTTTGCTTGGCTGATCTGAGCAACACCACTGCCCTCACTGGTCTGTCCCCCCTCGCTTGGGTCAATGCCTCATTTTCTCGGAGTCATCTTTTTTTCCTCAAATACGTTTCTCTATCACGTATTTTAGTAATTATTTATTTATCCATCTGTCTTACCCAGACAAATATGCGCTTCCTGAGGACAGATACTATGTCTCTCTCATTTTGTACTCTCCGGCGTCCAGTAAGTGTTGTGCTCCATGAGTCATTACACAGATGCACGGAAGAAGGAAATAAAAGCAAAAATGAAAAAAGCAGCTTGACTATCTTTGTTTATGTGAATGGTTCTTTCCCTAAGGGAACCAGACGTTTTGTGCAACTGTGTGTACAAAAGCACAATTAGACAAGAAACATTTCAAAACACAAGTTTTCGAGGGTTTCTTCTTGCTGCTTATGCCAAAAACGAGAACCCAGAGAACCTAAAGTTAACATTGATTTTAGATAGCATTTGACTGTTGGAGGTAGAATTAACAGAGACTTGGCCCTAATAAGAATCGTGGTAAAAGAAAGTCCGAAATGCCCCCAAATATCTCCTCCACTGCTTTGTTACAGAACCCGAAAGCTGTTGGCATTAGCCGCCATTATTCTTTAAATTTCGGAAAACAGTGATAATTCAACAATCATACATTAAATACCTATGAGTCATTAGATTTGGGCATTTTACCCAAGATGTTTTTCACTTACAGACACAGAACATTGACTGGTTCATTCAACAGCATGGGGTTGTTTACTTGATTAACCAAAAGGAAATCCCATCTCTTGGCAAAGATCAGGGGTCTAGGGGACATGGGCAGGTAAGTTTTACTGACCAGTATTGTTCAGTTAGAAACATTTACTTTGACACTGTCTTTTTTGGGTGACACCTTCTATTGGCAGAGATTTGCACAAGAATTTCACTTTCTTTAAGTGAATGGTACATTTTCATAAAGGAACAAGTCAGGCTTGCCATGCACTGCTTAGGGAGTAAATATCCCGAACCATGGGGATTGGTGCTTCTGCATGGCTGTTAGGGCTCTCGGGAAGGTGATGCCATCCTCACATTCCTCGAGGGGCATCTCTTATAGGATACAAAATAAATATTTGCAACTTATTAAATAACTACTTGAATTTTAAAAAAGCTTAATACAGAGTGTACATTTCTCTCATTCTCCCTAGAAGGCTGTGTACAGCTCTGTAACTTCTATCTTTCCCACTGTGGGATCTTTAACTTCTAAAACTCCAGAAGAGCCTTATGAAAAATCCCTTCCCTTCGGATTCCATACCAGAACATTTATCCTAAAGCAAGTTACCTATTTCTTCTGTGTCAAGTTTCTCACTCTCTAAAATGGTTGTGGAGTCTGGCTCTGCTTTCTAATCAGTAAGTAATATGTGTACCCAAAAATATATATCCATAGACAAAGTCACATATGATAACTGGTGGAAGTCTTATTCTGTTAATAAATTTATATAAATAGAGACTCAAACCCCTTTGGTCTAAAACCCAAGTAGTTTAAATGATAGATTTGTCACTTTAAGCCCATGTATTAATAAGAAATTTTTTACCTGCTCTGAAATTCACTCTTCCCTCTATAAAATGGAAATAAAACCAAAATATCTTGCACAGTTGTTGTAAAGATAACATTAGATGATCCACAGAAATACACTTGGCACACTTTCTGGTACATTGAGTTTTTAAAATGTTAGTTTCCTTTTCAAGTGCTGTTTATTATTATTTCTTAAATTTATATTTGCAGCTCTTGGGACATAATGTGAATAAGTATCCTGAGACATACAACTTACCAAGACTGAATCAAGAAGACATAGGAAATCTGAACAGAACAATTACTAGTGCAGAGATTGAATCAGTCATCAAAAATCTACCACCAAAGAAAAGCTCTGGATGAAATGGTTTCACATGTGAATTTTGTAAGACATTTAAAGAAGAATTAATGTCAATACTTATCAGATTCTCCCCCAAAAAACAGAAGAGGAGGGAACACTTTCAAATTCATTTTATGAGGCTAGCGCTGCCCCAATACCAAAGCCAGGAAAGGTCACTCCAAGAAAAGACAACTATAGGCCAATATCTCTGATGGTGTAGATACAAAACTTCTCAATAAAAAACTAGCAAATCAAATATAGCAGCACAATACAAGGATCATTTACTATGATATAGTGAGATTTATCCCTGGGATGCAAGGATGGTTCAACATACACAAATATATCTGCTACATCACATTCATAGAATAAAAGAAAATAATTATATAATCATCTTAATAGATGCAGAAAATGAATTTGACAAAATTTAACACCTGTTCATGATAAAAAACTCTTAACAAATTAGGTACAGAAGGGATGTAGCTCAAAATAATAAAGGCCATACATGACAAGTTCATAGCTAACATTATTCTCAATGGTGAAAGGTTGAAAGCTTTTCCTCTAAGATCAAAAACAAGACACAGGTGCCTACTTTCACACCCCTATTTAACACAGAACTAGAAGTTTTAGCTAGAGCAACAGGCTAGAAATAAAAGGCATTCAGGACTTAAAAAGAAGTAAAATGGTCTCTATTAACAGATGACATGAATATATATATATACACACACACATACACATACCTAAGGACTCTACCAAAAAACTGTTAGACCTAATCAACAAATTCAGCAAAGTTGCAGAATACAAAATTAATATACAAAATTTCTACACAACAATGAATTATCTGAAAAATAAAGAAAATTATATCATTTACAATAGCATCAAAAACAGTTAAATACTTAGGAATACATTTAACCAAGGGGGTGAAAGATCTCTACACTGAAAACTACAAGATAGCAATGAAAGAAATCTAAGAAGACATAAGTAAATGGAAAGATATCTCATGTTAATGTACTGGAAGAATTAATAGTTAAAATGACTACATTACCCAAAGCTATCTATAGCTTCAATGAAATCCCTATCAAGATTTTAGTTCCACTTATTACAGAAGTTAAAAAAGATTCTAAAATTTATATTGAATTACAAAAGACCCCAAAGAGCTAAAGCAATCCTGAGAAAAAAGAACAAAGCAGGAAGCATCACACTTGCTGACTTCAAGCTATGTTACACAGCTATAGTAATCAAAACAATATGTGGGACTGGCATAAAAATAGAGACTAACAGAAGAGAATCAAGAGCCCAGAAATGAACCCATGCATAGACATTCAACTAATATTTGACAAGGGAGCCAAGGACACGCAATGAGGAAAAGACAGTCTCTTATAATAAATGGTGCTGGGAAAATGGGATATTCACATGCTAAAGAATGGAACTACGCCCCTATCTCACACCACTCACAAAAATTAACTTGAAATGGATTAAAGGTTTAAGTGCAAGACAAGACTGGAAACCACAAAACTCCTAAATAAAACAAAGGAAGGAAGTTCCTTGATACGGTCTTGGCAATGATTTTTTGGATATAACTCGTAAGGCACACGAACAAAATAAAAAATAAACAAGTGGGACCAGATCAAATTAACAGCTTCTGCACAGCAAAAGGAATGATCAACAAAGTGGAAAGCAACCTATGGAATGGGAAAAAATATGTGCTAACCATATATCCAATAAGGGCTTAACATACAAAATACATAAAGAACTCCTAGAACTCAGTAACCAAAAAAACCCCAAATAATTCAATATAAAAAATGGGCAAAGGACCTGAATAGACATTTTTCCCAAGAAGATATATGAATGGCCAACAGGTACATGAAAAGGTGCTCTACATCAGTAATCATTAGAGAAATGCAAATCAAAATCACAATGAGGTATCATCTAACACCTGTTAGAATGACCACCATCAAAAAGACAAGAGGGGCGCCTGGGTGGCTCAGTTGGTTAAGCGACTGCCTTCGGCTCAGGTCACGATCCTGGAGTCCCGGGATCGAGTTCCGCATCGGGCTCCCTGCTCAGCGGGGAGTCTGCTTCTCCCTCTGACCTCCCCCTTCTCATGTGCTCTCTCTCATTCTCTCTCTCAAATAAATAAATAAAATCTTTAAAAAAAAAAAAAAAGACAAGAGATAACAATTGGTGGTGAGGATGTGGAGACAAGGGAACCCTTGGACACTGTTGGTGGGAATGTAAACCTACACAGCCACTTGGAAAATAGTGCGGAGGTTCTTCAAAACTATTACATGGTCTGACAATCCCATTTCTGGGAATATATCCAAAGGAAATGAAAACACTATGTCAAAGAGATTTCTGCATCCCCATGCTCATACAATAACCACATCAGTGTCCATCAATGATAAATGGATAAAGAAGTTGTGGTATATATACAAAAAGGAATATTATTCAGCCATAAAAAGGAAGAATTCCTGCCGCTTGCAAAAACATGAATGACCTTGAGGGCATATGGTATGTGAAATAAGTCAGAGAAAGACAAATACTGTCTGATCACACTTATATGTGGAATCTTAAGAAAAAGAAGAAAAGGAAGAAACCAAATTCATAGAAAAGCAGATCAACTTGTGGTTCCTGGAGGCAGATGGCGGGGAAGGGGAATTGGAGGAAGGTGGTCAAAAGGCACCAACTTCCAGTTATAAGATAAATAAATCCTGAGATGTAATGCACAACATGGTGACTTACAGCTCACACTGCTATAGAGTATATTTGAAAGTTGTTGAAAGAGTAGATCCTAAGAGTTCTTATCACAAGAAAACATTTTTTTCTTTATATGAGATGATAGATGTTAGCAAAACTTATTGTAAGAACCATGTCACAATACAGGTAAGTCATGATACTGTCCACCTTAGATTTATGCTGTGTTATATGTCAATTATATCTCAATAAAACCGGGAAAAAAGGTATCATAGAAGCTGAATAGTCAAGAGTATTTTCTAGGTCACCTACTCCAACCTCTTCATTCTGCAAAAGAGAACAGTGAGTTTTAGTACAAACCCAAGGTTACAAACTAATTAGTAGCCAAGCACAAACTCATATTCAGGTTTCTGGATCCCAAGTTCAGAGCTCTTGGGATTACACTGCCATAGAAGCTATATTGATAAATTCTCGTGGATCACTGATCAGAAATGGGGTATTTCTGGGGTGCATATCATAAAACATGGGTGACAAGACTTCATATGCTGGATTTGGGACCTGAAGTTAGGGAGGAAGAAGTTGCCAAATATCAAAGTCAATTCTAAGGGGAGAGAGCTGCAGGGGAGGGTAGTACGAGGAGGGGGTTGCAAGACTTTAACTATAACCGATGGCTAGGATTGTTGGAGGAGGAGACATAGCACCAAAATGATAAGGGGATTTTTGAGAATGGTCAGTTTCCAAAAAGATTACCTTGCCTGTGGGGGAGGAATAAAAATGCCAAAATATATTAGGTTGTGTCCTTTGTTCATTTGTTCTCTCATCTTTGCTGAGATGTTGTGAGATAGAGCTCTTTGAAGTTTTAGAATAAACATACACAAACACCATCCAAATTCCATAGCTTGTAAATCCCAGGAAATGAATATTAAACCTCCTTCTCCCTCCCTACACACAAATTCTAAATACAGGTCAGATTTCATTTTAAAACACTCTGAGAAACTGCCCCCAATTCTGCCTTCTCCCCCTCTTCTTCTTTACGGACTTCTGTCTGAAATAAATGGATCATCTAGGCTTTATACGTTCAGCTATTTATTATGACTTAATGTCATATTAACTGAGAAGAAACCTCCCTAAAAGGACTACTTCACAGAGATATACTCAGACTTTAATAGCCCAAAGATATGTTTTCCAGGGTTCCTTCTATGGAAGTTTATCCCTTGCTCTATATACACAGTCATGGTCTTATGATGGCTGGTAACTGACCCTGAGTACAGAAATAAATAACTGTTGGTAACCATGTTAACCTATTGTTAAGACCAAGGCTCCATTTGCCACACACACAGTTTGAAGCTGGGGATATTCACTCTGCAGGTTGTAAACCCTGAATCACTTATTTACAGGGAGAAATGTGAATTTTACATGGTTGATGATCTCATCTGTCACTTCAAAGTTTGTCAGCCTTATTAAACTGCGTTCTAGAAAGGGGAGATTCAACTCAAACTCTCATCCTCAAAAATTATAATAAACCACTTTGGTGAGCATCATTTATATAATCATTAAGCCTCTCTATAATGATTGTATTTCTGTAAGATCTCTTTTGTATGAGTATGAGCAGGAAAGTTAGAACAGTTTCAGAGGGATTAAGTACACAGAAATGAATCCATTCCAGGCAATAATTTGGAAAGTTCTATTTGAATCTTTATGAGAACACTAAGTCCTAGAACTTCTATTAGCCGATAGAGTCCCTTCATATGAATGAATTCAAGGGGCTGGAGAAAAACTCAACAATGTTTTTTTTGTTTATTTTTTTAATGCCATGGTCAACCCTAGAAAAACTAAGCTACACCTCCCAACTTTTCCCAACTTCTCTCCTTTTATGAGAAAAAGGGCAAGTGCTTAGAACAATTCCCCACCAAATGTTCTTCCACAGGACAGTGGTTCTCAAATTGGGTGAAC
Source organism: Phoca vitulina (assembly GCF_004348235.1). Lineage (NCBI taxonomy): Eukaryota > Metazoa > Chordata > Mammalia > Carnivora > Phocidae > Phoca > Phoca vitulina. The sequence continues at coordinate 9,178,947 of NW_022589740.1, read as the reverse complement.
TTCAGAATCCCCTAGAGGGCCATTAAAACTGCCACCCCAGGATTTCTGGTTTAGCAATGCTGGGGTAAGGTCCAGAAATTTGCATTTCTAACTAGTACTCAGGTGATTTTGGTTCCCAGGGACCACACTTGAAGGACAACTAAAATGTATACATGTATAACTATAATGGTGTATATGTGATGCACAGAGAGAGAGAGAACGCAAACCAGAGAAGCACATGTGGAAATGTGAATAATTGCTGAATCTGGTAACAAGTGTTTGGGAATTCTTCACTCTTAATGCAACTTTCCTCGAAGTTTGAAATTGCTTCGAACTAAAAATAAAAAAAAACCCTATACCATGAAACTAAAATTATTTCATATCTGGAAAAAGAAATCCACAATGAATAAAGTTTCCTTGGGAACTTGTCTCGGGTTTGAGTCACACCCTCTAATTAATAGCCAACTTACTTCCTTCTTGACTCATAATTATCAACAAATTATCAACAACTATCAATACAAGACTCACAGAATCTGAGGACACGTATGGATTTCTGAAGCAGATGTTTGCATAAGCAATTAGAACTTGGGCTTTGGATCCTGACAGTCCTGGTGTGATTCCTCAATCAGCCATTTACCAGCTCCGTGAGGCGGGGAGTCACCATCCACACAAGACAGAGTGACTGATGTCCCATGTAGCTGTGCAACACTGGGGCACTGATTCAACCATTGTGAACCTTAATTTCCATACCTGAAGAACGGGGGAATAATAATACCCAGAGAGATCATGGAGATTAAATGGCAGCGCTGGTAAAGAGCTTAGCACAGTTGCTGGGTCCACAGTAAGTGCTCAAGAAATGGCAGCCTTGCTGAAGAAGATGATGATGATGATGATGATGATGATGATGATGATGATGATGGAGGATACTGGAAACCATAGATTCTCCTGAAGGAGAAATCAACATCTCCATGGTCTCTTCCAGTACCAATGCTATCACCTGGAGCCTATTCCATTTAACAAAGACAACATAGACTTTTCTCCTTTATTATAATTTTTTTCTCCTGGGAGGCCTGACGAATTTAGCTATTTAACTTCTGTCAAAGAGAGATTTTAGGATTTTCCTGCTCCATCAATAAAAAGTGTTTTCTTTGAAGTGGAGTACCATTTCTTGGAGATATCAAGACCTAGAACCTTGCTGATAGGCTTCTGCAGGCTTTATTTCTCCCAAGACATAGGGCACTGGGAATTTTCAGGAAATAAACACTATTTAACTACCTGAAGAGCAAGGAGGATCTTGTTGGAAAAATATGTACTAGGCAGCCAATGCTATTGGCCAGATGAAAATAAAATCAGAGAAGCAAGAAGTTAGTCAACAAGAGAATAAATTTCAGGATGGGGATTGAGAAAAGATTTCAGAACTCTATCTTTGAGTGGCAGATGTGCATTAACATTCTATTTCCAGCCAAAAAGACCAACGAGAGAGGATTAGACTGGGGACTCCAAGAACTGTTCTACTCTTGGCTAAACCTGAATCACGTACCCTTCTGGCTTTCTATGACATCAAGTCTAAAATGAAGAAGAGGGACTATATCAGGAGTTTCTCAGACTATTTGTTAAAATCAATTTTATGAGAATCCTCCGGTGAAAACCAAATAAATATAGAGGTGTTCTGGGAAAGTTGGGTAGATGAGTCTAGGGATGATTGCACTCACCTTTTTCCTCTGGCAGCTCCAGAGGGAAATCAGAGGGAATTCAGGGGTTCTTGGAGCACAGATTGAAAACCATCAAACTGAATGAAGTACCTTCTAACTCACACACTTCACCCTCTAGCTTTGATCTATTTCCTCAGAGGAGTGACCATATTTGACAAGTTACGTAAAGTTTTATTCCTCAAAGTCCTTCAGAGGCTCCTTTATCTCCTGCATTATTAGCCCTGCATTATTAGCTAGCTTTGTTCATGGGCAAATTTTACTAGCTATTAGGCCAAGGCTTTTGAGGGAGATGAGGTCAAGGCCAAGATTTAAAATTCGCAAACCTTGCCTCCAGTACAGAGACTGAAGTAATTTGCTCATCTGTGCCAACCCTTAGTGTTGTCATCTGTGTTGATTTTCTTTGATTCATAGTTTTTCCTACCCTTCCAAATAACTGGGTTTCTAGAGCTAGTAGCCATGTAGGGTGAATCAGCCGTGAAAAATTTCATACAATTTATTAGCTGCAGAGAGGTTGCTGGAACGCCTAGAGGGGAAGCAGATGGTTTAAAAATACATACTTTCCTGGTGAATTTGGGGCTCCTTCCTATGAAAAATTATAGATTATTTTTGTTGCTATACATTTAGTCAGACAGATGGCACAAGACGGAGAACAAGGATTCTAGAGAGTTTCCATGGCAATAGCTGAAGAGTCTTGGCCTATTTGTAATGACGCATAGCACAGTATGGAGGCTGGAGGTGAAACCAAAGGGACTCTGTCTGCAACACCCACTGATTTTAAGCGATTTAAATGCCATTGGTCGAGATCCCTTTGTCTAAAAAGCAATCTCCTGGTTATTGGGCAGGGGAGAGGGATGTCAGAGACAACAAATTATTTGCTTTCCTTCTAGAAGTTTACAGTACTGATGGAGTATGTATGGATAATATAAAAGCACTAATGAAATCAGTGAATGTGTCATTAATATAGGGTTTCCTTTAAACAAGAGCTGTCCACTTAAACAGTTGCAAGAATACAACCCTTGCACCCTGGGTTCATCATCAGCTTTTTTATTTGTACATCATGTAAGAGGCATCTTAGCCCTGTGGCTAAGAATACCAGTTCGGAGCCACAAAGCCTGGGTTCAAGTCCAAGAACTGCCATCTCTTAGTCGGTTGATTTTGCCTAAGTTAGTGAAGTGTGCCGTTACGCAGTTTCCTCATCTGCAAAAATGGGAATAACAATGGTATTTAGCCGAGATGCCCTCAACAGACAATTGGATAAAGAAAATGTGGTCCATATATACAATGGAATATTACTCAGCCATCAGAAAGGATGAATACCCAACTTTTACATCAATATGGATGGGACTGGAGGAGATGATGCTACGTGAAATAAGTCAAGCAGAGAAAGTCAATTATCATATGGTTTCACTTATTTGTGGAACATAAGGAATAGAATGGAGAACATAAGGAGAAGGGAGGGAAAAATGAAGGGGGGGAATCGGAGCGGGAGACGAACTATGACAGACTATGGACTCTGAGAAACAAACTGAGGGTTCTAGAGGGGAGGGGTGGTGGGGGGATGGGTTAGCCTGGTGATGGGTATTAAGGAGGGCACATATTACATGGAGCACTGGGTGTTATACGAAAACAATGAATCAGGGAACACTACATCAAAAACTAATGAGGTACTGTATGGTGACTAACATAATAAAAAAACAAAAACAAAAACAAAAACAAAACAAATGGTATTTAGCTCCCAGAGGGGGTAAGAGGACACTACGAGTTAATGCATAAAAAGGGCTTGAGACAAGTAGGTGTTAAATATTATCAAGAGGTATGAGCCCTTAACGCAACTCTGTATGCTAATTTTTTTTTTTAAGATTTATTTATTTGAGAGAGAAAGAGAGAGACAGAGGGATAGGGAGAGAATCCTCAAGCACACTCCCTGCCAATTGCCGGAGCCCGATGTGGGGCTCGATCCCGGGACCTTGAGATCATGACCTGAGCCGAAACCAAGAGTTAGATGCTTAAGCCACCCAGGTGCCCCTGTACGCTAATTTTCAAAAGGTAAAACTCATCTGACCTGAAGTAGGACAAGAGTAGACTGGTTAAGACCCAATTATCTGGTTCTATAACCTCTGGCAAGCAATTTCATCTCGGAGGCTCAATGTCCTCATCTGCAGAACAGAGAATGCTGTATCCACCTGCTGTGGTCACCTCCTGGACCCCCACCGAAAACGTGGTTTGGATGTTGAGACTGATGATGCCACACAGATTCCATGGGGCTCTAAAAAGGTTTATAAGTCACAGAATTTCTGGGGCATTCTGGGGAGGGTTAGGCGGGTAGCCAAGCAGGTTCAAGAATGGTTTAGGGGAGCAGGGAAAGGACACTGGTTTTGGAGTCTAAGGGGAGGATTTCCCCTTGCAAATGGAGTTTACATGATTTCAACTTCCAACCAGTGCAAAAGGAGGGAACACCCAAGCTTTCTTTACAAGCTCGTCAAGATGTGGGGCAGAAGGGTGGGGCTTGAAGCCTGTCAGCAGCTAAGCATCATAAATGGGCTCAGATTCTTTATTATACACCTCAGAGGGTTATCGCGAAGATTACATGAGATTATACACATACAGACTTTAGTTCAGTGGCCAGTGAACAGTAAATAATCAATGTTACCTTTTGAAATAAACATCATTCCTTAAAAAAATCACTGGATTTAAAAACTCACCAAAAAATGCAAGAAGCAACGTCTGCTTTTTCCTTGTTCTATTTGTTTATTCTAGATGCAATTTTTTTTTAAACTTCAATGTAATCTCTACATGTGAAGAAACAGTTACCAGCAGTCCTCCAGCAATGGAAAGGCCGTGATCTCAGAATTCTGTTTTAAATTGATTGTCGCTTGGAACACTTTTTCCCATAGAAGCGATGTTATAAATAGAATGAAGCTCCCTGAGGAATGCTCCAGTTCTTCCTCAAGTGTAGTACAGCTAAAACAGTCCTTGACAGAGCAGGAAATTCTGACTCCTACAACACCTGGACCTCTCAGACCCCAACTTCTCCTGGTTCAAGGTGACCCCAAGTGAGACTAGACCCTAAGATTTTGGGACTCCTGGGTGAGAAAGAGCTCGCTGAATAGGAGCTGAATGGGGCATGGTGTGGCTGATGGGAGCCCATCCACAATTGTGACTGTACTTCTCATGAAAACCTCCAAGTCAGACCCTAAGGGGATTGCCTTGTCAGGCTTTAGGGCCGTCCCACATCCCTGCGGTTGAAATGGGGCTCATAGTTTTGAATGGAAAGGATGCTTCGACTCTCAGCCACTGAAGGGAGGGGTCAATCCAAATGCAGGACCTGAGTACTCCAGGTAGACCTTTGCCTAAGGTGAGCGGAAAATACGGTCTTATTTTCTGGATCAACTCTGAAGGCTTGAGATGTACTTGTCCAGGATATGTCTTCCCGCTGGATGATTAACGGTCCTGTGTCCTAGTTGCTTCTGTGGCCCCAGCACCCAGAACAGTGCAGATATTTAGGAATCCTCTGCCAGCTTAATGACTAAATAAATGAAGTTTAGCATAGCAAACTCTAGGTGTAGAAGGTATGAGCAACAGTAAGAGCCCCTGGATAAAGTTGAAAATTTCTGAAAGACTTGGTATTTAGAACTGTTGGGGTACGGGCACTTTTGGCTGGAATATCTCTCTGTATGTATACATTTAACTTCTTTATGGAAACTGTTACACAAGAATGTGTATGTCTGTTTAACTGTAAGGTTTTTTGTTTGTTTTAGTAATCACCATCTGGCTGGAATTTTCAACCAAATTCATGTCAATTGAGCAGTACTATTTTTTAAAAAGATCGTTTTTGAGAGAATTTATAGCATACTTCACTGTTAATGTTCTCTTGACAACACACCACGAAATAAAAACATTTGATATTCCTTCTTTTAAAGCTATTTTTTACAACTAATTATTCATATAAACACGGCACCGAAATCTATTATTCCATTAAATGCAGCCATGTTGTTCAGGCTTCTGGTGACCAGTGCTCAGTGGGGAGGTGACTCGCCTACACATTAGTAGCCAGGTTGAAATGCAATATCCCAGACCTTTAGTTCTGACTCTACTCACTCCCAAGGCTTGTGCCCCCCAAAGTCAAGGTCTAAAGAATGACCCTGGGAAAAGTGAGATCTAGCGTAAGAATAGAAGCACACAAACTATTTCCTCGTCCTCAGGCGGTGAAGTCTGAGAGAGCTGACACTTCCTGGCAGATGGTAAGCAATCATTAATTATTTTTAATTTTATTGTTTTTTTGTAGGTTTCATGCCCAGCATGGAACCCAATGCAGGGCTTGAACTTATAATTCTAAAATGAAGACCGGAGCAGAGAGCCAGATCCTCAACCAACTGAGCCACCCAGGTGCCCCAATTGATATTGTTAAATCATTAAGTAGCTATTATTAATATTCCCTCTGGAGCCAGATTACAGGGATTTTTGTCTGTTTGCTGCAAAATCACAAGTGTCTCTTGGACATAATTGGGACTTAGTACTGTTGACTAGTAGTTCATATAGCTTATATATAATTTATGGACTCCCGGACTATCCTTACCTCATTTTCTTCCCTTGATCCTGTGTAAGTTCAGTTCTGCCCAACTCCTGACCCCTGACAGCCAAACTTTCCCACTTCCCGGATTTCCTCAGATTGACCAAGATACTGTATAGGGAGTGTCAGCTTCTGGCTCTTTCCCACCCTTTCACCTTTTTAATACACTCTACCACCAGCCTCACTGATACTTTCAAATATTTATCACCTATGAGGTAGGCAGTATTCCAGGCCTGGAGACACCAGGGTGAGGAAGAAAGGCAGGCTCCCTTTCCTTTGTGGGACTAGGCTAAACTCACCATGGTATCTTTTCTCTTATTTTATTGAGACCCAGAGTTGAGAAGAGACAGAATGAGCTTCATCCAATGAAGGGGTTGCAGAGCCATGAAGGGTTAAAACCATGGCTAAACTGAGTACATGCTCAGCCCTGACCTCTTTGCAACACCCTTGTCAAAGCAAGGGGACCCCCCCAGCCTCATCCCCATCACTAACACATAGACACACTCTCTGCTTGCCTTCCAGTGTGTCCTCCCTTTCACATCCCAGGGCCTAGCTGTGAGCTGTCTAGGGGAGCATCATGACCACCATTTTCCACGGGAATCCTCTTCTGTGTCAGATCCTTCATCTTGACCCGCTAAAATAACAATCACAATGTTCTTATTCTTTATTCTGAGTCAAGCCCTGGGCTCTAGAACACTGTGGTTGCCCTAGAGAATGGAGTCAGGATGGCAAAGTTATCCTCCTTTAGTCTAGAAGAGGATTGTATTTATTTTCTTCGGCATGCAAAGGGAAAAAGGAAAAAGGAACTAATGCTCATTCTGTGTTTACTTATGTCTACGGTCAGCATATGGCAGAAGTATTTTTAGACAGATGTAATGTGTAAAATGCAAACCGACCTTACAGTATGCATCAGAATCACCTGAAAGGCTTGTTAAAACACAAGCTGGACCTTGTGTGGGACCTCGCTGGGACCTCTCCCAGGAGTTCCAGAATCAGTAGTTCTGGGGTGGGCCCTGACAGTCTGTCTTCCTGGAGAATGCTGACTATGCTGGTCAGGAGACCATGCTGTCCTACATAATTCTACTGTTGCCAATTATTCCCTAAGAGCAATACTAAGCTGTCTCTGTATACTTGTCTTTTTGGTATGCTTGTAACCTTACGTATCATGGAGTATGCTCCTTTACTTTCTACGCTGAAGACCTAATAGTTGCTTTGACTATCAAATATTCTTGAGAGCCCAGGTAAAGCTTCATTTCAGTCTCCTGCGACCAACACCCCACACCAGCCATTAACCTCCAAAATTACATGGCGGCTTGTTGGAAGTTAATTCCTCCTGAAACTCCATGATAACACCAAAATCAGTCCCCATGACCTCTTTTAAAAGGTTCACCTCTACACATAGATTCCACTTTGTATTTCCAGACGTTTGGGTGTTTCAGAAGACACCAAAGCTTTACCACATCATAATTATGCCCCACGAGAGTAAGATACGTCCTCTACAAGTCCCTGGACTTTTTGTAATAAGCTTTGTACTTGGTAAAGGCTCCAACATTTGACTGCCGCTCTGTGTGTCCTGTGGGTGTGTGGAGGAGGAGACAGCAGGGTTTGCGTGATAAAAATAAAGTACTTCAAAGGCTGTAAGCTCCTTATAGTAATAAACACAATTTGAATATTAAAGAGGCGAAATTGCATGCTAATCACCATAGACTACAGTAAAATTTCCCCCAAACTCTGCGATTTTACAGAACAGTGGGAAACTAGGCACAGCTTTTACCAATAAATGTGTATTTCAAAGTTAGATGCCCCTGGTTGTCATGACTTGCCCAGCGTGCCTTTCCTCCAGAGACCCACAGGAAGCAAATGGCAATCTGCTCTAAATGTCATGCAGATGCATCACAAAGATACCGTCTAGATGTTCAGAAAGGTTATGTAAGGTCATGCCCTCATGTTATTTGTTATAACCAAGTACCACCTCATTATTAGGTATTTCTATTTTTAACTTGATGCAAGCTTTTGTTGTTTTTGTTTTAAGTGGGCTCCAAGCCCAGTGTGGAGCCCAATGTGGGGCTTGAACTCAAGACTCTGAGATCAAGACCAGAGCTGAGATCAAGAGCCAGACGCTTAACGGACAGAGCTACCCAAGCACACCAATGCAGTTTTTTTAACTTGAGTTTATTTCGAAAGGAAACCATGTCTCTAACTGTAAATGGGAAATCAGTATCCCTTGCCATAAATAGGAGGTAACTCTGAAAATGTATACAACACATGCAAAACAATGTCATTAACTTCTAGCTTGATTCTCTTGCCTGCCAAAGTCAAAGATTTGCTCTCTCTTTGTTAAGAGGAAGTGGGGAGGGAAGAGAAGGTGTTACAAAAGTGTTAAAAAATACGTCAAAACCAAAATATAAAGACAAAACAAAGAAGAAAAAAACTTAAAATAAGCATTAATACCACAGTGAAACCTTCTCTTCAACATAATCCTGACGAATGAAAGACTTTTAAACATAATGTTCTTATTAAATGTAATTTTCTTATGATGCGCTCTGGATTCCAAACCCCATTTTGTCCCTGGGTCATCCAAGCGCCCTGAGCCTCAGTTTTGTAGCTCAAAATGAGACAAGCCTCGGAGATTTAGACATAACATACAGGAAGCCCAGCACACAGTAGGTACTCAAATCATTATGGTCAATGGTCGCTTCTTGGGAGCAGAGAAAAGTCATGTCTTAACATACCTTAGTTCTGTGCTGGATGTAAGCACACACACAGGCTCTCTCGCGTGTTCGTGCTTCAGCCGAGGCGGGGCAGGCTGGGGGGTGAGGTGACAAATCACATTCAGCCATGACAGGTGATGGCTGGAGGGCTGAGGATATGAGGAATCTGCTCATCCGCTGGGGGGGGTCCTAAGTAGGGGGTAAGGAGAGAAGGAAACTTCAAATCTGAATATCCGAAAACTGTAGGAAAGTAAGAGAGATCACAGGATCCATTCCCCCCCTCAGGTCACAGGTCAGGACTCTGAGCCTCAGGGTGGTAGGAACCTGCCCAAGGCCCATAAGCAGTGACAGGCAGCCAGACCCAGGCCCCTCCGGCCACACTGTGCTCTTCCCACCCGGTGCCCTCAGTCTCCTCCTGAACCAGCCACTCCAGGGCCCTCATAGTTGCAAGACACTCAAGCCCTATAACCCTTAGTTCCCCACGCTGGGCTCCAGGATCTTAATTTCCAAAACAAGTATTGGCTTCAATGCGATCTAGTAATTTGCTATAACAATTGTAGCCTTTCTTAAAGGCCAGAAAAATGTGACCTTTTTTGCCAAACCCTGATTACATCAATTCTCCCCCCCCCCAAAAAATCCATACCAAAGAGAATAGTTCCACTTAGGGCTTTGCTCTGTCTCAAGAGAATCAAAATTCCCTTGATTCCTAGAGACAGAACTTGCTGGGCTGCCTGGGGTGGAAAAAGGCCTGGCCTTCTCAGCCCCCTCCTCACAGGAGATTGAGGATGAGGGGAACGAAACAGGAGCCTGAGCGACAGGTTAAAACCCCAGGGCGGAGTGGTGCATATAAGTTCCAGAAAAAAAAATCAGGAATGGGAAGGCCTCCCACCTCTCTCATCTAGAGGGGCCGGGAGAGGGTTCCTGTGGCCTGGGCAGGGAGACAGAGGAGAAATTAATCCCAGGACAAACAATAGCAGGAGGTGGTCCTGGAGACAATAAAAGTTTTCAACATTAAATCTCATGCTCATGCTCATTTTGGGATCCCTTCTCAAAAAAGGGTCTTGATCTTTGGGATGGGGGGTGGGGTGGGGTGGGCGTGGAGAACAGTATTTTCATACAAGGGTAGCAGGCAAATAAATGTCCACCAGGACCTGGCTGGGAAGGTAAAGGAACGAGACACTGGCTAGTGGGGATCGGGCTCACTGAGGGCACCTGGCCCTTTTCAAAAAGGCGGCTGAGGTGCATCTCCTTGGTGGGTACTGTGCCCGACCATGGACAGCAAACTGCCAGATGTGCCCGTTACTAAGATCTTACCTACCCTTCCGCTTTCTGCAGAATGGTGCTGGGCGGGTCTTCTTTGTCCGCCGCCTTCGTGTCAGGTTCTGCCAGTAGGGGGCACCAGAGGGCGCCGGGGACGGCAGAAGGTGGGCACAAGGGTCTCACGGCCTCCAACTGGCTTGCTGGAACCACCAGCCTCGCCACAACTGCCCCTTTCACCCCAGCAGCAACAGCTGGTGGTGGATCCCTGCTCTCCTCCCCCATCCAGACTCAGCCTGGCTGCACCTGCAAAAGTACCAACAGCCGCTGGGGCTTGCTTTCTCAGGGGACCCCTGTTCCACAGACCCCCTTCTTCAAGCCTCTGGGTCCCTCCTTCCTCCAGCTCCAGGAGTGGGGGTTCCTTCCTGCAGTTACTACCTACACATCCCTTTTTCTCCTGTCAGCCTCACCAACAACTGTCTCATGAATCCCCCTTATTAAATCCCCCCAACTTTGAGTCCCCCCCAACTTTTTGTGGGGAATAACCAGGACGTGTGTCTGAAGACCAGATGGAGCCTTGTAGCAGACACAGGGGTAGCCCCTGAGGCAGAGCTGGGGCACCCCCCTGCAGCTGCTGGGAAAGCCACTTACGGGCAGCTCGCTGCAGCTCCCAGCCCCCAGGAGCCCCTCCACTGAAGCAATCTGCCTGATGTGGGAATAATCCCATTCCCAAAGCCCGGCCCCTGGCCTCTGTGTGGGACACCTCTGGAAGGCCATCCAGCTCCAGAGCTCCCTGCAGGCTTGGCTGAGACCTCTGGGGGCAGCCCCCTTGTGGGTCAGCTTCTCCCCTGCCTGAGGACACCTGCACTTCCTTCCGGGTACTCCTTAGAAACCTGCTCTGTGCAGCTCTCCATCTCCGTGTCTGTTCCCAGGGACCCCGATGTAAATAAGCCAAGGCTGCTCTGGTTTGATATATAGAGCACGGCCCTCATTCAGGAAGCATGTGAAGACAGAGAAACACTTTATTTCACCAAAAAGCATTCGACTAGAACAAGGGAGGAGAGGAATGAGAGCCGAAGAGTAAGGACCAAGCAAAGAGAGGGAGAGTATGAAATATTAAGTGGAAATAAAGTAAATAGTACCCAGAAGCAAAGTGGTTATTAAGAGCAAAAGGACTTCCAGGGCGCCTGGGTGGCTCAGTCGTTAAGCGTCTGCCTTTGGCTCAGGTCATGATCCCAGGGTCCTGGGATCGAGCCCCGCATCGGGCTCCTTGTTCAGGGGGAGCCTGCTTCTCCCTCTGCCTGCCACCCTCCCCCCCACCCCCCCACCCCCGCTTGTGTGCGCTCGCTCTGACAAAACCTTCAAAAAAAAAAAAAAAAAAAAGAGCAAGAAGACTTCCCTGGAGCTTGCCCCCACCCCTCCCACCCCCTCCAAGCACCACAGCAGGGATCATTCCCCGAAGCTGAGAGGACACAGCAGCCCCCTCAGGCCTTTCTGTCTCCCCAAAGCTTACATGGACAGAGCAAGGGAAACACAGCTGGGGACTTGATTTGATGACAACTTGAACTTGCTCCAGGAGCACAGACCTCCCCATAGCCTCATGCAGGACGGAGGGCTGCACGGACCAGCAGCACAGTGACCTACGCTTCCCCCTGTGGAGCCCGGCTGGAGCCTCAAGTGTTGGGAGATGCTGACTGAGTCTCAGCTCATGGTGTGGGGAGTGAGGGGCTGCCAGACTTCACCCCTTCCTGACACCCTGACAGGCTCATTAGGAAAGAGAACCGGCCGTGCACCTCCTCACCTGCACGGGCTGGAGTCCATCGTCTGGCTACTGCACTGGTTGGAGCCCAAGAGAAGATGGGCCCTGTGGGAGGTCCGGCCTCGGTCGAGTCTGCAGGATGCAGTACGGGAACGCCATGGCCTGTCCCAAGGCTTTTGGGCACGTGCAATTGCCTTTTTTTTTTTTTTTTAATTAAAGTATGTCCCTTTCTTTTCCTGCTACCTCCCTTCTGCAGCTTGACCACGTCTGTCTGGTCAGCAGGCCAGTCAGCACAAGCCCGAATCACGTCCAAGGGGAGATGTAGGGAGGCAGGGGTCAACCACGCTGTAATATTTAACTAGATTACTTAAGAGCAACCGGAGAAAACTCATTTTCATTCTCAACTTCAAAGAAAGGCCAAGGTGATTGGGGTAGCATCCCCTGGGGACATCCTGAGGTACCCTGGGTTGGAGCGCATGACAAAGTAAGCAGAGCCTCGCTATCAGAAATCAGGGGCCCGACTTGTTAGCGGGCCTAGCACTGACAGGGGAGCAGAAGGGACAGAAAAAAGACAAATGGCAGTGTAAACGAGAGAGAATCACACTATTTCAGGTGTCACAAAGTCACATCTCTGAATGTGAGTTCTGAATAATACCCAGATAGGTCAACTTGAGAGTGAACCACTGTAGGAATCTGATTAGCCAGGGCCTTACTGTCAGGTGCATGGCAAAAATCAGACTCTCTATGAATATGTATGCTTCTGTGAGACACAGGACCTTCGGCTGGGGCTGCCAGCCCTTATTTGGAATATTAAACAGGTCCAAACCTCCCAGAATATTTCAATTGGCATTCGGTTGTTCTTTAAAAAAAAAAAAAAAATTGGAACATCACAAGCGGTCCTCATAATTAATCAAAGAAATGTCTTCTCGAACACCTCTTTTATCTATTTAAAAAACAAACTATTGCCATATACCAGCTACCGGGTTTGGTGCTGTGGTTCCAGGGCAAAGAGAAAAAGCAGATGCGGGCCTTGCCTTGATGAAGCTTATAGTCTTAGGCAGAAAAAGACCTTAGAACCTGAGAACAGGTAAACAATTCCAGTTATGCTGCTCTTTATGCTGGAAGAACCTTATTCTTATCCAGGAGCCAAAGAAGGACTTCCTAAGGAGTTAACAGCCTTCTGAGACTTCAACAAATAAGGGAGGTTTGATGCATTAAGAGATGATGGAAGAGAGTTCCTGAAAGGAAAAGCATTTCCAGGGGCCCAAATACGAGGCAATACTGTACGTAGGAAAGGTTGAGGGCAGCCCCGGATGGGAAGCGGGAGGACCACGCAAGGGAGATGGCTCAGGGACCAGTTAGGGAGTTCCTAACCCGCCAGGTTATTGATTGGTAGCTTCACCCTTCAATTATCAGAGAAGTGACATGGTTAATAGGTCCCTCTGGCTCCAGCATGAGAACAGATTGGAAAGTGGAAAGGGCTAAGAGGAGCTATGGAAAGGCTGAGTTAGGTAGGGAGAGGACAGTGTTTTGGATCAAAACCCTAGCACTAACGGGGAAGCAGGAACCATACTTGAAAGATACCTTTTGAAAGAGACATAGGAGTGAAACAAAATTTGGAGACAGAGTATTTTGGGTGTGAAGGGCCAAGAGTGACTCCCAAGGTTCAGTTTGCCTGGGTGGGGGGTGGATGGTAGTGCCCTTTCCTGATGCAAGAAGCAAGGAGGGGGAGGAGGTTTGGAGTGGGTGGTGGGTGACCATAGGGACTGTGGACTGCTGAGCTTTCTGAGAGCACATGTGGAGTAGGCGGGGGAAGGTAAAAGTTTAGAACTGGTTAAGATACGCAAATAGAAACAGAGGTAGAGAAATTTGAGAATCATAGCAATATATCAGAGCACAAGGACTTGTGGCTCTCAAACTTTCTGAAGAAGACCTACAATAAGAAATACATTTTCTATCACACAAACAAAAATTACCCTAATTCTTAAAAAAAATTACCCTAATTCTTACCTCTGCCACGTGTGATGTTCCGTGATACTCTGTTCTTTCTCCCAGTGCAGGTCAGAGGCTTCTGGGTTGATTTAATGACCTGACCGTGAGTTGCTACCCTACAGTTTGAAAATTCTCATTAGGAGAATGCCTGATGAGAACACAAGAGGATCCAAAATAGAGCCTGGCCAGATTCTAATGTTCAAGGCTCAACTAGAGTAGGTGGTGTCTAGAAAAAAGAGAGGATCCAACAAAGAGGTAGGTGGAAGGGGCCAGGGAAATCCCCCGTTACACTTCTAAGATGAATACAGCAGCTCCTAGAATCCCGTCCTCAGCAGGTAACCTCCAGAGCCCGGAAGGGACAAATTTCCACCTTAGGTCACTTTACCAGGGCAAGAAACATTTCCTCCTCTTCTCCCCCACCCCAGGCTTCCCTTTTATCTCGTTGACCAGGATGGTTCACATGACTCGCCCCAAGCCAATCACTGGCTTAGGGGGTACAATTACCATGATGGGCTGAGGCTGATTAACAAATTCACGCTCATCCCGTGAGGCCGCAGAGGGATTACGCTCCCTGAACACAGTGTGGGTAAACACCTGACCTTTAGGGCTCTACCAAGGAAGAAGCTAGGTGAAGCAGTTACCCAGACTGCTTGCTAGTTCAAGTGTGGTTCAGGAGGGACCAGCAACATTGGCATCACCTGGGAGCTTTTAGAGCTTCGGAACTGCAAGCCCCACCCCAGACCCGCTGAATCCGAATATCCACGTTCTCGAGATTCTCAGGTGACTCGCATGGACTGGCAGTTTGAGAAGCACCGGCTGAGACAGCAGTAGGACTCACAGTGTCTACCAGATTGCATCCTGTTGTCCTGCTGTCTGTCCATTCCTTCTACCACTTGTTCTTAGGCCACGAACCCCAGACACATGCTTTGCAAGGTTTTGCTTAATTGACCCAACAGATCCTCTTTTTATTTTCTGCATAAGGAAGCAGAGCAGTGTTTTAGGATAAACACAGCGAGCTCCCAGCTGTGACCAACTCAAGCTATCAATATTATTCCTTCAGGTCACCCTGTTCTGTTCCCATAAGGTGTAAAATCCTAGCCCAGAGCTGACAACGTCCCTCGGCTGCTGGAAAGTTCTATATTCTTGAACAGCCCTAGGCAGGATTGGTGGGTTCTGTTTGTTTTTTAAATTTTGTTTGTTTCCTACTATAGTTCCTTTTACTGAGTCTATAGGATTGTAGACTCGAGAAGAGAACTCCTACCTACAAGCAGTGGGGGTAACCCTCTCCCCGAGGTCCCAGCAGATCTGAAGGGTTGGGGCAAGCTCTCATTTAGTGACTTTGTCCAGAATTGGAGGCTCTGAGATCCTGAGACACACAGAGGGCCTAGAAAAAATTGCAGAGAAAAGACAAATTTAGTTAAAGAATTGGAGCATTGAACCTAAAAGGAAATGTTAAAAGAATTGACGTACCTTAGGTGAAGAAAGGAAGACAGAGAAGGCATTAAGCATATAGAATTGGATGACACTTTACTGAGGCTTAAAACGAACAGCTCTCTTCAGGAATTTTCATTCTTTGTTTAAAAAAAATAGGAGTTGGGGCACCTGTGTGGCTCCGTAGGTTGAGCTTCCAACTCTTGATCTCAGCTCAGGTCTTGATCTCAGGGTCGTGAGTTCAAGCCCCACAATGGGCTCCACGCTGGGTGTGGAGCCTACTTAAAAAAAATTGGTGGGATACTCAGAATTTGACTGTCAAAGGATTAATGCATAAGGCCTTTCTCAAATTGCTTCCTCCTCATTCATTCCTCCAACTTTATTGATCACCTGTTACATACCAGGCGCTCTGCTCTGACAATGTTATTATTTTACTCTAAGTGGCATGAGAACGTACCCTTCTAAGAATGGTGAATATGTCAAGATGGCAATTCATTTGAGACAACACCGATTCATCTGAGAGTCTCTGAGATAGTTCTGATTAAATATAGCAACCTCAGTATAAAGGCACAGTTTCCTTATGTGGCGCAGACACTTCCCCGATCTGCCTCCAAGTGGCTTTTTCTGTCCTTGATTTCACTGCTCATCTTACCCACCTGCCTCTCCTTTCCCACCACTATACCCATCTTGGCTTGAACATGCCAACCCCTTTCACGCAGTTCCCTTAGTTGGAATAGCTTTCTCCCTAAAATATCCTTCGATGCTTTGAAACCCTTCAAGCTTTTAAGGCTCATCTGTATTCTTCCCTGCAAAGGCTTCTTGCCACTTAAAATTAACAATGGAATTAAATCAATTAAAAACGAACTCTTGAGCGCCTGGGTGGCTCAGTTTGTTAAACGACTGCCTTCGGCTCAGGTCATGATCCTGGAGTCCCGGGATCGAGTCCCGCATCGGGCTCCCTGCTCGGCAGGGAGTCTGCTTCTCCCTCTGACCCTCCTCCCTCTCATGCTCTCTGTCTCTCATTCTCTCTCTCTCAAATAAATAAATAAAATCTTTAAAAAAAAAAAAAAAAAAAAAAACACGAACTCTTTCCTCTATAATCCTCTCACACGATGCTTCTACTAGTTTGGCACTTACTCTTCTTTGCATTAAGGTAGCTTTTTTTTCCCTGTCTCAACAGTACGCTTTCTAAGAGCAAAGACCATGTCTTATTCTTTGTGTTCCTCCCAGCACCTAGCTGCATTCCTGTTGATAGTTAGTGCTGCTCACCAACTATTTCTGACTATTAGAGTCTTCTGGGCCTAGTAGGTTTGCCCTTCTTGGACCCCTATGCTTGGTTAGAGACATGTAGTCCATTGTCACCACTGAGTTGTATGTAAAGCAGTGTGTGACCCCTTGGGCCAAAATTCTAATCACCAATGCAAGACCCTTCAGCGTTGTCTTTTCTCTTGGCCGTTGTGACTGTGCATGTTTTGGAGAAGAGCTCCTCCCTCTGCTGGGATAATGCCAACTTATAGCAGAGCCCCAGCTGACCCATGATGGACATGTTGAGTGAACAAGAAATAAATTTTCGTTATTTAAACTCACTGACATCTACGGTTGTTTGCTATGAAGCAAAGCCTAGCCCATGCTGAGTGATACACTTATAAATGGTAGGTGATCAATAAATACCGCAAGTCTATAATTTTTTAAAAAATCCATTAGAAAGAGCAGTTCATAATTTTATCAATTGTAACCCAACCAAGTAAAATTGCCAGCCTTAAAGTCAGTTGTCAAGAGAGGCATCATAAGGTAAGATGAAGATAGGATATAGATAGGATATAGATAGGATATCTAGGTAGGATAGATAGGATATAGATAGGATATAGATAGGATATGGACCCAGCTAGCTGTCGGTTTGCAGACTGGCTCTAAATGACCTTGGCTGCTGGTCCTCCGCAGAATCAGCCGCCTCCAATCCCAGTGGGAGCTTATATTTATCTTGCAATGTTGTTGTGAGAATTAAAGATAATAAATGAATGGTACCTGGCACATGGTGGAACTCAACACATTACAATTACAATTGTTTTAGATATGTTTTTCACATCCAGCCACGTGAAAAGTGAGAAACGTGAGAAACTATACATATTTCAATTTAAACCAAGTTATTCCCTTCCTATGGACCAGTGGCAAGATGTCCCTCCATCCTTCTTTCACTCGTCTTTCAAGAAATAAACAAATTTGGGCCCTTATTGATTTTTTTGGAAAAGTGTGGGAGGCTACTATATGTGTTGAGATAGTAATTTATAATTAAATCTCAGTTTCTCATTGAAAAATAGGACTGTTTTTAATGAATTATTCATTTTTCTAGTCTGTACTAGACACTGGTGACTCACATTAAATAAATAGATATATTGAAAAAAAAAAGAGAGAAAAATAAGACCCTGGATTTGTTTTTCAGTTTTTGTGGATAGAAAAGGGGACTCATCTGCTTGTGACAATCTCAGTTATATTTATAAAATTTGAAAAATTATCCTGGGCCGATGATAAATCTTTTCTGTGAACACAGTGTTGTCTTTTGCCTTTTTGTCTTGATTTCCAACACTCGCTCAAGTGTACTGAACTCTTCATCCCAATACACTTAAATAAAGGTTTCTAATACTCTGCATGTCACAATCCCTGAGAACTTACAGTTATTTCATGGCATTTTCACAACTTGATTACACTCCTGGCTGCGAACAGACATAACTCCAGTCCCTCAGTGTAAACAGAGAATGACTCATCCTTCTGGGACAGTAAATAGCAACTTGGAGAGATGCACATCATGTTTAGACTTGTTAACCTGTAATGTAGAAACACATCCCCTCCGAAATACTTTATACATATTTTGATACGTGCTGAAAGAAACACTGTATTCCAAAAATAGGTTCTTATTTCTAGGGCTTTGATAAGAGGAAGGAAAAGCTGAACATCCATATTTCCCAACTAGGATCCACTTCTGCACTAGCACCAAAAAGTAGGACAGGGGGAAATCAAGTCAGAAGACAAGAATGCCTCTATTAGTCTTCTCTGCTTCCAAACTAACCTTCTTTCCTGTGTCTCTCTTCATCTCCTATCCCAAGTCTCTGCTTTGGTTCTGACCTATTCAACTGAAAGACAAAAAAATCAGATTGAGGTAGGAGCACTAATAGAGCTACTACATGGTTGATATCTCAGTTAGTCTTTAGGATGACATTTTTCTCTGTCCTTAATGACCTTATTATTCAGTGCTGAAGAAATAAAGAAAATTAGTAATTATAGTCCAGCCTGATGAACTATGAAGGCTCATTCAAAACATGCAATCATGATGGGGTGCCTGGGTGGCTCAGTCGGTTAAGCACCCAACGCTTGATTTTGGCTCAGGTCATGATCTCAGGGTTGTGGGATCGAGCCCTGCGTCAGGCTCCACACTCAGCACGGAATGTGCTTGAGATTCTCTCTCTCCTTCTTTCTCTGCCTCTCCCCCCACTCACACACACATGCTCTCTCTCTAAATAAATAAAGTCTTTAAAAAATAAAACAAAAATGTGCAATCATGAAAAATAATGTTTCCAAGAACATATGTTGTTCTAGTGAAAATAGTAAAATACAAAATTACATAGATAGCCTGATCCTAATTTTGTAAATAATATCCACTCATGTCCTTATACACTCAGAAAAAACTTGGGATCAGATTGGCAGACTGAGCACACCTGTCTACTTTTCCTCCCTCCCTGAATTCCACTGGAATGCCAAACAAGAAAACTTACAATCGAAGATCAGAAAATTTGACAATTTCTTGGAAAACACAACAAAGAGAATTGAATGGACAAAGCAATAAAAGCTTTAAAAAAGTCATAAAAAGGATACTACAAAGGTAAGAGCTATTTGTACACTAACTAGAGGAACTTCAAGCTCAGGGTTAACAGGTACAGTGTAGGGAGGGGCCCTGTCAATCATTATCTGGTCAATAAATTAAAAGATTGCATTACGAACTCCTGGGCCTGTCATGATCTGCCCATGTCCCTCATATGCCAAACGTCTGGAAATAGTGGTGTTTGCTTCCATGTTAAAGCCTCATTACTGCTTTAGACATTGAACCTGGGCCTGTCCTATCAGAAGGGCTGACTCTGGACAGAGAAGTAGAGCAGAACTTGATAACTCTACACATACAACAGTAGGAATCACAGTGGGAAGAAGTGACAAGAAAAAGAGAGCATGAGATGCTTCTGATATGAGAGGTTCCCAGATCTCACATGCTGGGCAGAGAAACCTCCCAAACCAAAATCATCTACCTGCACACCTGCAAGATTCTACTCAACACACCCTTAAAGTTGGCTCCTATCACGAGAGCTTTTATTCGCTGGGATGATTACTGCAGGCATAAAATAGAAAAGCAGCCATGTGAAAGAAACACTCAGACTTCTAGATTATGAAAAATATAATCATCATTCCTTAAAAACTGAGCTGAATAACCAAATGGGCACAGATGAATATTAAACTAATGAGCTGGAACATTTGGCTAAGGGGCTCTTCCAAAAGGCAGTGCAGAGATAAAGAAATTTCCAAAAGCTCCCACATCCATCTAAAGAGTTGTAAAGGAGGGAACAAAGGGAATAGATAGAAGGACATGACAAAAAAAAATCAGAGATGACTGTTGTTTAGTACTGAAGAGATATAATGAACTTGTGGATGTCTGTGTATTTTATTTGTTTCCATTTATTTCAGTTTCTGAAATTTTGGTGCTCAGATCGTCTCATCTTGGGCTGGTGCAGTGTTCCTCAACCGAGGGCCATTTTGATCCCTAGGAGACATTTAGCAATGCCCGTAGACATTATTGATTTCCATGACTAGGTATCTAGTGGGTAGACAGAGGCCAGGGTTGCTATTAAACACTACACATGCACAGGAGAGTCCCTGCTGCACAGGATTATTTGGCTCAAAATGTGAATAGTGCAGAGGATCAGAAACCCTGAGCTAGCGGAGACCCCTTCAAGGTGGCTCCTACACCTCTTAGGCATAACTTCTGGAGTGTTCGTTTACTTCCTTGCTTTCCCGTTCAACATTACATCGCCTGGGTCTTCTGCCCGAGCCCTAGAACCAGCCACTTCTACAAAGATGTTTGGGTTTTTTGGTGGGATGGTAGATAGAGACAATAATCTGAGGATGCTCATTGCTGCTGGGTTGTCATTGTTTTCAAGAGAAGTTCAATATTAAAGAAAATTTCATGAGGTGGAACCCAGAACCCATATCATATTTACAAGTCATTGACCATCATGCCAAGTGGTGTAAAAGCAGGTCATCCAATTCTGCCCTGCCTTAAGCTTCTGCTCTGATCCGAAGTGGCTATGGTCTCTTTTCAGTTTTCCACAGATCTGCAAAGAAATTAAATCTTTTCTGGCTGATCTGTGGATTAAGTTGGAAGCTGAACTCTTTCTAGAACGAAATTTGTCTTCTTGCTTGGTCCATAGACATGACTCAATTTCCTCACTGAAACTTCACTTGCAGAAACAGGTGGCCAGCTCATGAGCCATGGTTTGCCAATTTGATTTTTTAAAAACATTGTTCAAAAATATGATTTATCTTGATTACTAAGTGTTTTGGCACCCCATAAATTTTGTACTTTAAGTGAGTACCTCACAGCCCTCACCAGTCCTGGCCTTGCTTGGTGTTCTCTTTCCTAGAGACTCACTAGGTTCATTTCACAGTGAGTATGAACCTCATGTGCTGGTCTAATACCACTTTACCGCATGGTGCCACACATTTTCTGAGAAGCTGTTTATTCTCTGCCAACCTAAAAATGCCTTCATGTAAATCTTCCTGAGTGAGTGAGGAGAAAAAGAGAGGTGGGGGGAAAGGTTCAAAAGCAAAGAAAACAAGGAGAAGGAAGTGACCAGTGTTCAGTGAACCCACACGTGTGAAAGGCTAATCCAGAAATCACTCAGTAATCACCACCATGAAAGTAGACCGGGGTGACATGGTTGGTTACGCACATGCTCACCTTCCCCACCTCCCACAAGGCCTCACTTCCTAAACCAAAGTAACCTTCTGGAATCTGGCCTGTCTCCCTCAGCTCTTGACCCCTCCTATGCAACAGCTTCTACACACCATTAGCTTCCTTCCAAAGTCCCCACTGGCTTCTCATCCAAAGCAATACGATTTTTCTGTTTTCAAGAGAAGGGCACTGGCCCATGTGTCCAGTGAACAAAGGCTGGAGTGCAGTTAGAACCTCCAAGGCATTTACGCATTACACAGGGCAGTCTGAAAGAAGGAGGAGGTTTCAGGCAAAACAGTGCTTGGAACTCGGCTGCACTCAATGTTCAGAAGTGCTCATGGGTCAGTCATGCTCAAAGGAATAGTGTTGAAAGAGTGATTATGTTTTAAGACAGTTTGGCTGTCAACCAAGTAACATATTACTGCCTATTGCCAAGTCAGGCACTTTTGCTGATTGGTGAATTTTTAAGAATTATAATAATGAATAAATAAACTGGTTTAAAAGCAAGGCATTTCCTAGATGGATCTCTTGATGGGGCATTGGGATAGCAGGACTATGGCTTGGCTTCTACTGGGTCCCAGAATATTTCTCTATCGAAGGTGGGCCTCTCTCCATACTTTTCCAGGACATTCTTTTTCCTATCAGTCCTGAGCTGTCTGTATGAACTTAGGTGACTCAGAAACCTCTTTCTCGGGGAACCCTCCTACACTGTTGGTGGGAATGCAAGCTGGTGCAGCCACTCTGGAAAACAGTATGGAGGTTCCTCAAAAAGTTGAAAATAGAGCTACCATACGATCCAGCAATTGCACTACTGGGTATTTACCCCAAAGATACAAATGTAGGGATCCGAAGGGGTATGTGCAGCCCGATGTTTATAGCAGCAATGTCCACAATAGCCACACTGTGGAAACAGCCAAGATGTCCATCAACAGATGAATGGATAAAGAAGAAGTGGTATATATATACAATGGAATATTATGCAGCCATCAAAAGCGTTGAGATCTTGCCATTTGCAACGACGTGGATGCAACTGGAGGGTATTATGCCGAGCGAAATATGTCAAACAGAGAAAGACATGTATCATATGACCTCACTGATATGAGGAATTCTTTTTTTTTTTTTTTTTTTTAAATTTTTTTTTTAATATTTTATTTATTTGCGAGAGAGAGAATGAGAGACAGAGAGCATGAGAGGGAGGAGGGTCAGAGGGAGAAGCAGACTCCCTGCTGAGCAGGGAGCCTGATGTGGGACTCGATCCCGGGACTCCAGGATCATGACCTGAGCCGAAGGCAGTCGCTTAACCAACTGAGCCACCCAGGCGCCCGAGGAATTCTTAATCTCAGGAAACAAACTGAGGGGTGCTGGAGTGGGGGGTGGGGTGGGAGGATGGGTTAGCCTGGTGATGGGTATTAAAGAGGGCACGTTCTGCATGGAGCACTGGGTGTTATGCACAAACAATGAATCATGGAACACTACATCTAAAACTAATGATGTAATGTATGGTGATTAACATAACAATAAAAAATTAAAAAAAAAAAGAAACCTCTTTCTCAGTTTCTCCACCTTTAAATGAAGTCACTGTTATTGGCCCCTCATTCTCACACTCAGCCCTGGGAGTGGTGAGGTGGACAAGAACAGGAACATTGGCCTGGGGGTCGAGGTAGACCTAGAAGGTAAGGCAGAACATAAGGAAGCCCAGCCAAAGGCTCAAAGGTGTCCTGAAACTGACTCTTTAAGGTGATGTTTTGGTGTGGGACCGGCTCTTTACTGAATTCTTTTCATTTTTCCCCAACCCTGAGGATGTGGCCTGCTTTTCTCTTCTGTCATTACAACTGGCCTTCTGCTTGGGGTTCTGCCCCTTTCAGACTGATGAAGACCAGGGTACTTTCCCTCAATGTTTGTGCTATGTCACTATCACCACTTTTGAGGCATCAAAGGGGAATCATGCTCAGAGAGCAGTAATTGCATGTGCTTCAGGACTGAGGCAGAGTAAAAATATATATAATTATTTAATAATTTATATATTTAATAATAATAACAGAAACAGGCAAACACAACTTCAACATTAATCTTTCACAAGGATGTCTCAACCACCATGGAGACACGTGGTTTCCAGCCATATTTCATATTTCCATATTGATTTTTTTCCCTTTCTCATCTACTTTCTTCGTAAACTACAGATCCTCCTGTACTTTCTCCTTGATGCCCCACCTCATCCCAGATAAGCTCCTCAACTATTCTGAGCCCAGGATCTTGCTCTTTATTTTATATAAAGTAACTAAGTCTTTTCATCCTCCTGCTAGCTCCTGGATCTTGCTCTTTCCTACCCAATTTCTCACCAAAACAAACAAAAAACCACCACCGATTAAAAAAAAAAAAGCACTGCTCTGGAATGACAGGTAATGACCTCCATAAAGGGTACTGGAGGGGGAGAACCCATCTGACAAACTGTAGGGCACTGGTTATCCTTCACTGGAACTGGAGGAGGGAAAGAACAGAGATACTTGCTCAAATACTTGTGTGATCACAAGAACTAGGCTCGACCTATCATAATGCCCAGTCTGGTTCATCTTCCAGTTTTGGTTTAAAACAAAGAAGCCCAACCCTATGGGTGGGCAGTCCTCATCAAGAGTGCTACCCTCCTTACTCTTTACCTCCACTTACCTGCTCTTGGGACCCAACTCCTAGTGCGGACCTTTCAGTTGGAAATCCTGGGTCTTTCTCAGCTCTTTGGAATTACAGCATTAATGACAATAACAATAATGGTGAGCATGACTATAGCTGACCTTCACTGGACGAGTTCTATATGCCAGATACTACGCAAACGCTTAACCCCAATTGTCCCCTTTGGTTTCCAAGTCCCAAGGAGCTGTTTGGGTTATCTACTGCTGCCTAACAAATTGCCACAAAACATAGCAACTTAAAACAACACACATCCATCATCTCACAATTTCTGTGGGACAGGAATCTGGGCATGACATAGCTGGGTCTTTGACTTCGAGGTCTCTCAAGCAAGCTATCGCTTAGGGTATAGTCATCTCAAGGCTCAACTGGGCAAGGATTTGATTTCAAGTTCCCATGATCGTTGGCAGGAAGCGGTTCCTCACTGGCTGATGGACTAAGGTCCTCAGTTCTTCACTGACTGTTGGCCACAAGCCGCCCTTAGTTCCTTGTCATATGGGCCTCTCTAATATGACAGCTTCCTTCTTCAAAGGGTATGAGCCATGAGGACAATAGGAAGAGTCTGCTAGTGAGACAAAGTTACAATCTTTTGCAACCTAATCACAGAAGTGACATCCCACCATATTCTATTGGTTAGAATCAAGTCACTATATCTAGCCTACTCTCAATATGTCCAGCCCGCATTCCAGGGGACACAGATACCAGAAGGCAGGGATCATCAGGGGCCATCTTAGAAATCTGAAAATCTCAAGACCAATTGGAAAAGGAGGGAGAAAGGGTTGTTTTCAGATTGCAAGGATAATATCAAGACTAGATGAAAGTAGATCAGGGTAAGTATTGAAGCTAATAAAGGTAGAGGTTAGGAGGTGAAATAGGGAAGTGCCTTATATCATTTTTGATCCAGTGTCTCTCTCTCTCTCTTAGCCCATAACATGAAGGTAGAGTTAAAGAGATGGTGGGGACACGGTTAAAGGGTGTACATGGCACCACCAGGGCACCGCACAAAGGATTCCTTTTTCCATCGGGAAAGTAAATGGAATAGTAGCAATGGAGTAGTGGGGTAGAGGAGTGGCGAAGAGGGACTGAAGATAATCTCTCTGCACAAAAGTGACCCAGAGTCCCTGTGGGCAGGAGAATTTCGGCAGGGACATGCCAAAACATCACATAAAAAAAGGGAAGGAATCAGGGCATGAACCAGATCTGGAATAGGGTGTCTAAACCAAAGACAGTTAAGATGAAGGAAACAAATTCCAGACAGGAAACAGAAGGTGGTTCTGTAAAGATTTTTTTGAGGCAATGCTGCAGAGAAGCAAATGGTGCAGGGAAGAGGACAGGGAACATTTTTTTAGCGGCAGCTACCAAAACAAATTTCACTTCAGATGTGTTTTCTGAGGGGGAAAGGTTTGTAGGACTTGTCAGAGCTTTTAATATGCTAGTGTGCCTCATGCAACTCTAAGGTGTGTGTGAGGGAGGGTGGGGATTGAAAAGTGGTGTTTCTCACATATGTGTTGATTTGTTTTGCTTGGAGGTGGAAACATGCTACACATTTTAGGGAATGCTCTTTCATTAAATACCTGTGCTTTTCGTGAGAGCAGGGAAGGTAAGCCAAGAACGGTTGCCGGCAGTTGAGCAATAAGCAAAAATTTTTATCGAACACCTATGTGTTAACCAGAAATGACTCTAGGATCTCAACATCTGGGCCCAACAATGGAAAAGATACAAAACCAGGATCAGAGAAGTCACTAGATCATCGCCTTTTTTTTTTTTTTTAAGATTTTTATTTATTTATTTGAGAGAGAGAGAGAGAGAGCACGAGCAAGCATGAGCAAGCATGAGCTGGGGGAAGGGGCAGAGGGAGAAACAGACTCCCTCCTGAAAACAGAGCCCAACACAGGGTTCCATCCCAGGACCCTAGGATCATGACCTGAGCCCAAGGCAGACGCTTAACCAACTGAGCCACACAGGCGCCCCCAGATCATCGTCTTTTGCAACCATCCCAGAAATCCCCACCCCAAATTCCTGAAACTCTATTACAATCCTTCTCTACAGAATTCTCTTTCCTTCTCCTGTGGATGCTCATTTCCTTTTCAACAGAGAAGGAATCAGAGAGTTCACCCCATGGGCTTTTCTCTTGGAATTTTTCCAGTAACACAGGGTGAAGGCAATAGAGTTCCATTGAGAGAGGCAAGATGAACTTGTTAGGAGCTTTAAAATTGTCTTTCGTACAGAGAAAGAAGAAATCAGGAAAGGATCCCTTGCCAAACCACAAAGAAGATAGCTAGTTCATAAAGAAACACTAATTTCTCTAGCATTAGTGGGGAATTACTCACCATGGGGATTAAGAGATGAGTGCCCTTTTAATCAAAGGATGAGAGACCTTCCCTCAAATAACTGGGGTTGGCTAAGGGTCCCACCCAGCTCAGAAGAGCAAGCCCGCAATGAGAAGCCACTCCTTCCTGCATTACACAATGCTGTGTTTTTAGGTTAATCCTCCAAGGATATTATGGTAACTTCCAATGGTTAATGAATAGCCTCTAAGTGCCTGCTTCACTTAATTGTCCAAAGGCCAGTTGGTCCCAGAGCATATAAAGCTTTGAGCTGGCTAATGACAGCATTCTCTCTGAGCGAGGAAGCAGGGGAGTGGAAGAGTTCCAAAGGAGCAGGGATGCAGAACAGAACTAGTCTCGTTCTCTGTGCCCTTGCCCTCCTGATGGGCTTCCTGATGATCTGCCTGGGGGCCTTCTTCATTTCCTCAGAATCGATATTCAACTGTCGAGGGAACCTGATCCTGGCCTATATGCTTCTGCCACTGGGGTTTGTGATCCTTCTGAGTGGAATGTTCTGGAGCACCTACCACCAGGCAAGGGAAAGCAAAGGGGTGTTCTCCCATGTGCTCAGAAGACAACTTTCTCATGGGGCACTTCCCCTGGCCACAGTCGACAGGTATGTACGGGGAGGCCAGAGGATGAGGAAGGCTGCAATGGGGCCGGATTCTGGAAAAGCAGAATGAACTTAATCCCACTGTGGAGAAATACCCATGTCCTGCAGGGCTGTATGTCTCGAACTGAAGTTTTCCTGTCGGGAAATTACTCTGGGCTTAGTCCTTAGGAAGAATGGTGTTGCCTCTGGGGAAAATCATGAAGTAGAGGGTATTTAGATCTGAAAAACCACTTCTCCCCACATTGAAAACCTACCTAAGCCAATAGAAGAGGCCCAACTCTTAGGTTCTTTTTTTGTATCATGGAAGCTGTCCTTAGAGGCAGGTTGTGGTGAGTTATTGCCCATAATCCGGCTACCAGGTTATAAGGAAAGGAAGTTCCAGACCAAATTCTGCCATACAAATGGCATTGTATGAACAAACAGGCACTGAATGAGTCCTGCAACCTCTTCATGAACTCAGTAAGGTCCCAGCTTACTGTCTTTCTAGGTGTTCTGATCACACCTTGCATGACAGATTTATTCAAGGCAAGGCAGTTAACATTCCAGTGGTAATTCAGTTAACCTTACCACCTCATACCCATTATGATGGCTCTTACTTATAAAAACAGAAAACAACAAGTGTTAGCAAGAATATACAAAAATCCGAAACCTAGGGGAGACCAGGTGGCTCAGTTGGTTAAGCGTCTGCCTTCGGTCATCATCTCGGGGTCATGGGATTGAGCCCTGCATCGGGCTCCCTGCTCAGCTGGGAGTCTGCTTCTCCCTCTGCCACCCTCCCTCCCCCGACCGCTTGTGCTCTCTCTGGCTCTCTCTCTGTCTGAAATAAATAAATAAAATCTTAAAAAAAAAAGTCCAAAACCTTGTGCACTACTGGTGGGAATGTAAAACGGAGCAATCATTTTATGGAAAATGGCATGGAGGTTAAATACAGAATTACCATTTGATCCAGCAATTCTACTTCTGGGTATGTAGACAAAAGAATTAAAAGTGGGAACTTGAACAGATAGTTGTATACCAGGTTCATAGCAGTATTCTTCATGATAGCCAAAAGGTGGAGACAACCTGTTTGTCCGCCAGTGGACAAATGGATAAACAAAGCGCGGTCTATCCATACAATGGAATATTATCCGGCCACAAAAAGGAAGGACGTTCTGATGCATGCTAGAGCATGGATGAACCCTAAAGACATTATACTAAGTAAAAGAAGCCGTTCACAAAAAGACAAATACTGTATGATTCCACTTACATGAGATATCTAGAGCAGTGAAATTAATTCATACCCAGAAAGCGAACAGTGGTTATTGGGGTCAGCAGGGAGGAGGGAATGGGGACTCATCGTTTACTGAGTACAGAGTTTCAATTTGGGATGATGGAAAAGTTCTGGAGAGGGATAAGGTACAGAATGCCACTGATCCATACACTGATCTGTACACAGTGGTAAATTTAATGTTATATATATTTCACTACAATAAAACAAAATTCAGTTCACCTTATGGTCAGTATCAGACAACCAAACCCTCCTAATTCTTGGCTGAACACAGGACCATTTAGGGATAAAACTTCAGGCATCATCCTCAAGACGCAGGCTGTAAGACTCCATAAATTCTTCTGCCCTTTTCATCTAAAATATCTTAGCTACTCCACGTATCTTGAATATAAATAATTTTACCCATGACGGTTGATTTTTGACATTATTATGCTAATTAATAAGATACTAATTATAATAACCAAACCCCATTTCCAATGTTTATTATACTAACTGGCAAGGTCTCTGGGTTTGATAAAAGATTAAAATAACTAAAGTGATCACGGATGGTGCTTCTTGAGTGATGATTTTTTTTTTCTTGTACAAATGTTAGATGGTTGCCTCCAGAGCGTGAATTCCTGATAAGAGTAACTGATTGCAGGGACGCCTGGGTGGTTCAGTCGGTTAAGCATCTGCCTTTGGCTCAGGTCATGATCCCAGGGTCCTGGGATTGACCCCTCTGTCAGGCTCCTTGCTCAGCAGGGAGTCTACTTCTCCCTTTCCCTCTGCCTGCCACTCCCCTTGCTTGTGCTCTCTCTCTGTCAAATAAATAAATAAAATCTTTTCAAAAAGAAGAGTACCTGATTGCCTACAGGAGGCAGCTTAAATTTACTAACATCACACCATGCCAAGTTATTTCAAAGGGATCCATGATATGGCTATTGTGACACCCCATTGAACTGTCTCTTCCTACTGCATCTAATAGATGCCCAGCTTACCCAGAATGGCCAGGAAGTCAGTCAAGAAAAAGTTGCATTTCTCAGAAGCATATGCATTCAAAATGGGGACCCATATTGAGGTATCAGAGCAAATGAGTGTGCAATGGTGGCCCTGAGGGCACTGGGAATGTGAAATGGTGGGGGAAGGGCAGATGGGACTGGAAGAGCCGGATGGGATTTGGGGGCAGGTGACAGTCATCCTGGAGCCTTTCAAATCACTCCAGGGAAACAGCTCACCTTTCTGTCTTCAATGTCTTTACACGTGTGCCCCGTGACACTGCCTTGGCTATTCTGAGTGAAGGCTGAGATTTATGCCGTACAGTAGACCACTCCTTCAGCTATCTCTGGCTTCGCGCCTGGTAATATTTGGAATGGAGCTGTGGCTACAAGTGGCGGGCTCTGTTCTGTTGTGGTTACGCACCATAAACACTCCCCGTGGGCACTGAGGGATTCGCTCTATAAATACACAACTCAATCAAGCTCGCCTTCACTCTTCCTCACCTCACACCACCCCCAGTCCCATTCATGGTGGAGAAGCCAGAATGATTTAGCAATTAGCAGCATTGGGCAAGATGACCAATGAATACATCACCTTTGGCGTGAATGGCTCCTTTCGCCATTGACCTTTTGGCATGGAAAGGGGGGCCAGTGAAATCTACATGAAGTTGTTGGTTGAAATGGTTTGAGAAACGAGTATGTTTTTTTGGAAACTAGTCGCTGAGACTTGAAAGAGTGAGAAGAAAGAGAGAAGCATCGGATACAGTTGAGGAGACAGCACAGAGCTGGGTTTTTAAAAAGTTTTATTAGACTGTAGTTGACACACAATGTTACATTGGGTTCAGGTGTTTAACAGCGATTTGACAAGTTTATACATTGGTTTTCGTTCATTATTTTGTTGGCTAGGAGGATTTGAGACAGTGAGCACGAATGTGGTGTGTGTGAATGGGGACAAGGTCATGGATGGACTAACTGGGTGTAGGGAAGTTGAGCAGCTGAGGCCCCCCCCGCATCCCTCCCCCTGGTGACGATCTCACACTGAGAGTCCCTGGTTCCCATGAGGGAGAGAGAGGGAATAGCTTGGAATAACCCACTGGGAAAAACAGGACTATAGAGGCACACATCCGATGGCTGATAAGGAGGGTTTTGCTGGAAGAGCGGCACATTTTTTTAAAACTGGTGATGCCAGGGAAGAAGTACATCTGTTTCAAAATCAATGTTTCTTAACAGTTTCACTTCACACAATGTGATTTGAGAGAGGCAGGCATATGCCTCTTTGGCGTTAACCACTTAAATAACACATGTATGTTTGTGGCATTTTGATCCCCAGGCCAGATTTCTACCCTCCTGCGTATGAAGAGAGTCTTGATGCCGAGAAGCAACCTTGTCCTGCAGAGGGAGACGCCTTGGATGTTCCTCCACCTCTGTACACAGAGATGGGCCTTGAACTCGAGGATGCAACGGATGCCCGCCCCGAGGCCCCACCTTCCTACGAGGAGTCTGTAGCAGGTGGGGTGCCGGCAGCCACACCATTGCAGGATGTTCAGAGGCAGAGCCAGCGATGCTGAAGCAGGGGACACTCCCTCATGCTCAGAATGCACCTTCATGGGCTACAGCTGCTGATAATAAACGTGGCCACTGGACTATGGCAGGGAAAGTGTCTTCCGGGACCCCCAGGAGTGCTCGCCGAGGAGATGCTGGGGATGACAGCCATGCAGTTCGACCGATGTGCTTGGCCTGAAAGGAAGGGTGTGGTCGGCAGCCGGCAACATTTCAAAGGATTCGCACTAACCCCAGCCCAGGTGGGCTTTGGGACCGCTTTTGGAGCTCTGCTCCAAGAGGCTTTTGGCTCTCACTCAACCCCCTCCCATCACCTCAGCCCCAGGGGGGAAGGAATAGGTGCTGCTCGTGGGGCAGCCAGGCGCCTTCAGGCACTACATCACCCAACAATCGCAAAAGGAAAGCAGGCTGGAAACAAAGGGTCATTGTGGTTTAATTTGTGGGTTTTGTTGGCTGGTGTCACAGTATTACCAGAGTGACACTGTAATTCGCATTGTGGGAGATGTGCTCTTGGAAGCCATGAATGTTACTTCATATTACTTAATTTTAATTATGTGTATTTTACTTCTATGTGGAAAACAACTACAATATTTCCTTTCAAAATGGCTCAAACAAAATTTTCAATGAATATCTTAAAAACGGGATGGTTGTACAGCAGAGATGACAAGGTTTCTTGGAGACTCAAATGGGACAGACAGAATACTTGAAAATCCATAAGACACAGAATTCAGAGGGGAAAACTGTACTAGCCGTAAGTTGTATTAATATAGATTTTGACATAAATCTTCAAAGGCATTAAAATATCCATGTGTATTTCAACAAATCCCTGCAAATCTCTAGAATCTTAAAGAAAAGAGACTATATTGTAGTACTTTGATCCTTAACAGAAAATTCTTTGGGGTCTCAAGATACAGACCCATATGCATTTTTAGGCTTGGGACATTTATTTTAAAAAACCCACTGATTCGTCCTCAGCTTTATTATATTTTATTACATGTTTTAACACACGAGGACATGTTGGGTGGCAGGACAGTGGAAGAGAGGCAGCCTGATGCTTTAGAGCTTGGACAAGAATCTTCATCTGTCTGGGCCTCAGTTTCTTCCTCAATCAAGTGAGGAATTTATGCTAGGATTGTTATCTAATGATTACGGAATGCCTTTTATATGACGGGTTCTGTGCTGGGAACTTTTTTGTGCTTTTTGTTTAGCCCTCATTATACCCTTCAGAAATAAGTGCAATGGTTAGTCCCATTTTACAGATGCATAAACTGAGACTTTGAGGCATTGAGAAACTTTGCCCATAGCATACAGTTGTTTCCAGTAGAGGGGCATGAGAGAGTGTATTTACTTCAAACATTTGTGCTAGGTTAGCCCTGTCTTAGCTCCCTTCTCCCACGGAGCAGTCTGGACTTCTCTCCAGCTTCAGAAAGTGGGCCCCATCAGGAAGTGGAGCCCCAGGACTGGTACAATACCTTACAGCCCTTGGGGAAGCCAGAGAGCTTGCTCTAGCATTCTCTTTTATATTTTTTAACTTAAAAAAGACTTAAAATTTTTTCACTGTAGTTGACATATAATAGGGTTCTCTTTTAACATGTAAATACGCCCTCCATGTTTTCTGCCTAGGAGCTTGGCCCCCACCTCTTTGTGCAGTTTCCTTCTCTCTGATCATTCCATCGATGATGAATAGTGGCTCCTACTGGTGACAGGCAGCCCCTGTAAATGGGCACAGGGGGGTTTGAATAGTGGTGGCGAGGATGAAGAGTTTTCAAGGGCTGCAAGATGGAATGGGGCCTCCATGGCCTCCTCTTCCCATTTTTGCAGAGTGCACAGATGAAGCATGTCCTGACAAATACGCAGGAAGCCACATGAAAGGAAATCCTGGTCCTTTTACATGAAACATGCATTTGGGCATCTGGGATTTGAATCCTTGACCTCAAGGGCATAACTGGATATGAAGGTCACTCATGGCTGTCCAATGGGAAGGTGACCATTTCTTAGCAATGCAATTTATTATTTCTCTCTTGTCATCTCTTTCTATCCCTCTACTGAGACTGTTACCCTGAAATTTTCTCTGGGGTCTGAACACATCCAGGGGCCTGAACCAACTCTGTCACTGGGCTTTCATCCAGAGTTTGCATTGGTCATAAATGGATTTTTCCAACTTCTGATAGTCATATGAAACATGTTATTTTTGGTTTACATAAGAAAATTGTTTTGATCTCTTTACTGCAGTAAATTTTGTACTCAAACTTCCCTCTCTTTCATCTCTGTTTTGTATCAGAAAAAAAAAAAATCAATAGGGGAACATAAGTCAAAGTTTGATTCTCCATGCAGAACTAACAAACCATCCAGATGAGTTAATTCTTTTTGAAAACCCAAACATCACTGAACACCAACTATTGATTCAGAAGATAAGCCAGCTGCTTTCTGAAAAGAAGTACTACTAATAGACATTTATTGCTTTTTTGAAAATGGATGTACTCTGAAGCCAGCAACAAGGACACGGGCGTTACTCCAAACAAATCCTACCTTTGAGAGGCCCAGCAATTAAAACCCGCTGGGCAAGTCACAACAGAAGTGTTCTGTTGTGCTTAATAAGAATTCACTGGCCACCCCTAGGGTACTTACTCAAGGAGGTAGACATTGTATCCCGTCTTCCTCCTTAAGTTTATGGTACAATTAGAGGTGATGGATGGAGAACCACAATTCCCTGAATGGCAAGGAAGGCACAGACATTGCAAGAGAGTGAAGAGGAGGCAAATATTCACTACAGTCTTTGCTCATTCCCTTCTCTCACACGGGAATGGTAGGCTCACCTGTCAACGACGATGGGAAATTCTCAGAGGTGACGGCTCCTCCACTATTTTCATCTTATAACCTTCCTCTGAGTGGCAGCTCTAAGTACTCTCTCCATCCCCCAGAAGGTGAGCATGACAAGGTCAGTTATAGAATACATTATGCTGCATCTTTTGCATATCTGAGATGTAGCGTGTGTATTTTTGACCTCTCCACTCCAAAACTCGCAAGTACTTTTACTGGCCGTTCTACCCATTCCTCAAGATTCTACTTAAACACAGAGTCTTCGGTGAGGTATCTCCCCAGCTCGCCCATATTGCAGGGCACCTACTAGGTGCTAAAAGTCATGAAAAAATGATAAAGACGTGGATTTATAATGCATAGCTTCATCATATTCTATAATTTTCCATGACAGGTTAGGCTGATTCACATACCAAGTGGGCTGCCAACTGCATGAGCCATTTCCACCGATAAGGGCTCCAGCTGGTGGGAGTGGGACAGGCATCCGCTAAGCTCTGTTGCCTCTGATCATCTCTTGCTGTCTGTAACTGTTGAAGGGCCAAACACTGATTTACCGGCATTACATCATTTCGAAAGGTGCACGATTTCTCAAGCCCTTCTCCACTCAGGGAGGGAAATCTTGTCAAGGCAGGTGTCTGGGATGGCAGCGTCCACGTGTTTCAAGACTACCCGATGCATGATCAAGCAATAAAATGGAGTCACCTGTTGGGCACTCCCCTCTCCCGCAGGTGCTTTTCAAATTCCCCACACCTGCCACGGCTGATGGCTATCACTGCCAAAGTAAATCCCATGCCTTACACGGACCCACAGCTGGCCAATCAGAAGTCAGCACACCATTTTCCCCGGGGGATGTCTACATTATCTGCAGAGCACACTGGCTCGGCACAGCCAAGCGTCAGCGCACTGTGCCGCCGTGGGACTGGTCATCGATCTGAGGCTTCCTGTGTAGAAAGCCTTCAGGTCATGTCCAAGCCCTTCAGCCTGAGATGCCATAAAAAACTATTTGTTCTGTGAATCCTGTGGATAGAGGCTGCACCTTGGATCAGGAATACTGGATAAACATCTCATTTTAATGATGGCTGCCTGCCATGTTCAAGGTCAGCTAATGAACCCAAGAATCATGAATGAGGCAAAACAATTTTTTGTTCTAGGGGACTGGCGGACCCCTGGTAGGATATTTAGAATCCGGGGTCCCGTCCCCTCAAATGCCTCCCTGGCACGTATACACACATTTCCAAACACTGCTCTGGTTGGGAACCGCTGCATTGTAGACACTGTTGCTTGTCATTGTCCTGGGGGCACATGGTGTCACGAGTGAACCCCTCGATATTAGCCCATCACAAGAGTGGCCCGACAGTTGCCACACTCCAGCCACCCTCTCCTCTAGGATTGTCTCCTGTGGTCCCCACAAAAGTCTCGGACCTCTCCAGTCATTTACTCTTAAGAAAGACTGGTGGCTGGAGCTTCATCTTTAAGACATAAAGACCATTACGTGCAGAAAAGTGACTTCCTGCCTTCCACCTCTCCCGAGAAGAAGACAAGAGGACTTGCAGGCATAGCTCAGCAAGAGAAGCTTAGATTTTACATAAAGAAGAAATAATACCTTGGCAACGTCAATTTGAGCAGGTTCCACAGAGAAAGGCTGTGTCCCAGAGCCACCACAGGATCTTCCCTTGGGCAACCTAAGAAAAAGCTCTGTAAAAATCGGTGGCCGTGCAGCTGCTTCTTTCCATAGCTGGGCCCAAACATGTGCTCCACCTGCTCTTTCTACCTCTGTGCTTCCTGCACTCTCGCCCATCTGTGCCATTCTCTCCCGAGACCCAACGCAAGCATCCTCTCCAGCCATCCTACCTCTCAACTCCGTCTTTGCTCTGGCTACGTGGACCCCTCGTGAAATCATATACATGATTATAAGTCTCAGGAAACTCCACTCTTCGGGAAACCCATCAAGTGCTTAGTGTCCTGCCATCTCAGAGCTAATCCCTCCACGTGTTCCCATAGCACATTGCTGGCGCCTCTACTAGAACATTCATGTCCTCCTGCTTCTTCACGTATGTATGTCCTAGCCCCCCGTGTCCACATTACAAGCTCCTAGGAGCAGGAATCCTGTTTTGTATATCTCCTCGCTGCACCACAAACAGGACTCTGCAGAGAGTAGTCGTTCAGCCCATGTTTGTTGAATGAATGAGTGAATGAATGAATACTTGGGCAGCTGGGCGCACATGCTGGAAATAAAAAAATAGATTTTTAAAATGAGGATTACCTTACATTTGAACTTTGAAGCTAGAGATGATTCAAAGTTCAGCAACTTGAGAAAAAAATACCTATTTTCTGACCTGGAGCTAAGCTTTATAACGCATCCAACTGCGTGGACCCACACAGAGCCGAGTAGTAAATGGACAGCCACCACTGACCCCACGTAAAGCTTTAAGGCATATGACATTCATGGCTGATAAATTCCATGACTTTAGAATCTCTGCTCGAAGCCACCCTCTGTGATTATGAAACGAAGATACTTACGATGAAAGACCAGTTGCCAATTTCGTCTCTGCTGACTCCCAAAGGCAGTTTTGAGCCATCTGCCTTTTCTGGTCCCACTTACGTAATAAATTCCCAGGTCCTAACAACGAAAGCCAGCCCTTGCCAGTGTTCTGAAAGACAGACTTATCAAAATGTGACCACCCATGGCAAGACAGACACGCAAAAATCCACAATCCATGCATCAGGTTGAAATCAGGAATTTCTTTTTTATTGGCTACTACATGTCGGAGCAAGTTTCTGACAGAAGCAGAGATAGAAAGTGGCCACAAATCCCTTCCCAGGAACGTCTCCCTGCTTGCGCTCATCTTGACTACAGCAAAACCCCCTTGCTTCACAGTCAAAGCGCACCACGTCATCCGTGCTAATGACAGGGTGAGTGAGAGGGTCGTTCCCAAGGAAGCAAAACACACGCAAACAGGTCCCACGCACCAAGTGTCCCGGCTGGGTGCACACAGAGGCTGCTAGAGCTGCAGTATCCTTCCCCTGGGCAAAGCGAGCGAGCTGTGACCTTCCGGTTTCCAGCAGGGGTGCCGCCCTCCCCCACCCCTATCTCATCAGGTCCTTAACGACCACCAATAAGGTCTTCTTCCAGCAAGCACTCTGTTCTCCACTTTGCTAGCATTTCATGGTCTCCTTGTAGAGCCACTGTAAGATCTGAACTGTGTCTCAATGACTGCTTTAAAACAGACCCTTACTGGGAGATAAGGGAGCAGAGAGAAAGAGAGATAGCAGACATGGTGGTATTTTGTCTTCCCAGGAGGAATGAATATAAACCCCTGTATCACCCTACGGGATGTTGTCAAGGGAGGGCCGGTGAAATGTTAGGCATTCATCTGCAGAGTCCTGCCAAGAAACGGCTTTCTACCTGCACAATGAACGGCTGAATTTGTAGGAATGCAGCCCGCTTAAGAGCTAGAATAGTATTATTTACAAAACGAGAGAGGTAAACACCCTTGGATGTGTTTCGTTGAAAGTGTGCCATGGTGATCTGTAGAATGCTTCCGATGTCAGAGAAGGTGGCACCAGGACTCGGCAGGGGATGGGAGGGAGGGGGAGTGGGCCATCTGGTGGCCAGAGGCCATGAGGAGTCCCACAACGTTCCCCCTGGGAGACCTGACTCAGGATGAAAAGCTAAGTCCTCCACCACGCCAAGGAGAGTCTTCCTAGGTCTGCCCAGCGGCACCCGTGGCGTGGCGGGAGCCTAATTCTGGCACTGCGCTCTGTGCGTGAGTTTAGAACCTTTCCTCACCTAACACCATGATGGACACCTTCCCGGCCCACTTACTCTTTCTCAAAAGGTAAGGGTCCCTTGTGTGATAAAATATAGATACCAAATGATAGTGCAGCTTTAACAGACAACTGAAGACCCTATTGCATTTGGAGGAACGGACCCAAATCCAAACAAAACAGATTTTTTTTCTCTTCCAACCCGCCCCTCCCCCACCCACCAGCAAATTATCGTGTGTGTGTGTGTGTGTGTGTGTGTGTGTGTGTTTCAAAGTCATAAAAGGCACAAACAGGTAGCAAGAAGGCGTGGGTGAAGTGTCTCCCGCCAAGCGCTCTCTTTTGGCCCTGGTGACCGATCTTTCCTCCATTCAGGTGATGACTGTGGGGCCCCTCCGGCCGGTTCTCTCATGAATCTGGGATATTTTCAGCGCGATGGCTATAAGAGGACTCAGCACGGCCTGGAAAAGGACGGGAAAAGTCTGTGAACAACTCACGTCAGTCACAGGAGGGCCACTGTGATTGGTTTCTGTCACAAGCATCTGGATTCAACTCCAATTTGCAGCTTAAAGACAGAGTTCCCGCTGGCTGGATACCTGTTCCCTAAACCCTGGTTCCTCATCCACAGAAGGAGAGTAGAGTGGGTCGGGTGCGGTGGGGGGGTGGCTAGGGGAGGAGATGGTCTCCAGAGTTTTGTCCAGCTCCCCAAAAACACCGATCTCAGACAGGAACCCACCAACTCAACTCTCAGAGCATTGGGGCATTTCAGAGCTTTGTGAATTAAGGAAGTTCAGAAAACGCCACAGTCTTCCTCTCCCACTCTCTCCCCACAGCATGTACACCCTGCCCAGACACGTACACACACGAGAACTTGAGGGAACACACTCATTCTGCAGCCTAAGACCAGAGGCCTGCAGAACCTACTATCTTGATGTTTCACAGAAGACAGACCAATCCATCAGCTAGTGCTGCAGAAATATCTACTCCTTTCTTCCCATCAAATAACACTGTGGCTCATTAGGTGCCTCCGTGTCTCTCAGAAGGAGGGGGGTTTAGAAGCCTAAGGAGTAGATTCTCAGAAAGGCAAAGGACATGGAGAGGAGAATCACTTCTTGCCCTCTAGCTGCTAATCATTTCACAGAGGTGAGGCACTGTTTTCCAAAGTGTGGAAAACATACTCATACACACAGATGATACGGGAGATTATTCTAGATGGTTCGTGGACATGGCGTTACCTACAAAACAGTGAGAAAGTCACCCCGTTTTCCATTCTTCTTCCATCCTCTTAATTTCATCAAGGAGAAACTCTGTTGGCTGCCAATCTTTAATACATGAACCCAAATAGAGCATGCCTCAGGCAAGCATTACCTAGATGGTAGGTAATATCACTGTATATCTTATTGAATTCACTTTTGTGAATTCAATTTTATTTATAAAGGGATACTGGTTTTTTTTTCCACATAGATGCAAACTTTCTATAATAAATAAACAGATTCAAGTGAAAACAATGTAAGTCCATTTAAAGGACAAATACTAATACAGGGATACTGATGGAAGAGAAGTTTGGGAAATACTAGCAAAAGGGAAGAAACCAAGATACCATGTTGAGGAAAATAAAACCTGTCATTTTTGAGAAGGGAGAGGGGGATTCTGCTACTTGCAACCCTCCCCTAAGCCTGACAGGTACAGGGATGAAGGGAATGCACGCACTCTAAGCAGACAACAAGAGCACAAGCAGAGGCCCAGGGTCCGAGGACAAGCACAAGCAGGCCCGTGTGTCCTGAATGGAGTGTAGACACACAGCAGTCCTGAGTAACAAGTGAGCAAGCCTTGTTTGGAGGGATGGAAACGCCAGGGCAAGGCGTGAGGATTTAATTCATTAGGCAAGGGGACATGCTGGAGTTGTCTGAGTTAAGGGGTGACACTATCAGAGCTGTGCTTTGGAAAGATTGTTCTAGAGGTAAGTCCAGGATTTAACACACTTATGGCTAAATGGGTGAAATTATCTTACTCTGTGAAGATGACCAGACAGAGAAGCTCAAATATAATCTTGGAAGCTAGAAGGGAGATGAGAGTCTTGAGCCATTTCATCACAAGTGCACAAGCCAAGTGCACTTCCCTCCGCTTCCGTATCCATGAACATGATATACAGAAACAGAAGGTTTTATGTTCTTTTAATAACCCTCCTGGTGCCCAGAAAAATTTCTTACTGGCACATTTTGCAAGGCCATATTCCATGTGATGCCCATATAGGGGCATCTAGATCCTTGAGGAGCCAAGCACCCATTTTGTACGGAAATCAGATTATTAACTTTCGTTCCCTTTTCTGTCTTCTCTTCCCTCTCCCAGGTTTTTTGGGCTACATAACTCTTCATTAACACCTATAAAGGAGGTTAAATAAGGACAGAATGAAGTGAAAAATCAATCACTTTAACTGAGGTCCTTGAGGGCAAATAAAGATAAACTTTATCCCATCTATTTAAGAAAATGCAGTGAAATTGAATTTAAACTTAAGAACTGAAAAATTAAGACATGTTTTGTTTCATGTCATTGTGAATTTCAACATCAAAGACTTTCAACTCTACAGCTTTAAGTGACGGTAGCTATTGGCAAGAGGGTAGGGAAGCACAGTTTTAACCAACACCATAAACCCTGCCCAAGTTCTTGTAATGGATTTCCACCGAACTCGGATGATAAAGCTCTGCTTTCCATTTCTTCTGTGAAACATCCCGACTGATGTCCACAGCGCAGGAGCTGTCCGTGAACCAGTCCGTCACTTTCTAATATGCTCACCTACTTCTGCCTCCAGCAGCTGAGTTATGTGCTTATCAGTAGTCAGCTAAATTTGTTCCTAAATACATTAACACCTGTTACACTAGTTCTTCAGAATATGCACTTAAACTACATGTAAACCAGTGAGATATGAGTATACACAGGAAGGGTTCTATGAAAATTAAGTTGAATGTTCTGGAAAGAATTAGGTAATGGCACTTAGCTACTCCTGTGAAATTAATATGAGTGAGATACAGTGAAACACTGGAGAGGAATAAAAAAAAAAGTCTAGAAAATTCTTTCTTCAGATTGCTTCCCAAGTGTCTTTAAGTTCCCGCTCACTATAAAGAAATTAAAGGTGAACATTACTGATGAAATACGAATGGGAATCTATTCAAGAGAGATAATGACAACACAAAACAGAGTCAGGATTTTTGCGGTCCTGTTTGCCTTCAGAAATCACAGCTTTGATACATGGGAATCCAGACTCTTCTCTCCTATCATCCACCATCCATCATAGAAAGGAGCAAGGGGAGATGAATTATCCTGAGACAAGTGGAAAGGCCCTCAGAATCGGGAGTGAGACGAGGAGTTAACAGAAGCCTGTGGCTGTGAGATGAGATATCTGAGGTAGAACTGGAAGCAGAGAGCTTGAGAAGCAGAGAGGAACATGGGGTGATCTAGTTTTGAGATTCTCTTGTCACAGACGAGGAAACCGAAGCACAGACAGGAGCCATGAGGGGCCCAGGGGCCCAGAGGCCCATGTCTGTTTGGTGGCTGAGCTAAGAACAGAGTACCACCTCCTCTACTGCTCTTTCCATCCCACAATCCAGAATACAAGGAATGAGAGGGGAACAGAGTGGATAAAAGGGTGAAGGAGGAGAGATGAGGGAACAGTGGGACCGTCACCTACTGCACCAGACAAGTCCCACCTCAGAGGAGGGGTCAGACAGGACTGACCAGCCATCTACACTGACCAAGAACAGGAGAGCATTGCTGGTTAGATGAATGTATTAGACGTTCCGAGACCACTCTTTGTGAATAAAGAGAATAAACTAATCGAGACTTTAATGAATTAGGAATGTAGCATCTTCTTTCTAGGAAGTGCTTGACATAGCTTTTCTATGCTCAAGAGTAAGGAACGGTGAGTGCCCCTCTTGTGGCAAACTGAGTTGGCAGCGTACCCATCCAACAGCACTCTCACTCGGGCTCCAATGTCCTTCCTCCATCTTGGAGAGTCGGGAGGATATCTGTTGCCATCTCCGGGTAATAAGCCAACCAGGCTAATGAGGGATTAGGAGCCTGTCTCGACTTAAAATTTGGATGCTTTGTTTATTACAGGTTTTAACTGCATCGATTTTGATTTTTAAAAATACCGCATTGCAATACTTCATTTGATTGCTGACGTGTTTCAGTGCCTCTTTAAATTTTGCATCTAGCTAACCTCACCCTAAGCCCAGTCCTGTATTAGGTTTTAACCTATTCGTGTTCCCTGGAAGCACAGAGAGGGTTTTTCCTTTCACTCTTCCTCCCATCTCCTCTTACTTTGTGTTGCTGTGGTGGTGGTTCTGATCCATGTGCATGCAAATTAGGGCCATAAAAACAAACCCTAACCAAATGAACTTCCCCCGACCAGCAATGGACAGGAGAGGTGTAAATGATCTGAATGTCCCAAGACTCAAAGTAAATAGTTAACGATTTTTTGGAGAAAAACAAAACCTAACTGGAAACACCATCATTTATTAAGCCAGATTTGTCAGAATTTGTGGAGGGAACCCAGCGCTGGGCTGGCCTTGAGGAGGAGGGAGCATTCGGATGGTCAGGGAAGCACGGGTGCAGGGAGAAGGGTGCGGGATGATAGTACTTATCCTAGCTCCTCGTTCGGGGCAGATAATACCACCCAGGACAAGGCAGATCACTCACCAGCAGAAGACACAGACCTTCTAGTGCCAATAAAATAGGAATTTGTAACAAATGCCACTTTCTCCTCATTCTTAGGGGTAGCTTCCATCAACACCCCCACTGAACGGCCTGACCTCCTCTCATGATTTCATTCCAACATTTGGTTTTAGTCTATATGCTGTTTGCTTCGTTTAAGGCAGTGGTTTTTGAACTTCAGCATGCATCAGAATCACCGGGAGGGTCTGTCAAAGCGCAGACTGCTGATCCCCTCCCTGAGCTCCTGATCCAAGAGGTCTGAGGTAGGGCCCAAGAACGTGCGTCTCTAACAAGGTGCAGGTGATGCTGATGTTGGGGATCCAGGACCACACTTTGCAAACCACTGCTCTAAGGCGTGCTGATTCCTGTACCTGTCTAAGTTCTTTGCTCCAGCCCCAGGCTCAGTTTTCTGGCTTGCATCACACAGTTTCACCCCCTGGCCACAGCTGACTGGACCAGGAGT
Organism: Phoca vitulina; assembly: GCF_004348235.1. NCBI lineage: Eukaryota > Metazoa > Chordata > Mammalia > Carnivora > Phocidae > Phoca > Phoca vitulina. The sequence continues at coordinate 9,136,366 of NW_022589740.1, read as the reverse complement.
GGGTCCCTGACCTTCAGGCAGCCCTCAGAGGCTGGCCAGCAACCTGCCAGACGGCCAGGGACAAAACTTGAACCAGCTGATCCGATTCTTTCCCTCAGGGGTTAAACTGATAGGTAATGAAAGAATGAGCCAGTTAGCAGTGGGAGCTAAATTAACCACAAGGTTATAATCGATTAACCATGAGGGTATAAGGCGCCATGGTAATCCAGGGGTTGTAAGAAAACAGGGACTCTGAGAAAGATGACGAAAAGCTACAAGAAAGCAGAAAGAAACCAGAGAGCAGAGAGAAATAATGAAGAGTTGGTAGAGAGAAAAGAATGGTGTGAATCCCAATCATCTCTCAAGTAAAGGTCCATTCCCTCCTGCCCAGGGGGCTGAGTCTATAACTCTGCTCGGGGTCTGGTCTCCAGGACCTTGGATTTCTTGAGCTAACCTTGGTCTCGGTGTGTCCTAAAACAAATCAAAATTTTAAAACGAATTAAGACAAAGTTACATTAATCCAATGAACTCACCCAAATTATGTTTTTCTTGGATCATTCTGAGGTACCATCATGGCTCAGCTTTTTACCACCAGCGAGAAAAAGCTTCTTTCCTTATAAAAACAAAACTTCTTGCGAACCCAAATTAATTTCCTCACCAACTCAGCTCAGGGCCGCACCAGGGCAGCCCACTAATGTCTCCAACAGCTGGGCCGGAAGTGCTCTTTGGTGAGTCTTTCTCTCTCTCCTCACATTCAAACCCATCGATCATATTTCCACCGTGGCTCCCCATCCACCCACTGCTCCTCGTCCCATTGCTCCCTCCTTAACACAGTCGCCCGCATCCCCTACCTGTTCGCAGCCTCACTACGCCGAGCTTTTCGGACCAGACTCATTCATGACGCCCTCACGTAAAAGTCCCGGATGATCCCTCCCGAGTCCCGGATGATCCCTCCCAAGTCCCGGATGATCCCTCCCAAGTCCCGGATGATCCCTCCAAAGTCCCGGATGATCCCTCCAAGGCTACCTCAGCCCCTCTGGCAGGGCTGTCAGGCTCTTGACGGCTGGGTCTCACTCCCTCTGGTGGGCAGAATAATAGCCCCCAATATGTCAGGCCCAAGTCCCTAGAGTCTATAAATGTGACCTTCTTTGGGGGGGGGGGGGAGGTTCTTTGCAGATGTGATGAAGTTAAAGACCTCGAGATGAGGAGATTTTCCGGGATTATCCAGCTGGGCCCTAAATGCAATCACGGCTGTCCTCGCGAGAGCGAGTCAGAGGGCGACCTCGTACACACACGCACAGAGCAGCCGAGTGGAGGCGGGGCCGGAGGCGGGAGTGACGCAGCCACACGTCCGCCCGCGTCAGCAGCTGCCGGAAGGGGGAAGAGGCAAGAAGCGTCCTGTCCCAGAGCCTCCAGAGGGATTGCCAGGCTGCAGACCCCACGATTTCAGAATGGTACCCCCTGAGCCAGGAGAGATCCATTTCTATTGTTTGGAGCCCCCCAGTCTGGGGGGACGGTTACAGCAGCCACAGGAAATGACGCTGCCCTTCCTTGCCACGAGCCCTCCTCAGTCCGCTGCCTGCCCCTTGTCTCACGCCGCTGCACCCCTGAAACTGTGACACCCCCCTCCCAGCCTGAGGCAGCCCACCCGCCTCTCGTCTCCACTTCCACACGGTCGATCTGTCAGTTTAGAACCGGGTTGCAATCTCACCCAGCCCTCGAGGCCTCCTTCCTGAGATCTTCCGACAACCCCACCCCACCCAGCTAGGCTCCCTCCGTTCTCCAGACACTCCCTTGCTTCTCTGCTGATTCCTTCTTATCTTCACTTAGAGGAATTTGTAGAGTTGTTTTTACCCCGCTCTCTCTTCCTCTACACACTTCCCACTAAACTCTAAGCTACTAGAAGGCAGAGTTTTCTTACGTATGTCGGTTTCCCTACAATATGTGTCTTGCCCATAAGAGTTGCTAAACAAAATGGCGGGTTTGGGAAATCAGGTAATCAGGTGAGTTGTCCAGTGTTTAACGCAGTGTGTGGTTACCGAGAAGCTACCCTGTGTTTGTACCCCCTTCATCAGGAAGATCCAGCAGGAAGAGATGAAACTGTCCATCGATTCCCCCACCTGCCTGCTCCTCAACCCAAGGGAGAGGCCAGGCTTCGTGTCTCTTAGGCCAGGAGCCCCTCTCCACTTGGGAAGGGTTACTAGGTTCTTGGGGGATTCTAATTAACACTAGGTATTAACGTGGATCAAGGGCTGGGCTGAAGGCTTCATCATCCAGAGCTGAAAGCAAAGGAAAGCTGTCAAACCCAGGAATACAGGAGAGGAAAAGGACTCTGTGTTCGGGAAATGGTGGGAACCTGAGCTGAGCCCCCTTGGATCAGCAATGCCGAGGAGGGAGGGAGGCCTGTGGGCAGTGGCAAGGACCACGGGGTTAAAGAGCCCGTGCCCCTGCCCAGAGCAATGCCCCAGACAGATGGCGGGGACAACACACAGACGTGGTGTCACAGAGCAGCTGAGGAAACCCGCATTCTCCCCTGGATGGCGAGCACCCTCTCCAGGCCTCTGTCCCTTCTGCATGGTCTTCGATGTTGCGGAAAAGGGACGGAGCCCCAAATGGCCACTGCTGAGCTTCCTGACAACTCAGGCTGGGGTGACCAAGTTAGAGACCGTCTGATCTGTACAACAGAGCAGTGTGACATTTCTTGTATCCCAGGAGTTGTAGAGCAATTCGTACCTGTTAGGATTATAAACTTGGAGTCATCCTCTGACTTTGTTTCCAATACATCGGAGCATTGGAGACAGTTTCTGATGATAGTGCCTTTTAAATCCTGAACACTCACACAGTGTGACAGAGAGAGTCGAGGACAGGGATCTGTGATCCCCAAGCCCACTTTAGAAGGGCTCCTGCCCATAGGGGTAACTGGGGGTGGAAACCCATCCCAAGCCCATCTCAGAAGATGGCGAGGGGCGGCATCTTCCCAGAGGAAGGGGTGCCTTTGTCTTCCCACTAAGATGCCACCCACCAGCCTCATCATCCTGGATGCTTTTTACAGTTTGCACAAGGGTGCCCTAGAGGCTAGATGCCACTCTGGCTACAATAACTCCGATTTTAGATAAGAAGAATGGCTATTTTAAACCCATTTGGGAAACATCTAGAACAGGAATTATTACTGAAAACAAAATCAAATGTTTTTGCTGATAAAAATTAAGGGTGATGGGCATTAAGGAGGGCACTTGAAGTGATGAGTCCTGGGTGTTGTATGCAACTGATGAAATCACTGATCTCTACCCCCGAAACAAATGATACACTGTATGTTAAATTGAATTTAAACAAATAAAAATAAATTAAAAAAAATAAATTAAGTGGAAATGCTAAACACTGCAACATTCTGCTCTTTATTACAATCCGTACAACCACGGCCCTGACTTTAATTCCTTTTTCATGCAACACATCTACCTGTCTTGATCTACAATAGAACTAAAATTAGCCAAAATGGAGACTGAAAAATGACCACGTAGGTCTGAATTTTGAGCCCGACACTGAGGGAACCATCGATCTTGTCACCATCAGAAGCCCGGCCTCCACAAAAGCTCTCCTCTGAGGGGCAGAGAGCCATCCCAAGATATCAGCTAACGAAACACTCCCAAAGAAGTTCAATCAAAGTGGAAATTACACGAGCCCTTTGGGACGGCAGTGACAAGTCTACTAGAAACCACACTGACCAGGCAGACCCGGCCCCCTTCCCCACCACCCTCCCTACTCCTGCGACTGCGGACTTTAAGAGGTGAAAGGCAGCCCCTAGACTGCAAATCCAAAATACAACAGAAGAGTCACGAAGCTGATTTTCCTATTTGTTCAAATGTGAGCTCCATTTGGCTCCAGACTCAGAAGTATCTTCAGAGATGGTTAAAGGGGCAGAGCCAAACCACTGGCCAGCATCTATTGGCACCGATGACAGGCATCAGGCAGAGTCTTGGCGCCCCGTCCTCATCCTGTGCTGCAAACACAGACCGACCTACAAATGTGACAGCTTACATTTCAGAGAACTGCCCCCTGGCCACTCTTTCTCTCCCCCTCTGTCCCTCTCCTCTCCCTTTCGAGCCTCCTTTCTGCCATCAAAGACACTGTGACAGGCTGGGAAATGACTAGCTGGTTCAGATCGCGACAATTTCTGCCCACCCTCCTCAGACATCCCTACTGTGTCTTCCACATTTCTCTTCATTGGGTATATTCACAACAGACTTCAAAGGTTTCCTTGATGTGGAACACACTTGCCAATTCAGAAGGAAAGTACAGTTGCCCACCCCGCTACTGCCACTCCCGGAATTGTTAGCAGAAATACACCGCATGATGGAAAGCAGGGTTAAAAAAAAAAAAAAAAAAAAAAAAGGACCACTGTCCAGTTGGTGTTGCTCAAAGGACTCTCCTTGAAAGCATTCACCTCCTCTTTGTCCCTCTGTTCCAACCACTTCCAAAAGCCATGGTCTAGGTCATAAGTTACTTCTTAAAAACATGGTTCCTAGGGATGGAACAATAATGAGGTTCAGGTTGGCTTTCTGCATTTGGATCCCAGGAAGCCTTGCGCCTGAGAGATGTGTTAAAAGCTTCAAAAGAAATTCCCCAAAGGTTCGTCAGAAGACTGTTACCTAAGTACGAGGGGAGAAGCATCATGGATGCTACTCTGGGCTCCCATCATGGCGATGTCCTCTTGGTGCATCTGGGGACCAGTCAGGGAGTGTAGAGCCCCGGCAAGCTCAAGTGATTCTGATGTGTACCCAGGTGTGAAAACCACACTTAAAAAGTGTCATGCTACTTATTCTAGAAGGAGTGGTCCAGAAGAGTGGTTACAAGCATGGGCTCTGAAGCCCAATGGCCGGGCCCTACTCCTTGCGAGCTGTGCGAGCTTGTAAGGCACCTACCCTCCATGAGCCTTCGTGCTCTGTACACAAAATAGGGGGCCTTGACCCACAGGGCAGCTGTGAGGATGAAATGAGCTAATGAACAGGAAACACTCAGAACAGGCATGGCACACAGTGGGGGCAGGGGTGGGTAAGCATCGCTGTCATCCTCCAAACCAGGAACTGAATGGAGCTAACCCCGGAGCACCGGCCATGCCACTCACAAGGCCACGCTGGAGTATGCAAGGTGGCAGTCCATGGCCACCCAATCTCCTCTGCCATCTCTTATTTTTGCTAGCCCAAAATGTGTGTGTGTAACACACACACACAATACGAATTGACTGCCTTTAGATGGCACGCCAGTTCTAACCAACAATTCCCTGTTTTATGCCTGGCTGTCCTATGCACACTGGTGAGTTATTTGCCTGCCATTTGAATTTCTGACTCCAGGGTTCGCCATGGGGTGAATGCCCTGTCACAGGAAGCTGGCTGCTCTAAGTCATGTGGTGGGTGGGAGGTGTGTGGGTGTGAGGGTGACACACATCCACAGGGCTGCTTCTGAGCATGGCTTTTGCTCCTGAGTGTGTCTTCACATGGAGAAGAGATCTATGGGTATATTACCAGAAAGGTCCCAACTGGGCTTCAAGATGTGCTCAAGCCATATCTTACACCCTCTTCACCCTGGAAGGGCATCTGGGCTTTATGGCTACTCAACAACCCAGGGCCCAATATGGAACCTGTACCAGGACAATGGGGGGGTATCCTTAAAGACAAGTGATTCCTAGATACAGGTAGTTGTGGGTTTTTCCTCAAGGTGCACTTCAGGATCATGAAACCCCAGCCAGCTGGGAGCCCCCCACTGGCCTCCCCACATCTCCCCAGATGTGTGGTGTTCACTGGACTTTTACATTTGGTTTGTGTAAGAGAATCTGAACACATTCACATACTGGTTCACATTCATCCAAACTAGCTTACATTTTTTTTTTTTAAGATTGTATTTATTTATTTGACAGAGGGAGATAGAGAATGAGCAGGGGGAGCGGCAGGCAGAGGGAGTGGGAGAAGCTCCCCACTGAGCAGGGAGCCCGACATGGGGCTTGATCCCAGGACCCTGGGATCATGACCTGAGCCAAAGGCAGACGCTTAACTGACTGAGCCACCCAGGCACCCCCAAACTAGTTCACATTTGTACGCTTCAAAAAGATTAGTTAACAAATATTTGGTTCCAAAGCCCTCGCAGGTCTAGGCTCAGAAAAACTATTCATGATAACAACTGTAACCTCCATTTCTTTAATGGCATTAGTCAGTCACTTTGGTACCCATTAGAGCACACACTGGTACCTGGCGTTCCTCTCCTCCCTGACATAGAAGGCTGAGCTTCCAGGTCCTTCTACGGCCAGGTAGGACCTTTTAACAATTTCCAGCCACTGGGTTAAAAGTGGAGGAGATGTACTCAGAAAACTATAAAATACTCATGAAAGAAATTGAGGAAGACACAAAGAAATGGAAAAACATTCCATGCTCATGGATTGGAAGAACAAATATTGTGAAGATGTCAATGCTACCTAGAGCAATCTACACATTCAATGCAATCCCCATCAAAATACCATCCACTTTTTTCAAAGAAATGGAACAAATCATCCTAAAATTTGTTTGGAACCAGAAAAGACCCTGAATAGCCAGAGGAATGTTGAAAAAGAAAAGCAAAGCTGGCGGCATCACAATTCCGGACTTCCAGCTCTATTACAAAGCTGTCATCATCAAGACAGTATGGTACTGGCACAAAAACAGACACATAGATCAATGGAACAGAATAGAGAGCCCAGAAATGGACCCTCAACTCTATGGTCAACTAATCTTTGACAAAGCAGGAAAGAATGTCCAATGGAAAAAAGACAGTCTCTTCAACAAATGGTGTTGGGAAAATTGGACAGCCACATGCAGAAGAATGAAACTGGACCATTTCCTTACACCACACACAAAAATAGACTCCAAATGGTTGAAAGACCTCAATGTGAGACAGGATTCCATCAACATCCTAAAGGAGAACACAGGCAGCAACCTCTTCGACCTCAGCCGCAGCAACTTCTTCCTAGAAACATTGCCAAAGGCAAGGGAAGCAAGGGCAAAAATGAACTATTGGGACCTCATCAAGATAAAAAGCTTTTGCCCAGCAAAAGAAACAGTCAACAAAACCAAAAGAGAACCGACAGAATGGGAGAAGATACTTGCAAATGACATATCAGATAAAGGGCTAGTATCCAAAATCTATAAAGAACTTATCAAACTCAACACCCAAAGAACAAATGATCAATCAAGAAATGGGCAGAAGACATGAACAGACATTTCTGCAAAGAAGACATCCAAATGTCCAACAGACACATGAAAAAGTGCTCAACATCGCTGAGCATCAGGGAAATCCAAATCAAAACCTCAATGAGATACCACCTCACACTAGTCAGAATGGCTAAAATTAACAAGTCAGGAAATGACAGATGTTGGCGGGGATGCAGAGAAAGGGGAACCCTCCTACACTGTTGGTGGGAATGCAAGCTGGTGCAGCCACTCTGGAAAACAGTATGGAGGTTCCTCAAAAAGTTGAAAATAGAGCTACCCTACAATCCAGCAATTGCACTACTGGGTATTTATCCCAAAGATACAAATGTAGGGATCCGAAGGGGTACGTGCACCCCAATGTTTATAGCAGCAATGTCCACAGTAGCCAAACTGTGGAAAGAGCCAAGATATCCATTGACAGATGAATGGATAAAGAAGATGTGGTATATATACACAATGGAATATTATGCAGCCATCAAAAGGAATGAAATCTTGCCATTTGCAAGGACGTGGATGGAACTGGAGGGTGTGATGCTGAGCGAAATAAATCAATCAGAGAAAGACATGTATCATATGACCTCACTGATATGAGGAATTCTTTATCTCAGGAAACAAACTGAGGGTTGCTGGAGTGGTGGGGGGGGGGAGGGATGGGGTGCCTGGGTGATAGACATTGGGGAGGATATGTGCTATGGTGAGCGCTGTGAATTGTGCAAGACTGTTGAGTCACAGATCTGTACCTCTGAAACAAATAATACATTATATGTTAAAAAAAAAAAAAAAAAGAAGATAGCAGGAGGGAAAGAATGAAGGGGGGGGATTTTGGAGGGAGAGATGAACCATGAGAGACGATGGACTCTGAAAAACAAACTGAGGGTTCTAGAGGGGAGGAGGGTGGGAGGATGGGTTAGCCTGGTGATGGGTATTAAAGAGGGCACGTTCTGCATGGAGCACTGGGTGTTGTACGCAAGCAATGAATCATGGAACACTACATCAAAAACTAATGATGCGATGTATGGTGATTAACATAACATAATAATAATAAAAAAAAAAAGTGGAGGAGATGTGGTCGCTTTCAGTCAAAGCTCTTCTGATTATAATAACCAGCAATGTTCCAGATGCCCGGACCCTAGACGACAAGCAACATGGAGGAGAGCACCACCCAAGGTGTGGTGAATATATAATGTGAGTAAGAAATAAACCTTAGTTTTCACTGGTGGTTTTAAGACACTGAGATTTTGGAATTATTGGTTACCATGACATTATCCATCCCATTCTGATGGATAAAAACACTATTCCCTAAAATGAAGTGGGGAAAGAATTTCAAAAACAATTTCCAGGGGCGCCTGGGTGGCTCAGTCATTAAGCATCTGCCTTCAGCTCAGGTCATGATCCCAGGGTCCTGGGATTGAGCCCCACATCGAGCTCTCTGCTCAGCGGGAAGCCTGCTTCTCCCTCTCCCACTCCCCCTGCTTGTGTTCCTTCTCTCGCTGTTGTCTCTGTCAAATAAATAAATAAAATCTTTAAAATAAAAAACAAAAAACTAAAACAATTTCCAAATCAGAAGGTAGGAAGAAAAAGAATATGCCTTGGAAACTCTATGCTGCTGAGCCATCTCTTGCTTTTAGGTGTGAGGCCATCTTTATTATATCTGATATTCTGAAGCCAATTAGAAGGATAAGATTCCGAGGTAGCGGTTTTAAAACATGGCTTCAAATCCTTTGAAATTCTTCCCATTAAGAGGTGGGGGTCTAGTCCTTCTTCCCTTGAAACCTAGCAGGCTTGCTTAACCAATAGAGTTGCAGACGTGCTGGTATATGACTTCTGAGCCTGGGTCACAGAAGGTTCTGCAGCTTTCCCATATTGCCCTGAGCAATGCTATGTGTAAGAAGTCTGACTCTCCCATGGCCAAAAAGTGAAGAGGCCTCCAGAAGATTCCAGATCCCAGCCATTTAAGTCCCTCTCAAACCTTCTAGTCTTCCCATGGAAGACCCCAGACATCATGGAGCAGGGGTAAGCCATCCCACTCCGCCATGACCAAATTCCTGACCTATAGGGACCGTGTGCATGCGGAAATCGTTGTAGTGTGCTGTTAAGTTTGGAGGTGATTTGTTAAGCAATAACAGCTGGCCAGAGTAAAAGGTAAGCAATCTCAACAGTGCTTTGGGCTGATCCATTGCTTGACTATTCATTAGGCGGGGAAAGGCAGCTCAGGCGTAAGTGAAATGGGAGACCACATAGTTTGTGGGTTGAATGCATGAATCAGTCAGGCGTGGGTTTAATTCCAGCTCTGACACTTACTAGACAAGGTTGTTCATCTCTCTGTGCCTCATCTTGAGATTGGGAGGCTAATAATAATTCCTGATTCACAGGGTTGTCATAAACATGAAACGAGATACAACATGGCCCTCGGCAGCATCCCCAGCCCTGCATTCAGGGCTTTGTCACCGAAGGCGGCCACAAGGCTTTGCTTGCTAAATACACAGCTTCCAATTACGAACATCAAATTCAGGCCTGCTCTTGCCTCAGCAGTCTTGGAAGCCAGAAAATGTTATGTTTCACGGCTGGGTTTAGGTCAAAGGCAACAGAATTGGCTCCACAGCCAGACAGAGAATTGATTCACTGGCTTGGCCAAAATCTTGGGAAGAAGAAATGCTTCCTTTTGCCTTCATCCATAGTTTGTGCCTTGGGTTCTAAAGCTTTGATTCTTCTCTAGCAAATTTTTTTTTTAAGTAGTCTCCACACCCTGCCTGGAGCCCCACGTGGGGCTTGAACTTGACCCCAAGATCAAGACCTGAGCTGAGATCAAGAGTCAGATGTTTAATCAACTAAGCCACCCAGGTGCCCCGAACAATTTTTAATAGCTGAGACTGAGTACCCACTACATTCGGACCACTACTCTAATTCATGTTTTGAGTTAATCTTCTTAAAGGCCTATGAGGTAAGTGGTATGATCCCCATTTTACAGATGAGGAAACGGAGGCTCAGAGATGTTACATAACTTGCTCAAAGTCACACAGCAGACAAGGGGCAGAGCTAAGCTCCGAACCAGTTAGTGCCTTGATTTTAATTGCAAAGGTGCGGGGTATCTCAGTACCCTAGACTGACCTTCTCACTTTCAAAAAAGTTTAAAAACAATTTGTCTTCATGCCTTAAAAGTTTCTCTGTTCCAGGTACACTATTTGAAAACTGCCTTTTTGGGGCGCCTGCGTGGCTCAGTCGGTTAAGCAACTTTGCCTTCGGCTCAGGTCATGATCCCAGGGTCCTGGGATTGAGCCCCGCATCGGGCTCCCTGCTCGGTGGGTTTCCTGCTTCTCCCTCTCCCTCTGCTGCTCCACCCCCCGCTCCAGCCCCCGCCGGCTTGTGTGCTCTCTTCCTCAAATAAATAAAATATTAAAAAAAAAAAGAAAACTACCTTTTTAAGAACTATGGAACATAGCCATCACCGGGAAGGACATAAAAGTTACACACACAAATTATATGTAAAGTTGCTGCTTGTAGTTCTGGAGACCCAGCCTGTCTGAACTCTAAATAAATTCGTCAAATTCAGCATGCATAGCATACCTCCAAGATTGTTCTGCAGTTAAAGGACTCTCTCTGGATTCCTGGCGGCAAAATTTTTATCGCGAATAGATGATATAAAAATGCATGTTGCCAAATGCTTTTCCCTATCCATTCTGTTATTACTTTCTCATCTTAATTGCCCTTGTGGTCGTACTCTGGATTATTTCATTCCCCAGGATATAGGTAATTTTTAGATGCGTTCCTGTGGCATGCAAAGAATTTATATGTTGGTGGTATTTGATATGGTATCTACATATGCCCATTGAGTCAGGCATGTTGACACTGTTGTCCAAATATTCTATAGTTTTATTAATTTTTGTATCTACTTGTTCCAGTAATTGCTAAGAGGGGTGTTAAAATATTCCAGGGTGGTTGTAGATTCCTCTATTTTTTCTTATGGTTTTGTCAATTTTTTGCTTTGCAGTTTTAAGATTGTTAGGTCTACCTGGGGGCATTAAACCTTTGATCATTATAAAGAGTTCCTCCTAATCTTTAGCAATACTTTCAACATTTATCTGAAACAGAGCTAGATTTTTTGGTTATTATGTGTATATACCTTTTATTAAAGTACAGGGACAGAACCCCTGGGCAGAAAGAGCTGCTTATTTGTATGTATCTTTGAACTTGCAAATTTTCTATTTTTTTTTTTTTAAGATGTGTCTCTTGTAATGAGATTTTCTTTGTCTTTTTAAAAAATCCAGACTCCGTCTTTTCCCGAGGGCATTTATTTCATCTGCATTTAAAGAAAGCATGAATATATTTGTGTTTAAATCTACCATCTTATATGCTTTTTGACCCACCTGTTTTTCTTTTTTCTCTTGGACTGATTTTTTTTTTTAAGTTGTGTTCTCTGTGTTTTCCTCTCTTAGGTTGGAAGCTAAACCCTCTTCTTTTATATTTTTTGTGATGGTTACCTAGAAATTGCAAGAGGAATCCTTGACTTATCAAGGTCTAATAATGATCTATGCCTTCACTTTCCTCCCAGCTACGCAAGCATCTTAGTACACCTTAAGCAGGGTTCCTCTCGTGATGCTTACAGCTACTGTGGCTGTGAATTTCACTTCTCAGTACTAGAACATGCTAAATATTTTCAGCACTGGAAGGCATTTTTATTAATGTTTTATACAGCCAATGTTTATACAAATCGACCCTTCCTTTCAGCCTTTCTTTGCTTTTCGTTCCTCCCAACTGAAGGATGTCCTTGAGAACTTGTTTTTGTGTGGGTCTGACAGCAGCCTATTCTCTCAGTTTTTGTTTGTCTAAGTGTCTTTATTTTGCTCTCATTTTAGAAAGATCATTTCTTGACTGTCAGTTCTTTTCGTCTTCTGATTTTCAATGTTGCTGTTGAAAAATTAGTAGTCAGACAACTGTATCTTTGATTTTTATTTTTTGGCTGTCTTTCATTTTCTGCCGTTTTAGTCTGACGTGTCTAGATGTGAATCTGCATTTATTTATCCTGCTTGGGCTTCTAGAACCAGTGGGTTGATTTCTTGTGGTTCTGGAAATCTTCAGCTATAATCTCCTTCAGTTTCACCAATATCCCAGTCCCTCCTCTCGAGATTCCAATTAAACTCTGTTACACCTCACTGTATCCTTCATGTGGCTTACCCTCTGTTCTGTATTTTCTATTGATTCTGGTGCACATCGCTTTGTCTCTTCAAGTGCCTTGTCATCTTTCATAGTGGTCTGGTCATTTTGTTCGAAAAATTACTTATAGAAGTAACTTGAGACTTAGAATAGCTTCCTCCATCTTCGGAGGGAGCTTGTTGTTCAGAGCTGTGGATTTATAGTGCTCTGGACTGCAGTCTGTATTGTATACTTTTGGGATGATTCCCTTTGAGTCTACAATGGAGAACAGGGGTAGGTGTGCCAGGATCTCTGCCTTGGGTGAGTTCTTAACTCTAACCATTTTTCCTTCAGCCACACCAATCTGCCACATGAGTGTGCCTCTTAGCTGCCCCCCCCCCATTAGTCCTTTGTGTGGCAGGGACAGATGGTAATAGACCAGGTTTCCACCTGGACCTGAGGCTGTCACCCACACCTTATGTAATTTGCCAAAAGCAGCTTCTCCTAGCACCTCTCCTTGACAGGCAAATACCTTACCATAGAAAATGCTCTGGCTCATTTCCCTGAGCTCCAACCTTTTCCCTATTTGACTTACCAACTTATTAGGTCATTGGTCACTGATGCTTTTCCCAAAATGCTTGTATATATTTCTTTCAGCCTCTTTTTTTTTTTTTTCCAGAGGGAGCGCTGGATTGAATCACCTAGCCAACAATTACTAGGAGTCCTTCACACAGGGTTTTGCTTTTTTGTATTCATTTTCCTGCCAGTATTTAAAAATCAAATTTTGATGTGAGGTGGTATCTCAGTATGGTTTTGATTTGTATTTCCCTGATGCCAAGTGATGTGGAGCACTTTTTCATGTGTCTGTTGGCCATTTGTATGTCTTCTTTGGAGAAATGTCTGTTCATGTCTTCTGCCCATTTCTTGATTGGATTATTTGTTCTCTGGGTGTTGAGTTTGATAAGTTCTTTATAGATCTTGGATACCAGCCCTTTATCTGAATGTCATTTGCAAATATCTTCTCCCATTCTGTAGGTTGCCTTTTAGTTTTGTTGACTGTTTCCTTTGTTGTGAAGAAGTTTTTATCTTTCTTTGGGGGGGGGGTACTAGCCGTATTTTATAATTTATTTTTTTATTACGTTCAATTAGTCAACATATAGTACATCATTAGTTTTTGATGCAGTGTTCAACGATTCATTAGTTGCATATAACACCCAGTGCTCATCGCATCGCATGCCTGCCTTAATACCCATCACGCTGTTACCCCTTCCCCCCTACTTCAAGAATAACACCCCTTCCCCCTCTCCCTTCTGTAACCCTCTGTTTGTTTCCTGGAGTCCAGAGTCTCTCATGGTTTGTCTCTCTCTCTGATTTCTTCCCATTCAGTTTTCTCCCCCTTCCCCTGTGGTCCTCTGCACTATTCCTTATATTCCACATATGAGTGAAACCAGTCAGAATGGCTAAAATGAGCAAGTCAGGAAACAGCAAATGGTGGTGAGGATATAGAGAAAGGGGAACCCTCCTACACTGTTGGTGGGAATGCAAGCTGGTGCACCCACTCAGGAAAACAGTATGGAGGTTCCTCAAAAAGTTGAAAATAGAGCTACCTTATGACCCAGCAATTGCACTACTAGGTATTTACCCCAAAGACAAATGTAGCGATCCAAAAGGGCACCTGCACCCCAATGTTTATAGCAGCAATGTCCACAATAGTCAAACTGTGCAAAGAGCCAAGATGTCCATCAACAGATAAATGGATAAAGAAGATGTGATATATACATATACACATACACACATACATACATACAATGGAATATTACTCAGCCATCAAAAAGAATGAAATCTTGCCATTTGGATTGATGTGGATGGAACTGGAGGGTATTATGCTAAGCAAAGTAAGTCAATCAGAGAAAGACAATTATCATATGTGGAATTTAAGAAACAAAACAGAGGAGCATAAAGAGAGGGAGGGAAAAATAAAACAAGATGAAATCAGAGGGACAAACCATGAGACTCTTAACCATAGGAAACAAACTGAGGGTTGCGGAGGGGAGGAGATGGGGGGATGCGGTAACTGGGTAATGGGCATTAAAGACAGCACGTGATGTAATGAGCACTGAGTGTTACGTAAGACTGATGAATCACTGAACTCTACTTCTGAAACTAATAATACACCATATGCCAATTAATTGAAGTTAAATAAAATAAAGGAAAATAAATCAAATTTGGGGGCACCTGGGTGGCTCAGTAGGTTAAGCATCTGCTTTTAGCTCAGGTCGTGATCTTGGGGTCCTGGGATTGGGCCTTGTGTCCAGCTCCTTGCAGGGAGCCCGCTTCTCCCTCTCCCTCTGCCTGCTCTTCCTGCCCCACCCCCCTGCTTATGCTCTCTCTGTGTCTAATAAATAAAATCTTTAAAAAAAATCAAATTTCATGTGAAAACCCAGATTTCTAAAAATCCAGAAACTCTGGCCACCCTGGACTCCTATATTAATAAGGCGATACCTGGAGAGAACAGTGTCCCCCCAGAGTTCCTACTGGGCTCTGTTGCCTTAAACTAGCCCTAATCGAAGATGTGCCGCTTGTCTTGGTGGCATCTGAATTTGCTACCACGGAACAATCAATCACGGAGCAGAAGCAGTGAAATTATTTTGATATTAATGAGTATACATCTTACCTGCATAGTCACATATCCAGGAATCTAGGACATCCTAATTACAATTTTCTTTTTTTCTGAGATAGAGATTCTCATGGTGAGGAGCTTGAAGACGGCGAGGGAAGGTTGGCAGATTTGTGCAAGAAGCCCAGGAAACTTCTGGGGAGTGAAGGGACTGAGATCCCCTCCCTCACACTACCCCCTGAGACTAGGTTCTTCAAAGTCTCAGCATGGACTGCGCTGACCAGGATGAAGATGCAGGACTAGAATCCAGGAACGGTCTCCTCTCAAGCCAGCCCCGGGGGCTACACCAGAGCCTAGCAGGGCAGCCACGTGAAGGAAGCCACAGAGCGGAGCCACTGAGACCCCAGGCCCAATTGGGCAGGAAGAACTCCTGGCTGAGGGAGCCCGCAGAGGGAGGGTTCTTGTCCTCTCCCTGCTGAGGAGCTGCTAAGGCCCAGGAAGCTAGATGGTGGAAGCCCAGCCCCACCCCTACCTCCAGGCCCACCACGCCCCCCCGGGAGGCCCACATGGGGTGGTGATATGGCTTCTCCTGGGAAAAGTGAAAGTCTCTCCGCATTTCCCACACCTGCCACGGCACAGCCCACTGGATAGAACTGGTTATAGGCAGCGTTGTGGTGTTCCCTAGCTTCTAGAAGGTACAGCCTTCTAAGAGAGGACTAGCCCTTTGGAAAGGACTTGAGCACATATACGGGGTAGGGCGTCTGAAAGAGAGACTAGACTTCCCGCTACTCCGGAACTGTGAGACTCAAGGACTGCACCTGAGAACTCTCAGAGGATGCACTGGGTGGGGGGAGCATCGACGGTATGCCAGACCAAGGACGGGCGCCCTGGGTACTCTGCTTTCTTTTTCACAGGTGGGTGTGCAGCCCCAAAGTTCTGGACAGTTAAGACCATGGTCTTTGGGGTCAGAGTCTAGGTTCAAACACCAGCCACATTACTTAGAAATAGGTTATTCAAATTCTCAGGGATACAGTTCTCTCATTTGTAAGACGTGGATGGATGAGTACCTATCACATTGGATTGGGATGAGAATAAGACATCACGGACACAAAATGTGTAGCTTTCTGCCTAGCCGGTGTACAGGATACATGGGATACATATAATGAACACTATTATTATTATTCTTGAAGCAGGAAGCCTGGCTTGCTAGAACAGCAAGGTGGGTGGACCAGCACCCAGCCCCAACAGGTTGACCTTTGGAAGACAGACAATATTCCCTTTGGGCTTCTGCTTCCTTGCCCATAAAATGAAATTCATATTCTCTTTCCTGATGGAAGATCAGATTAAAAAAAAAAAAGATTAAGAACAGCAGAAGCATCCTCAGCTCTTCGAACGAAAGGCACCCCAATCACTCCCATGAGAGGTAACACCGCTCTGCATCACGGAGACAGGCCCAGCCCCAGGAAAGCTCGCCTTCCCCTGTGTTTGCAGCGCGGCCCCATCTCTCCAGCCGGAAGGAACGCAATCAGGTTGCAGTTGGACAAGATAATGCTGAAAGCAGAAGGAGCAGACGTCACTGCGCTTGGAACACATTCCTTAAGGGTGTATCAGTTTCCGAAGCCGCGAGTTAGCAAGGACTGTTACACGAAGCGTGAACGGCAGGAGCAAAGTGGAAAGAACATTTCTATGGGGCTGCCTGAGTTGCACGGTGGAGGCAGGATAGCAGAAAAGTCATTCACACCAGGCACTAAAAAGACAGAAATGACCCTCTACTTGAAGAGAGATTCCTCTTCGTGATATAAAGACTTATCAGTGGAATTTATGGACAGTTCATATACATTTTATGACTGCAGTGACTGAGCATTTCTTCTACTTTTGACGCAAGAACATGCTCTTTTGGACTTTGCCTGTAAAACACAGCTGCCAAATAACCCTCCAGGTATTTTAAGTACATTATTGACCTTTACCTAGTAATTGAAATAGTGCTAGACTGTCTACCCACACTTTTTAGCAAGTCTCCCTATCTCAGTAAAATCAAATTAGAACTTTCTTTACTTCATCCCTGGGTTATTTTGAATCGCTCAGTTTCCCTGGTATAACTGTGTGAAGAAAACACAGTCTAACACCGTGGAGTTGATACCAAGGCAGGGTTTCTATGGAGATGCAACGTGAAACTGATTTTCTTGTTTCGCCCTTCGTTAATTAACTGAGAAGCAGAAACAGGTCTTCAAAGGGCTTGGGATATTTGTCTGAGTTAGATTCTGTACTTTTTGTAACTTTCTAGAAGGAGGAGGGAAGAGCAGAGGCCAGTCACCCTGCTTCCTAGTGGTTTGGCATTCGAGGGATTTTTCTGCTCTAGCAGAAGTGGAAGTAAGGATCATGAAGGTCGTCATAGCAGGACTTCTAAAACTTGATTGTGCACATAGATTACCTGCAAAGCTTGTTAAAATGCAGAATCAGATTCAGCAGGTCTGGCGAGGGTGGGAGAGGTACAGAGTCTGCATTTTAAGAAGCAACCAGGTAATGGTGATGCTGATGCTGCTGGTCCTTCGGGTAGCAAGAGTGTAAAATGCTGAAACAGTCTAAATTACAGCTGCTTTTAAGCTTTTTATCAAACCTTATTCATTAAAAGGATGATGATTGCAAATTCTGAGCAATATCGGAATGAAACATCATGTGACTATAAGTCAAGGTCGGGGGCTTGATTCACCAATATCAAAATGCTCACATGGCTAAACAAAGTATAAAATGCACAGCTGAGGGGGTGGGGGGCACCTGCGTGGCTCAGTCAGTTAAGCATCTGCCTTCGGCTCAGGTTGTGATCCCGGGGTCCTGGAATCGAGCCCTGCATCGGGCTCCTTGCTCACCAGGGAGCCTGCTTCTCTCTCTCTCCCTCTGCCTTTCCCCCAACTTGTACTCTCTCTCTCTCTCTCTCTCGCTCACTCTCTCTCTCAAATAAATAAAATAAAATTTTTATTTAAAAAAATAAAATGTGCAGCTGGAAAACCTCAGTAAATCATCCAAGTCTTAGGTTTTGTTGTACACCACACTGGACGTCCTAAATGTAATTTCTGAAGATGTAACTAACAGCAAACAAAGAACAAAAAGTAACAATAGACCTGTTGCTTCCTGTGGGACTTGGGGCTTCTTTAGTGAATGGGTTTGAGGATCACGGATAAAGCATCTGAAGTGCAAGAGCGCCTCCTACCAACTCCTAGAAGCCCCATTCAGCTCCACAGTACAATGTCAAGGCTCCGCTAGCTTCCTGCACCTGCAGAAATGCTTCTCATACATTCCAAGTATTCTCCAGAGCTCTCCCTCATGCTTTTCTTTTTTCATCCCATTTATCCGCAAGTTCGTCCTTAATATTTTTCCTTTTTCTTCCAAAATATAGTGCTGCTCATCTGAAAATTATCTGTAAGCAACCGCTTTAAATAGGAAGAAGAAACTTTCTTCAAAAAATAAAAAACCTACAAAAGGAATTGAATTTCATGAATACAAACATGCTCTAAGACATTTTCCTCTCACGTTTCATTGCAACCAAAAGCCAAGGAGTTCAATCTCTAAATGCCAAATTTGGGGGTTTCCAGAGATATTTGATACTTTTTTCTGAAAACTTGAAAATTTTTATCCATATATAAACACACACACACACACACACAGGAATACAAACGTCATTTTACCTTTTATGAAATGTATTGTTTGGCCAAACTCACTTTGATGTATGCTTCAGTGAAAGTAATCAGAAATCATGCATCATGTTTAAAAATCTGTAAGACCAGGGTCAGCACACTATAGTCCTTGTCTAGCTCACCACCTGGATTTTATACAGCCTATGGACAAGAATGGTTTTTACATTTTTAAACGGTTGAAAAAAAAAATCAGAAGAGTATTTTGTGACACATGAAAGTTATATGACATTAAAATTCGGTATCTATAAATAAATTTACTAAATGATTTATGCATTGTCTATGGCTGCTTTTCGGCTTCAATGGCAGTTGAGAAGTCACGACACAGACCATAGGACTAATGTGATGGGTTGAGTTGGGTCCCCCTCCCGAAATTCCTATGTTGGAGTCCTGACCCCCAATCCCTCAGAAAGTGACCTTCTTTGGAGATAGGGTCTCTACAGAGACAATCAGGTTAAAATGAGGTCATTGGGGTGGGTCCTAATCCAATATGACTGGTGTCCTTCTAAGAAGGAAAGATTTGGACACAGACATACATAGAAGGCAGATGATGTGAAGAGACAGAGAGAAGGCCATCCACAAACCAAGAAAGGTCAAGCACAGATCTTTCCCTCGAAGCCCTTAGAAGGAATCAACCCTGTTAACACCTTGCTCTTGGACTTCTAGCCTCCAGAACTGGGAGATAGTCAATTTCTACTGTTTAAGCCACCCAGTCTGTGATACTTTGTAATGTCACCCCTAGCAAACTAATACAGCAGGCAAAACTGCAAAGTATTTACTATCTGGCCCCTTCTAGAAAAAAACTTGTTTACACCTCTTCCACGGGACTCATTTTTTGCATTGAATACTTTGACTCTGGCAAGCACCTCATAACCAGCAACAGAGACTCCAGAATCTTCTCTCTAATGAGGCTACACTTTGCCTCACACCTGTTCTTCTCTTTAAATCATTTCTCTCTGTACTATATGTTGGCTAATTGAACATAATGAAAAAATCATTTCTCTCTGGCAAATGAGCTGGGAATAACCAACTAATTGTACACCATCTTGGATAAAATAGGATTATTGAACAAACCCAACTCAGTACTTCTTGCTTCAAGCCAGGAGGGCAGCAAATTAGTTCCACAAGCCCCGTCAGTGTAGGGATTCTAAAAGATAGGAGGAGTGGGGGGGGGGCGGGGACAGAAAGACAGGTAGAGAATCTCAACTTCATTTTCGAACCTTTCTAGACAGTACGGCGTATCTAACACACCACATCACAAGGGCCCGGACACCCTCCTGTAAGACCAAGATCTTTAGAAGCTGCCATTTCTCTTAAGACATCATCTCCCACAGATCCAGGTGGCCTTCAGAGAATTTAATGGGAAAAGATAGGACAAGACAGGTTAATTCCATTATAAAACAGGTTACTGGGTGCCTGGGTGGCTCAGTTGGTTGAGCGACTGCCTTCAGCTCAGGTCATGATCCTGGAGTCCCGGGATCGAGTCCCGCATCGGGCTCCCCGCTCGGCGGGGAGTCTGCTTCTCCCTCTGACCCTCCCCCCTCTCACGTGCTGTCTCTCTCTCTCTCATTCTCTCTCTCAAATAAATAAATAAAATCTTTAAAAAAAAATTAAAACAGGTTACTAATTAGTCTGAGACTCTTTGATCCTCAGGTGATCAGAAAACTAGTCAACACTGCTAGTAATAAAAATAATGGCAAGAACAATGATAATAGTAACTAACATTTACTTAGCATTTTGTATGTGCCAGACATTGCCCAAAACACTTTGTATGAATGATCTCATTTAATAATCACAACAATCCTATGAAATAAAAAGTATTTTGATCCCCATATAACTGAAAAGTAACTGAAACTTACAGAAGTTACCCAAGATCACAGTACTGGAAAATGGCACATGTAGGGCTCAAGACGAAGGATGCAAGACGAAGGATGCATGATTCCAAAGCCCAACCTTTGAACAATGGGTCACTGGGCCAAAATCTTGGTGCCCCCAAGCAATTTTATCCACTTGAAAAAGTGACTGTGGTTTTCTCTTTTCCTCTCCATATTATGCAAGTCTTTTATTGTGATGCTTTGACATCTTGGGGCCTTGCTGATACTGCAAGGGACTGCCCCTTCCAGGGTTAGCTGATTTCTAGAGATAGCAAATGGGTGCCCTAGTTACACACCTTTCATATGCAGACCAAGTGATCCAAAGTCCTATCTCCAATCATCTCCCGACGGGGCCCTCACATTCTGGGCCACTCTCTACCAGCCCTCGTCACCCATGGGTCAGGTATCAGACAACCAGGGACACCCACCTACCCCAGAGCCTGCTGAAAATCTTCAAACTAGCCAATCCTAAGCCTCCTTACACTGCCTGGTCTCTTCCTTTCTATAGAAACCACAATAAAAGCTCTTAGCCCACATTTCCCTCTACTTCTGCCTCATAACTGACCATGGTGTTTCCCCCCGTGGCCCCGCACGGAGTGCCGTGCCCCTCCTCTTGAGAAGGGTGACTAACAAGCTATCCTTTCAATGGCAATTGTCACCTGATCTGTTGGTCTCACCATACCTGAATAATAAAACCTGTATATTAAAACACTCTCATAGCCTCATTACTTCCCACACCCCTATCATTAAGCCTAGAATACACAGGCCCCAACCTACAAACAGTACCTCACGTGATGATTTCTATGAACCAAAATGTTTGGAAACAAAACCCAAAGCAAAAACAAACAAAAACCCATAAAGCAAGAATTTCATAAAACCTTTCATTGTTTTCTCTCCTGCTTAAGACCTAAGCATTCTGGTATGGAAATGCTGCCCCTCTGGAGTTTGTCATATGGCCTAGCTTTCCTGGGAGGCAAAAACAAAGGAAGGGGGGAACTCCCTCACGTGCATCTTCAAAAGGCTTTCTCTTTTGGGGATTAGGATGTCAAACTTAAAATCATCCAAGAGCAGGCAGGAGAGCTAAAACAGCCGCATTCCTCCCCTCAACCACCCACATCATACGTTCCCCAGGAAAAGTGCGTGACCACGGTGGCGAGCCCAGGCAATGCTCCTCCTGATGCTGCTTGAGTGCATGGTCTAGTCCACAGCCTTCTCCTGAAGGTCACGGGCAATCTCCACCTTCACCACCAGTATTCATTTACCAAGATACACTCTTATTTATGAGCAAAGCAAATGATTTACTATCCACCAAGGAAGGGCACCTCTTCAAAGAAAGCCTGAATCACCACCAGCCGATGAACTTTGGGTAGCTTTCTGCTAAAGGGCGCAGAAACTAGGTTGTGCTATGTATCTAGGCTGGAACAAAGAGGATGCTGGGAAAGCCAGATTGTGCTAGCCACAGTTGTCAAACCCATTCATCTGGTGATAGGAGTTATGGCCAGTGACCCTCTGTACTTGTGTGACCAAGGCAAATTCATTCATGCTCCCTTTTCAGGCTGAGTAAACAAGATCCAGCAAGACTCTGATTTGTGGACATAAACAGTGCCAGGTTAACCAGTAGTTGGTTAGGCATGTGCTTTGGACACAGCAAAGCAGAGACACCAAAATAAACAGCATCATAAGGCAAAAAAACAAATTTTGTTAATTTCCTTGCATTTACCTTTAAAGTTAATTTTATTTTTGAATTACGTATGGGGAAATATTATTGTTTTATTTTTGAATTATGTATGGGGAATTATGTATGGGGAAATAGGGAGGGGAAATATTTTTTTTCAGAGCTTTGGATCTCTAAATCTTCATTTAAAATCGACTCAAAGCCAGAATCAAGGCACGACTTTCAGTTCTTCTGCTTCTTAAGGCCACCCGATTCTTGGGATAAATTGACAATGTCAGATAGCCTTAAAAGATTTGGAATAAGGGTCTCTTTTGTGCTTACTCCTAAAAAGGGGGGATTTGAGCTAGACTCTGTCTGTGGGCTCAACATGGTGGTTTACAGTGGCTGTCAGCTCTCATCAGGGCACACACTTTCCCACACATGCTAGAACGCCCGCTCAGGACCGTGAAAGGAGTTCTGATCCCAGCAGAGGCAGGGAAAGGCCCATTGTCATCAAAGCCCTAATCATCCCTGTACCGTGACAGACACTAGCCCCTGCGAAACACCTGCCAAACTCCCAGTCCAAGGGAGTTTTTCACACACCAACGGACAACAGATGATCACCCCCAGTTCTCAGTTCCAAGGAAAACAATCCATAGTGATAGCAGAGCATGAGTCCAGATTGCAATATCTAAGGGAGAAAAAGAAGGACTGTTTCGCCCACACTTTTTATGAGGCTATTCACCTAAGTGAGTAGAAATAAAGAAAACCCATACATCTTGGCTTCTTAAGTTTCATTCAGCTCCAAGGGACGCTGATTTGTTCACACACAGCTGTACTAAATTCCTTTTTATGCCACTAGAGGGAAATCTAACCCACCTGACCAGAACTTGTTTTTTCTTCTTTCCTTTTTTTTAAAATAATTATCACAAAACCCCAATTTTAAGGTTCTAGAAAATGTTGAGACATTGCCTTGTGCCATCCTTTCCACGCCCTGCCTATATTTAAGAATTATTTGAATCTCTGCGGTCCTAGAGACTTGTAGAAAAGCACAGACCAGCCATCTTCATTGGGCAGGCGCCCTCACAGTTGAGAAATTGTTCTAACAGTCAGTCTGAATCCCTTCCAGTTCAGCTTGAGTTTATTTCATCAAATTACGTATTCATTAGTTATGGAGAACAGCTGGCCATCTTTCTCTGCATCATATTATTCTTTAAATTCCTGAGGACCTCCAGGTCATGCCTCTCTTACAAGCAAAATAAGCCAGCTCTTTAACTTGGCCAGAGAGTGTATATCCCAACCCTTTAACCACGTGTTTCTTTTCTAAACCCTCTACATCACTGCACCCTCCTCCGTATTTTCAAATTACAGCAAGTACAGACTAAACTCTGAGGCGAAAAAGAAAATGAAATATTTCATCTTTTTCTTCATGTATGGCTATGAATAAATCTCTGTGCAGATTTTCTTTTTAAATAACGTTTTTGATATATATTTAGTATGAATCCAAAATCGTATATCTATACATGTGTGTATATATGTATATACCTTTACACACACGTACATACATAAGCATATACACATATACATATACACGTATATACATTTTCATCTCGTCATGAGAATTGAATACCTGAATATCCATTTATATGTCATTTCTGAACTCCACTGTTTCTAGCTCTTCCGCATCACACATACTATTTCAGTTTCTAATTTTATTCTCCGAGTTTTTAACCACTCACTTTAGACCCCTGTTGAGTATAAGTCCTAACATGTATGTAGAACATTATTTTTTAAATAATTTTTTAAAACCTATTCATTGTCAATTCAAATTAAGGGAGAGAAACCTGGTTGTTTTCAAAGCACTCACATGTACCCACATCCATAAGTGTGGTCTAAAAACAACAACATATATTTTGTTGTTCTCTCTGGTTCCAGGCACAGAGCTCCCCAAATCCTTTGAGCTTCCTAAGTGATAGGAGTGGATTTGTTAATTTGTCCCTTTCAACCACACCTGAGTTTATGCTGATGAGGTGACTCTTGTGGACCCCAAGATGGCTTCAGAATGAGGGCTGTAGCCTGAGGAACCAATCAGGGGACTAGAGGGCTGGAAATCCCCGCCTCCCAGGAAGGGAGAAGGGCTGGAGGCTGAGTTCCATCACCAGTGCCCAGTGATTTAATCAATCATATCTATGTAATGAAACCTCTATAGAAAACTCCTAAACAGGGTTCAGAGAGCTTCTGAGTTGGTGAAGACCTCCAGGTGCTGGAAGGGTGGCATGCCAGGAGAAGCCATGGGAGCTCTGAGCGCCCTTCCCTCCATACTTTGCTCTATGATTCTCTTCCATTTGGCCATTCTTAAGTTGTGTCTTTTATAATAAACCACCAATAGTAAATAAAGTGCTTTCCCGGGTTCTGTGAGTCATTCTAGCAAATTACCAAACCTGAGGAGAAGATCACAGGAACCCCTGAATTTGTATTCTAATGGACAGAAATGTGGGGAAACTGGGCACGCCATTTTCCACTGGTATCTTAAGTGGAGGCAGTCTTGTGGGACTGAGCCCTTGATCTGTGGGGCCTGGGCTAACTCCAGGTAGTTAGTGTCAGAAGTGAATTTAATTGATGGGTACCCAGTGGTGTCTAAGAATGAGGGAATTGGTTGGTGTGAGAAAAAAATAAAATATATATATATATATCTCAATAAGAAAACACTGAACTAAGGCTCCAGGTGCAGCCTTGGGTTCAAGCACAGGTAAGAGGAAATCCTCCCTCCTTGGACCTCAAGGATTAGCAGGTTTTATTAAGACCTAGTTTGACTCTCCAATCCAGAAATTACCTGTTCCCTGAGTATTAATGGTTCCCTGAATCAGTTTACTCACCTGCCAAAGCAAGATGATAATTCCACTCTGGGGGGGCCCCACTGGAATGATTCATACAATAATGGATGGACCTAAAGTATCTAGAATGGTGCCTGGCACATTGTAGGGAACTTAAAAATGACAAGTGATTTTATTCAAACTTTCAAGCATAGGAGAAAACCGAGGATAGCACCAAGGTTCATACTGAGTACAGAGTATTTCAGTCTCTCATGTGATATCATCAGTCTGAGATATTCCAAAGTAATTAACACTGAATATTTCATTGGTTTGGCAAAATTCTATTGGGCACGTACCATCTGCCAGGTAGTATTGTATGCACTGGGGATACAGTAAAGAATACTGACAAAATCCTAGCCTCCTGGTGTTTACATTCCCCTGGGAGAGACACAATAAAACAAGTAAATATGTATGTGAGATAGGGGTAAGTGCTATGGAGGAAAAGTAAAGCAGGGTGACAAAGATCAGCGGTACTTGAGTGTCAGGGTGATTTTACGCAGGGCGGCCAGGGGAGGCCTCATTGAGAAGGGGGAGGGCTAGCCTTGCAGTTAATGGAGGGAAAGGCATTCCAGGCAGGGGAGACAGCCGTTGTAAGTGTCCTGAGGCAGAGTATTCTTGGCACGTGCACAGAACAACAGCTGGAGCTCAGAAATAGGACAAGAGGTAGGAGATGCAGTCAGAGGGAGAAGGGGACCATTTCCAGGAGGGGGCCTGATACCATGGTAAGGGTTCTAGCTCTTCTCTGAGTGAGATGGGGCACCACTAAAGGATTTTAGCAGAGCAATGAGATGAGGGGATCTAATTTTTTTTTTTTTTTTTTAATCATTCTGGTTGCTGTGCTAAGACTAGGGTATGGGTGGGGAGTGGGCAAGGGCAGAAGGAGGGAGACCAGGTAGAAGACCAATGCAATAATCTAGAGGCCAGAACACTAGGTTGGCCCTGGATAGAAATGGTAGAGGTGGCAAGGTGGGGCCAGACTCTGGTTGTGCTTTGAAGGTCACGCTGGTAGGGTTTGCTGTTGGAGATGGGATATGATATAAAGAAGAAAAAAAAAGAGTCAAGGATGATTCCTAGGTTTTTGGCTGAACCTGCCACTTCC
Source organism: Phoca vitulina (assembly GCF_004348235.1). Taxonomy (NCBI): domain Eukaryota; kingdom Metazoa; phylum Chordata; class Mammalia; order Carnivora; family Phocidae; genus Phoca; species Phoca vitulina. The sequence continues at coordinate 9,110,216 of NW_022589740.1, read as the reverse complement.
TGAGTTGAAGACACTGAAAGAAGCAGGGGTCTTCTGGAGGGAGGAGGAACAGGGGGAGGCTGACAGGAGGTCACTTTTGCCTAAGTCAAGTTGGGTGGGCTACCGGAGAGAGAAATCCAGAGGATAGTGGCCCATGCACACAAGGGCACTAAAAACAGGTGTTGCACTGCTTAAGTTAAAGAATTCAGTGACTTGTCTTTAAGGCTTAGCAGTTCATCTAACTCTTTGCTATTCAAAGTGTGGCTCCTGGACCAGCAACATAATATTGCCTGGGAGTTTGTGAGAAATGCAGACTCTCTGGCCTTCATCAGACCGAGTCAGAATCTGCATTTTTAGCAAGATCCCCAGGTGATTTAAAAAACACTAGAGTTTGGGAGCACTCACCTAATTTGAACCATCTGGGAAACTGTTCAAAAATGCAGTCCCCACCCTAGAACAATTAAGGTAGAATCTCTGGGAGTGAGGCCCAGGCCCAGGTATCTTTACCAAAGCCCCAAATGGTCCTGGTGTGTAGCCTCGGTTGGAACCATGGATCCAACTCCTCGTTCCTGGCACATTCTCTCTGTACTATTAGGCTTATACTGATAGTGCCCTCGGAAGGCCATCTCTAAAGAGATAGTCAGATCTAGGGTAGCATGAAGGTATGTAACTAGAGTAACCCAAGTTCTGTTTTATTTGGGGCAGTCTCAACATAATTGTTATTAGTGCCCCCTTTCACTCTCAAATGTATCCTGGTTTAGGTGAAAAATTATATTCTCCCAATGTAACACAAAATGGCTCTGTACTTAACATTTCTGGATTATAAAGTCATAATAAGAACACGTAGAGCAAAATGGCCGCCAGCTCTTGGTCGGACGGATGAATTCCCTATATGACTCCTGGTGCTTAGATAATTGGTCCTTAAAGTAGTCTATATACAGACTATCAGAAATACATAAATTCCCTCAACTGTAAGGAGGGTTGGGGAAAACTGGTCTCCTTCCAAAACTTGGGGTGGGGTAGGGTGCGGTTTTATTCTGCAATTAAAGTACCAAAGCCAACTGTTGATTAGCCACGAGCTCATTATCAGGATGTGATTATCCAGCCCTTAACAAAACTTCTTCCTTTTCCTTTTGGATCTTTTATTGTTCATGAGCTACTCCACCCTCAGGTTCAAAGGGAAAAGGAGAGAAGGTAAATAAAAAATTAATCGAGCAGTCCTGCTAATAAGCTTGGTGGGAAAGAAAGTGAAAAACAATGGGACTGTTTCTGGTCACCTGTGAACTTAAATCCTTTTGGCTCATCCCTTTTTCCAAATTATTACCAGCTGGTTTGAGGGCTTGTTGAAGGTCTACTGATTGCCAGTAAAATTAAAGTAATCTTGTATTTTCAAAACTATGTGATCTTCCAGAAATAGGCCTTAAAGGCTTTCCTTCCTGATTAACCAAGAACACAGAGCAAGGGCAAGGCAAGCACCTTCTCCTCTCCCCAGAGCCCCTCATCTTCTTCCTCCCCTCACCACCCATTCCTAGGGGTAGATGGACAGAATTCTTTAAAAATATTTTTTGATGTAATTAAATTATTTTAAATCATTTAAAACAAATACCATAATAACTGTTGTAAAAATGGACCCAAATAAATCTATAGGCAGGAGCAGGGACTTTTCTGCATATAGACTATACCACAGATTTTCCTAGTTGCATCCCCAGGATGGTTATGAACACTTTTATGAGGCAACCACAGTATTAATATTGAAAACATGTTCTGTTCCCATGTGTTTAAAATGTCTGGACCAAAGTGTCCACTGATTGATGAATGGATAAAGAAGTTGTGGTACACATACACACAGGAATATTACTCAGCCATAAAAAAGAATGAAATCTTGCCATTTGCAATGACATTTATGGAGCTAGAGTATCATGCTAAATGAAATAAGTCAGTCAAAGAAAGACAAATACTATATGACTTCATTTATATGTACAATTTAAGAAGCAAAACAAAGCAGCAAAGAGATCCAAAAAGAAAAAAAAAAAAAGGAAGAAAGAAAGGAGCAAACCAAGAAACAGACTCTTAACTATAAAGAACAAATTGATGGTTACCAGAAGGGAAGGAGGGAGGGGGATGGGGGAAATAGGTGATGGGGATGAAGGATGACACTTGTGGTGAGCCCCAGGTGATGTATGGATTTGTTAAATCACTATATTGTATACAGTGTATTGAAACTAATATAACACTGCATGTTAACTAACTGGAACTTAAATAAAAACTTTAAAAAAGATGTATGGACAAGAAACTCTTCATGCAAAGTACAATAGCCAGATGCTGAGAAGCCAGTTGAAGAGAACTCTCTAGTCCTTTTGCTATTGATGGGAATGTAGGTGGGTATTGAGTTAAGGCAGGTAAAACATGAATACCTGTTGAATTGGACAAGTTTATCAATGGAATCTCTACACATTCAAGAGGTACTTTACTGGGTATCTGAGTGGGGGGGGATGGGTATTTGTTCTGTTTTCTGGGCTGCAAATTGGAACAAGCTAGAAAGGAGGAAGAGGTCTCTGTAGTTGAGGAAGCAACACAGCTGGTCTTTCCCCATCAGGCCACAGATCAGTAATAACCTCAGTAGCATGCTGTATCTTTGATCTCTGTTAACAGTTGACCAAAGGCTTTTCCTTCCAGAGCTCTTCAAAGGCAGAAGCTGGGGTCCTGGGAGGCAATGCTGTAAGGAGGCCCCGAACAGTCAAACTTAAGTGCCTAGGTGTGATTCAGCAGTGATGAGACAGGTGAGTCTACTGGGGGTCTTCTTCTTCTTCCTTAGGGGTGTAGATGTCTTTTCAAACCTTATTCTAAATTATACCTTGACTTACATGTATTATGCAACAGGGCTTCAGTTGGTGAGTCAATGATATAAGGGATTTTAATAAGGAATTCTAGCTTAATGTAAAATTTTGAGCTGGATCCTGAGCTAAACACAGTGAGGCCCACCTATCCAGGTTTGGGAAGACCCTCGCTCATGATTAAAAAGGGAAGGCAGATTATTGATCAGAAGAACACGATCAACAAAAGGATTCCTCAACCATTCAAAATGGCAAACTCTTTGAACCAACAGGATGGAAAATAAAGAGCACTGGCCACTGAAACAAGCATTACTTATGTTTTCTCTACCCACAGACTGAAGCAGTACTTAACGCACAACCCTCTAGGAGCAGGCCTATGGAAGTTTTCAGCTTCAAAGGAAGCTCTGAAAAAAAAAGTGGCACCACTTGGCTGTTGTGGAACACTTGAGAGAGAGACTCACTTGTGCACAGGATCATTTTCACACATGTCTAAAGGCCCAGATGTCACACTCCTGCAGTCAGTGTGGAAGGTAAATACAAATAAGCAAGTATCATAACTACTTATCATAAGTACTTACCCTGTGCAAATAGGGAAAAGAATGTTGAGAAAAAATAGCCTCGAGTCAGAGTGAGTCAGAGTTGGTAAAGCCAGGAATATCATTCCTCACCCTGTATGTAGCTCTGGAGTTTTAGGGCCTTGCTTTAATCTCCTTTCCCAACATGAAAAGTAGAAGGGTTTTATATGGAAAGAGAGGGTAAGCCTCCAATTCTTGCATGATTTGGTACTGTCTTGGGCGAAATGTACTCACTGACAAATTATGTTGGCAGGGCGTGGCCCGTCCTTGCATGGAAAGCCTGTGATCCTGACAGGAAAGGGCCAAGGACCTTATACTAGCTTCATGCTCTTAGCTTTCAGCCTCCCAGGCCTCTACTTCCCCATCTGAGATGATCTGACCCCAAACAGACCTTCTGGTTCCATCATCAGCTATAAGGATCTACGGCACCATATTTATCAAGTTCTTTGAGACTCTCCAAAGAAAGATACCATTTTAAGAAAAACACACTAAACCACTAAGAAAGAAAGAAAACCCTTTCTGGTCTCATTCTAGGGCACAACTTTGGCAAATTATCATTGGAAATTTGGAGTAACTCTAAAATGAGAGGCAGTAAGTTTTTCTTTGCTTCTCTACTTCTCCACAAAAGCAGCTCTGCAGATGGAACCACTCATTCATCTCAAGGAATCACCTCATCAAGGACTCTGCTTCAAAACCCAGGGTGAGGGCGCCTGGGTGGCTCAGTTGGTTGGGCGACTGCCTTCGGCTCAGGTCATGATCCTGGAGTCCCGGGATAGAGTCCCGCATCGGGCTCCCTGCTCAGCAGGGAGTCTACTTCTCCCTCTGACCCTCCCCCCTCTCATGCTCTATCTCATTCTCTCTCTCAAATAAATAAATAAAATATTAAAAAAACAAAAAAACAACCCAGGGTGAAGTAGAGACCAAGGGGGCAAGGGAAGGCCCGCAGTGTAGCTGGAAATATCCAACGTTATGGTGGGTCCTTTCTGCTATTAATTAATGTTGCCTGCAGCTTTAATGAATGTAAGAGTGGGGATGCTTACGGTTGGGCTCTCTGTAATTTTTTCTGAGTTCTTAATTAGCCCTATTGTTGACAACATGAAGGGGCTTTGCTAAACACAGGGTGGCCCAGCCTTGGCTGATCTAGCTTAGCCTCCCTTAACTTTAAATGCAGACCAGCCCTCGGCCCTCTTCTTGAGAGAAACTGGGCTCTGCAGCAATCTCAGACAGGAGGGCCTGCGTAGCATCTACACTCGCACCTCAAGGTCACGATCCAACCCAGAGTTTGCCAAACACCTGGAGATTCATTATTTACATGCGCAGTCAAGGCTCTGAGGAGTTGGACCAGCTTGACTCTAACTAAACATTTCTCTATCTATACAAGGTCATTTTTCTTGAGGTCACCCCAATTCAACAAACTGCAGAACAATCAAGAAAGGCAAGTCACTTGGGAAATGCTGGTCTAAACTCATAGAGGCTAGAGCCCAAATTTTCTGTTCCAAACACTGTCATGAGTGAGTGAAATTTTGTCTCCAGTTACTGTAAGCTTGTCCTTCAGCTGCATCTATCAATATGTAACTTAGATTCCAGAAAGTAAAATCACCCCCACTAAAGGCCCACAAGGGCTCCCTAAATTTTCCAGGAACGATGAGACACACGGTGCTGAGCGTACCTGGGGCTCCTGGTCATGACCGCTGGGGTCCCTCTCGTAGCTCTCAGCGTACAGTCTGACGGTGGCCCGCACGCTGCTGGAGGAACTGAGCCGGAAGATGAGCCGTGATGCATCTGAGAAAATGATCCTCAGGCCCTGAGATCAAGAACACCCAGAATGGAGCAGTGAATCAAGGGGATACACAGGTAGTAACAATTAATACCCACATGTGGTTAATGCTGGGGGAGACTTCAGGGCAAAACTATGAACAGATGCTCAAGTTCCTTTGGTCGGGAGATGTGGGAGCCAGAGAGAGGCGGAGGGATGATACTTAATGTCCCTGGGTCCAAAGTTTTTCCCTTAGAAACCTGCCGGATGCCGTGGGAGTAGGCAATTTCTCTATTACAGTAAAGCAAACTGCCTGTGTTAAGCTTACCCCCACGTGATACTAGGCTTTGCTTCAAGTTCATCTCTCTTGATTCTTTCCTTGTGCCCACATTCCCTTGTAGCAACCAAAGCCTACGATGACATGCTCAGGTCTGGAGCCTCAGCTGGGTTCTGGGCTTCCTGCATACAGTCTCATCCCCTCGGCTCTGTCCTTCCTTCTTACTCTCCCACCTGGCCACCAGGGTGGTGGGGGGCAGAGCCATAGCGGTATTAATGTGTTTTTGGCTCAGAAGGCCTCCGTTCTCTGTGCATCTGTTTTCATTAGTGGCAGGGATATTTGAAAAATAGGACCATCAGATTATATTGTAACGTTTGTTGAAGGAAATTTGTTTTCTTAAGACAACTGATAAAGCCCTTGGTATAAATAAGCATATTGGCAGGGGCCAGAGGAAAGAAGTAGAGGAAACAAAATAATTAGTCTGGTCGTTTGTTATTTCTGAAAAAGGAGAAGTCCCAGGCAACTTTGACATCAGACATTTTCCCTAAGAAATTTGCCCTTGAAACTCGTCTGGCCTTAAATCATGGCTGTTAAGAATAAGCCAGGATTAAAAATATACCTGCCATATAAATCTGACTGCCAATCCCTTACCCCACCCCCATATCTGCTGGGGTGGGGTGGGGACCACTATATTCTATCTGAATGGTTTTCTGCTTTTTAAGTTTTGTAGGCATATTTTGTTCCAATCCAAAACAACAGCCTTAGTCTCTTTTGGAGCGATTCAGTATCTGCCACGATTTGTGTAACAGAACTCACCTCTCTCTGATACTAGCTCTGCAAATAGGATGATACTAACCAGAATTCATTCGCTGGGCAAATATTTTAGAGTAGCCCCTGGGGGTCAGGTCCTGGGCTAAGCCCTGAGGATATGAAGAGAAAGACACAGTCCTTGCTCTCCATAAGCCTGGACTAGTCATTGCAACCATATTACAAGGAGCGGCAACCGTTTTCCTAATAAGAACCTTCTGCTGCTGGACGAGTGAATAGTTAGGACATTCCGAATGGAGTATATGCCCCAATTCCCTACTACCCAGGAAGTGTTCTAGACCAAATTATGTTCAGACAATGAGGCTACAAAAGTTTCATAGCTGCATCCACGGTCATGTTTTTACAACTCTTCTGAAGCTGTTATTTCTTTTTAAGTTGCACTCCCCTTGTCACCACATATGGGACACATGAGTAGGTAATTGGTCACTCACGACTACGGGTTATGCAAAAGTTGGTGAAAGCAATATTTAAGGCCGAAGCCCTAAGCCACCTGTTCTTGTAGATTCCAAACCACTTGAGGCCACCCCTTCCAAAGACCACCCAAACTCAACCCTTTCCTGTAGCTCCCATTACACCATGAATGTAATTAACCACTAATTAATTAATAACCCCAGATTCGTATGCAGCCAGTGGGAAGTATTCAAGAACTCAGGCCATAACAAACCATCAACATGTATTATCAACTCACAACTAAGCTTTTTTATAGTGAAATTATGTTATTTTTTTTTTCCCTTGTGGGTCACCATATCTTTGGCTGTACTTCTAGAAAGCTGGTTAGAATCTACATCTGGTAGCCTGGAGTAAATTTTGCACTTGAAAAGATGATAAAGGCATGCACGAGATACTGCTGATGGTCCAACCTCTCTCTTTTCTAAGGAACCAGCCATGAGATCTTACCAGAGAACCCCTGTTGCTTTGTGAGACCTCCAAGTGAGAAATACCACAGTTCTCCTCCACATAGCAGGACAAAAATTCTAGACCCAGCCCAGTTCTGTGCTGCATTAACCCCAGTTCCCTGTCCATTGAGTGTCACTATGGTGTGCGAAGATGTAATGGCTTGCTTTGGTGTCTGCATGTTCTTTCAATGAACTTAATGAATGTGTACCCTGAACACGAGCCATGTTCGCTCCAGCATGCATCATCACCTACTTTCAATTAAATTACAAGGCCAGAGTCACCACTGAGCAAGACTTGCCAAGTTTCTAAATGTTCTGTAATTCCAACAAAAGCATACCAATCATACATTTTGCTTTTTGAAATTTTCAGATTAAACGAGGGATTGGCAATATAGTTTGTCAGCCAAATTTGACCGGCCGGCTATTTGTATAAATCAAGGTTTCATGGGAACACAGCCAGCCCCATGGCCTTATGTATCCTCTAGGGCTACTTTTGTGTCATAACTGCAGAGTTGAATCTATATGACAGACACTATCTGGGCCACAGCGGCTAAAATATTTACTATCTTTTACAGAAAATGTTTGCCATCCCCTGGTATAAACCCTTACATTATCCACAACACGGAATACTTAGTCTTCAACTCTACCCCAGAAAAATATTTTATCTATGTGCCTTATCAAAATCCCAAGAAAGAAAAATTATGAACGGTGTCCAATCCATGCACTTCCCCAGGTATTCTAGCCATAGACTCATATGGACGTATAGGTGACCTGAATCAACTTACTTCTGACTGACTACTCATGACAAGAATGGGTTTATTAAATTGCATTTTTGTTTCATATCCTCCCTTTCCTTGCAGGGTCTACAGGGTACTGCCTTATAAAACCCGCTTTTGCAGTCACTCTAGGAATATTCTTGGAGACTGTACAAAATTCCACATGAGACATTTCCTTAAGAGCCAAGTGTTAGAAAGCCTCTCCTTCCCTGAGGAACTGGTATTTTTTTGTCTCTCTAACAATAATAACTAACCATAGTTCCCTTTTCAATATGGCTGCCAGAACACTTAATGCCAAATTTGAGGTTCAGCCCAAGCAGATCCTTATGACTTGCATAGCTATGAATTTTTCTTCTGTTCTTGACTCTACTCTTATTTATGTTTTTCCCCAGTCTTGATTTCTGTTTCTTATTTATATCCTAACAACTTCATTATGCATGTTTTTGCTGCCACAAATCCTCCTGAAGAAACAAGGCCCAGCTAAAAATGAATAAAACAAGTTCCCATCTCAGCCTTAACCCTAAAGTGTTGGAATTGCTGAAATAGGTCTTTGGGTCCTTCATAAAGCTTATAAGCTCTGGTAGGGCAAAGCCTTATGTCCCTTGTTCACCATTTATCCCCACAGCCCAGGACAATGGCTGGCAAAGAGTAGGCCCTTTGCAAACACTTCAGTGTATGTCACTGCATGTTTGAGAACTGGAGCGAGCACCACAGGAGTGCCTCCTTCCACGCTTAAGGAGGGCTCACAGGACAAATTAAAACACTTAGGTTCTCCATCAGTGAACTGGGGTAAACATATTTACCTTGAAGGGTAGTCGTGAGTGATGCTGTATCTACTCATCCTTCATTTTTAAGGCAAGGGTCCGTTTTGGCTAAAAACAATGGAGCTGAACCATGATAGGTTCCTGTCCCCACTTGTGTGATGTTAGACAAATCATAAGCCCATGGGTTGCAAAATTTGCTGCACACTGGAATCGGCTGGGTTCTTTCAAAAATATTGCTATCTGGCTCTTACCCCAGACACTGTAATTTAATTTGAATAGGTTATGACTTGGGCACTGGGATTGCAAAAGCTCTCCAGGTGATCCTACCGTGTAGCCAAATGAGGACAGCCCAGTAGTAGCCACTTTTGTCTGGGTCACCTGCCTCACGGATCAAGTGACTGGCTATAGTACATGTCAGTCTTAAGGAAGATCCCTTTAAGATCTCAGGTTTCACCCGTATACTCCCATCGGACTGGAATCTCAGGAGGACCACAAAATGGTGAGAGAGTGCTAATAAAACATCTTGCGGCTGTGTCCTGAAAGCCTCCTCCTAATGCCTTGCCAATAGCAGAACCATTATAAGAATCTCCCCTTGAGCCATCTGACACTAAGAACTTTTAGCACAATCTCCTCGGGGATTCCTAAAGCAACAGTGAAGGAATCCATGCCACCTCTGTAGTTATAGCAACAACAGAGGCCAGAATGTCCAGGATAACATAATAGCCACAAACTCAAAGAAGGGGAAGAGATGCGGTCTTCCATGCTACGACCATGTTAATGATGGAGCGGGGTATCAAAGGGGCACCGTTAGTGCCAGCCTAGCATTTTCTTCCCATTGAGTGCCTGCAGCTGTATGCCTCAGCGACAAGAGGGGGGTTTTGCCCACCCTAGCTTTGTCCCAGCACTGTTAAAGGGCCATGCTTTCTTGCAGGTTTCTCCACCCCCAAATCCTCCAATGTGCTTCCATGTATCACCAGAGCTTTTGTTTTTCTCCCCATATTTGCCCCTCTCTGGTTTGCTGCTCGTGGAGAGTCAGTTTGGAAATGATAAAGGGGTGGAATTCTGGCTCAGCTTATCAGCTGGTGGTCTTGAGCAAGTCACTTTAAGCTCTGTAAGTCTTAGTTTCCTAAAAAGGGATGAAAAACAATGCAGCCTGGCTCCCTGGGTTGTTGTGAACATCAGATCAGAGAATATATGTGAAGAGTGCTTTGAAAATTATAAATCAGTCTATAAATACCATTCTTATGTTAAGCTTTTAATGAAAATGATACTATGCTCTTAGTCATGCAGCCTTCCAGATTTTGCAGAAGATTGCCAAATAAAGCTTGAATGGTGATGGTTTATGGCACATTTATTTTTAAATTAGGCAGAATTAAGATTAATTTTATTTTAAGGACTATGCCATGTTCTCTGAAATCACTACTAAACTCACGGATCTGTTACCATTTATCTTCTCCATCCCTCCCACTGAACTGGCTTCTTGGACCATAAAATGTCCGTTCTAAGTTGATCTATTTAGACCATTAGGGTCCTGAAGGAAGGACCTCAGAATCATCCAGGCCACTTCCTCCCTTCACCGGAAAGAAAGGGGAAGTTAAAAACTGGTCAAGAGAGGAGCCAGAACTTTAGGTCTTCTGACCCCAGGCTTATACTTTTAGGTTGAACCATATGAGACTGCTGAGAGTCACACAACGCTTCTCGTGACATATGTGAACAGTATCTCATATGTTCTCTATGGTCCCCCAAATGAGCAGAGAGCCTTACATAGAGCAGGTATCTGATAAATGTTGGATAAGTAAGTGTTGGGTTTTGTTTTTTTTTTAAACCCTTGTGTGAATCAATGCAGGGAAATCTGCAAGTTGCTAAATACACACAGAGCTGCCAGATGTTTGTTTGGAGACTATAGGACATGTTGCAGCCAGGCGGGGAAGGAGGAACTGTACATTACCAAGAGTTATTTGGCAGCATCCGACCCAGTCAAATACGGACGTAGGATGAGTTCCAGGGGAACACAGCACATGGCCCTGAAAGCTAGTACAATGTCACATATACTGTTAGTTGGCCACACCAGGCACATGAACCTGGAGACAAGACCGGCGTGGGAGAGACTCTTAAGCTTAACTCACATGTTATCTCCCCTGGGAGATCCCAAAGATTTATCTGGAGAATTTCAAGGTGAAAATACTGCTGTGTAACATCTGAACCATATTTTGTAGAAGAAAGCACGCAGCTTCCAAAGCAGAAGATTTGGATTGGACAGAGCACTCTCTCCATGAAAAAAATGAACTAGAATTATCCATTTTTCTTTGTTGAAGTCACAGAGCTAGCTGGAAGCATGAGTTCAAAAGGGGTTGAGCAGGGCAGCAGCTAGTCCATACTGTGCCCTCATAGAGATTACAAACAGGAAAACAAATTAGAGAAAAGTATCTTTCCTCTGGGCTGGCCTGGACTTCAGCTGCTCCTCCCCCATGAGGCCAGGAGCCTTTGTGCAGTGCACTGACTGTTCACCACCAACCCAGCTCTCTTGCAGACCAATAATTGCAAATAATTATTTGGGGGAAATCAAGGCCAAATGACTTCCTAAGTGCTCTTTTAAAACACCCGCCCAGCAAAAACCACATTAGGTGATGAGAGCACTGCGTGGAGAGAGAAGACTTAAAAATTATCCAGATTCCAACTATCAAACTTGGAACAATGGAACTAGGTCACACATGTTCCATTTCCCTTCGTCTTTGGCCAAAATGGCTGCTGATCCCTGTTCACTCAACACCAGCCCCAGTTCTGGGATATTTTGGAATCAGACATACTTTACCCAGACAACAGGGGTAGCTTCCTCCCTCAGTTCCTGTGATAGTCCACGAATTTTTCCTTTAATATTTATGTTTCCTGGTGACAGTCACCCTCCTGACTACACACAAAATTAGTAGTTCGGTAGGAAGTAACTATGATGTCATTTATTCCAGAATGCTCAGATTCTTATCACACATCTTAGCAGGATTCAACTACCAGCATTTTGGAAGATAGTCCCAAAGCAATCAACTTATGGCAGGGGAAGGTGCTTCATCATAACAAAACTCCAATGAACCAGAAGCAAAGGAGTAAGAACTTCCTAACTAATTAGAAACACTGTCTCCCTCTCCTTATTTCCTAATCAGCCAATATGTCCTTAAGAAGCAACGAGTATGTGTTTGGTCTTTGGAAGACAAATAGACAAAATCACAGGAAAAGTAGCTATTATTAAAAAAAAAATTTTAATACATGGTTTTCTTTTTTTAGAAGATGTATTTATTTATTTATTTAAGAGAGAAAGAGAATCCACACAGACTCCCCACCGAGTGCAGAGCCTGACACGGGGCTTGATCCCAGGACCCTGAGATCGTAACCTGAACTGAAATTAATAGTCAGATGCTTAACTGACTGAGCCACCCAGCTGCCGCTAATACATGGTTTTCAAGGTGTCCTACCAAAAGGCCCAGTTGTATTTATTTAGCACAACTGCAATGTTGTAGAATGAACACCGAAGTAGAGAATTCTAAGTATTTTAACATCCCAGTGAGAACACTATTGCCTATGGGAGATCCCAGTTCTTTATCTGGAAAGCCAAACAATGGTTTAGCTACATTAGATTAAAGAAAGGCCTTTAGTCTGACAAGATGGTTTACCCTGGGCCAGTTCCCACTCATTCTTCAGGGCACAGCTTAAATATCACCTCCTCAGAGCCCTACTTGAGGTGAGCTCCCCCTGCTATGCACTCCCAAATAAGTTCTTTCTCTGTAATACTGTTCAGTAAACTCTATAGTGATTACAAGTTTAATGTCAGTTTGTCTTCCCTGCTAGACTGTTCTGTATGCCGGTATGTCCTCAGTGCCCAGCAAGCTGACTGGCATATAGTAGGTGTTTGGTTAATATTCAGTGAATGGATGAAGGCATGAATGAATCACACTTCCACTATCTTCACTGTATTGTATTAAATACAATACTAAAGGAATATGTATTTATTACGAGGATATTTTTTTTCAACATCACAACTTGCAACAGAAAAAGGATTTTCTCACCCAGATTTTATCACAATATACATGTAATGACAACACCTCACTACCTAAACATTTCTGACACTCAACAGAGGAGGGCTATTTGTAAGTACTAACTTTCATATTCAACTAAACTCCATAGGTGGGATAATCAGCATGACTGAGATGATTTTTTTTTTTTTTTTTTTTTTTTGCGAGAGAGAGAGAGAGAGAGAGAGAGAGAGCATGAGCAGGGGAGAGCAGCAGAGGGAGAGGGAGAAGCAGGCTCCCCACTGAGCAGGGAGCCTGATGCGGGACTCGATCCCAGGACCCTGAGATCATGACCTGAGCTGAAGGCAGACGCTTAACCGACTGAGCCACCCAGGCGCCCGAGATGATTTTTTTAATTCCACTTTGAGATGCACAAACCACACTCCAGCAAGTGGCATAGTACAGAGATAAGCTGTTCACAACAGTCCCTCACTTGGTTCATTGATTAGAATGTGATGAAAGTTGAAGGTTGACCAGCTAACTCTAAATAGAGAACTCAGTCCTTGGCCCCTAGAGTCTCCAGCTAACACCAATCAGTTGTCTTCATATGATGCCCCCAGAAACGAGGCCATGATAAATTTCTCTCTCTCTGCTGACCAAGGGTAATAGCACTGCAATAGATATTAAAGCACCAAAGGCTAGGCTAAAATGTGATTTCAAGATTGCCAATTGACTTGCTTCATTATTTCTAAATATTGAAATTAAAAAATGCAGACACCTTCCTGCATATTAAAATAACAACTCTAAAAGCGAATTGACTTTGCAATCAGTCTTCAAAGTGTGCCTTTTCTCTGAACTAATTTCAAATGGTTCTTTTTTCCAGGTTGAGGACAACATCAAAATGTTTCCACACAGCCTGTGTAACTGGAAGAGGTATTAATAAGCTGAGCGTTAGCCTGACATAATCAAATTGGATTTGGTTTTCCACATCAGCTAACTGGTATGCTTTTATTTACATCAGGTTTTTTAATATCAGCTGAACTGTTACTGGCAAATGACTTCAGCACTGGTGGAATTTCATGATTTTTGATCTTCTTAAATAGAAATACAGGCATGGGACAGATGAGGAGAGACTCAGTTCCTTAAATTTTGCTCCTGGTATCAAGGTTTCTCTCTTCAAAGCTAATTTTCAAAATACAGGTCATGGTTCTGGATCGATGCCCACCCTAGTAGCAATATGCCATCAACTCATGCTGGCACCATCTGTCATATTGTCCATTTTTCACACCACCAGGATTGGAGGATTCCTTCTGTCAGAGCTGGAAGAGTCTCATAACCATGAAGCAGAGTGGGGACTCCGGGAGATTTCAGCTACAAGGAGGAGATGGGGAGGATAATGGTAAGAGGTAATCTGGTGCTGATGATATTCCTTGGGTTGTTGATGGTTAAGGAAGAGAGAGAGTGCCTGGCACTATGGGAAATCTTGATGTTTGTACAAGGACCTCATCCTTGAGGAAAGAGTGGGCCACCCGTCAAGCCTTAAGGAGCTACCCACCTTTCCCTCATCTTTCCCATCTCTTTACAAGGCATAAAGTGGGAATCACTTGAATTAGTTGGCAACTGGGTCAAACTGCTCCCTGCTCTCATAGGAGCTACTGGTTTATCTTTCCCACTCATATTTGAAGAATCCATTATCATTCATTCGTGTGACTAGATTTTACCTGAAAATAAACAGTGACATACCCTTATGGGACAAGAGAGGATGAGCTGCTATTTCTAAATCAGAGTTCCTCATGGGTCCCGCTTAATGGAGGACACACATCAGCTTTCCTCTTGGCACTCAACATCACAAAAATATCAGCCACTTGGAGGCAGCCATAGTAAATTCCATGAGACCTGGATAGGCCACGGGAAGCCAGTGGGGTCCCTGGGAATTCAAGTCAGGGGTTTAATACTTCAGGGGTTTCCTTCTTGCTCCTTAAATGACCCCCACAGGGTCTCACAGGCAGGACAGACTTTGCTGAACATTTCCACAGCAGTGAAGTAGATAGGGGGCAGGGCTTATCACTAGAACAGGATTTTAATTTCATTTTGGATGGAGGAGCATTTCTTTATCTCTAGAGATATATGTGAAACCGCTTTTTTTTTTCCACAGTCCCTTTCCTGACTCTAACCCCAAATCAAGGACAAAAAGGAGACTGAGCTGCCTTAAAAAAACCTTTTTCTTTCTGCACCAAGTGGGATGGAGGAGATGAGGGAGGGGCGGACTTAGGGAAGGCAGAGAAATGTGACTTTGAATCAATTCATAGATGACTCAGAAACTGAGGAGGCCTTCCCATGTCTTCACATGACACCCTGCAAAGTTGTATTCTGTTCAGTGTTGTTTTCCCTGCTTTTCTCATCATATATGGCTCATTAAATATCAAAATCCTTCTTTCCCAAGGATGCTCTTTTAACATAACTTCTTTTAGTTAACCATTTATTAGTGGTTATTACGTATCAGGACTTCCTATGTATTATCAGATTCTCCCAAGGGCTGTATGCGGTAGCCACAATGATTCTTCCTATTTTCACAGATAAGGAAAGGCACAGGGAGGTTGAGTAACTTCCTAAGATCACCCAGCAAGGAGACGGCAGAGCTGATTCAAACCCAAGACTCGCTGATCTCAAGGCTGTACACTTGAACGCCACTCACACCCTTTCCTCAAACTGATATGCAGTCAAGTTGAGGATTCTGGCAAGGCGGAAGCAACTGGTATTTCTTGAATATCAAATGGATACCAGCCACTGTGCCTGGGGCTTTATAGGACTTTCTCCTCACACCTTCTCTATAACCCTATATGATAATTATTACCAACATGCCATCTGCCCGCCCCAACAAGTTGAGAAGAGAGGAATTAAGTAATATGCCCAAAGTCACCAATCAAGGCAGTGACAAAGCCAGCCTTCATATCTATGTCTGCTTGACTCCAACATAATACAACACTGGAGAAGCCGTAGCAATCGGCTGCCCACAGCAAACAGAGATGCTGCATTATAATGTTTCCTTTGGGTTTTGCTAGGCAAGGCATACTTTGTTTGTCCTTATAGGTCAAGTCTCTTCCACCTTAATTTTAAAATAATACATAATTTAGTAGATTATTTTAAATTACAGTATTCTCTAACCAAAAAGACAGATAATAACAAAGGTTGGCAAAAGCGTGCAGAAATTGGAACCTCACATACTGCTGGGGGGGGACGGAAAGCAGTACAATTGCTTTTGAAGACCATACGGCTGTTTCTTGGAAGGTTAGACCTAGAGTCACCATTTGACCTAGCAATTCCACTCCTAGCTACACAGCCACGATAACAGAAACTCTATGTTTGCACAAAAGCTTTATGTGAATATTCACAGCAGCACTATTCATAATAGTCAAAGAGTGGAAACAGCTCGGGGCGCCTGGGTGGCTCAGTCAGTTAAGCGGCCAACTCTTGGTTTCCGCTCAGGTCATGATCTCAGGGTCCTGGGATGGAGCCCCATGTAGGGTTCCATGCTCAGTGAGGAGCCTGCTTCAGGATTATCTCTCTCCCTCTCCCTTTGTCCCTACCCCCACTTGTGGATGCTCTCTTTCTCTAAGATAAATAAATACATCTTAAAAAAAAAAAAGTGGAAACAGCCCAAATGTCCATCAGCTGAAGAATGGACAAACAACATGTGGTCTATCCACACAATGGGACATTATTTGCCAATAAGAAAGAATGAAATACTGATACATGGTACCACATTGATGAACCCTAGAAACACTCTGCTTAGTGAAAGAAGCCAGTCACAAAAGACGACATAGTGTATGGTCCCATTTATGTGAAATATCCAGAAGAGGCAAATCCAGAGAGACAGAAGGTAGGTCAGGGATTGCCAGGGTTGGAAATGGAGATTATAGCTCACAAGTACAAGTTGCTTTTGGGGGTGACAAAAATGTTCTACAACTGATTGTGGTAATGATGGTACAACTGTATAAATATACTACAAACCACTGAATTCTACACCTGACATGGGTAAATTGGATGGTGTGAGAATGATATCTCGATAAAGCTGTTATACATTTATATTAAAAAAACTGCTCCAGGGGTGTCTGGGTGGCTCAGTCAGTTAAGTGTCCAACTCATTATTTCAGCTCAGGTCATGATTTCAGGGTCATGAGATCGAGCCCCACGTTGGGCTCCATGCTGGGCTTAAGATTCTCTCTCTCTCTCTGCCCCTCGGCTCCCCTTCTCCCTCTCTAAAACAAACAACCAAAAAAACCCCCATAATGCCCCATGACAAAAACCAATTACTATGCATTTAGTGGGCTCTCCAGAAATATCTATTGAATGAATGTGCCAAAGTGCTTTATGGCTATTTAAAAATAATACATGTTCATTTAAATTCAAATATGTCTTTTAGGAGTAAATAGATGGTGCTTGCTTTGCAACAATGTCACATGAAGTGTGCCCAGACTCAACCATCCCTGGAACCAAGTGCTGATGACTTCTGACTTCTCAGGGGGCGCTGAGATGTGGGCTTCAGTGGTGGAAGTTTACCAACAGCCCCACAATGCAGGAACTCTCCCTCTGTGCCAACAGGACCAATTGCAAGAACCATACATGACTCGCTGACAATGAGGATGCCGCTGAGTGTTAACTGCCTCCCCAAATCCTCAGTGAGCCAAACCCGGAGCAGCAGAGAAGCTCCAGGGTGACTCAGGACCACCAGCTAATAAACTGTCACTTGGGTCTTAGAATCTGGGAAAATGAACCACAATCTTCCTTTGTTGCTAAAGAAACTCCCCAGAGCAGCTCCTGATAGCATTTACTATTTATGGCCACATGTGAGCTAATATGAAAGGGTATGGAAAGAAAAAATAATAAGTACCAGAGTAAAAATGGAAACCAATATTGAGGGTTGCAGGGGAGGGGACGTGGAATAAATAGATGTCTGAACTTGAGATCTAGTTGTGGAGTTAGCCTGATGTGAACTGTTAAAAGAGCCAAGAAAAAAAGGATACGAATGGTGAGTGCATTGGGGAAGAAACAAGGTAGAGTATTAGTGGATTTAACAACAAAACAAATTAGCTCAACAGACAAGCTTCTCAGGAGCAGACAGAGTCCAGAACCCAGCACTGACTAGATAATCTTTTCAAGGAATGGTTTTCAAGCCTTCCCCACCAGGGAACAAAAACCTCCCAAGAATAACTTAGAAAGCACATATTTTATGAGCCTTGGATTTAGGCAATGTTTGTTCTGATGTTCCTTTACAAAATGGAAGTAGGAATATGGTACAGAATTGAAAAAGATTCATCTGCGGCATCGAGGCTCTGAGATGCCACGTGCTGAGCTCCCGACTTCACATCTCCGAAATTCACTAGTGTTATTTTGGAAAGGATTCAATCTCATCTACAAAAAAGCATCCTCATGGGAAACAAAACACAACTACCAAAAACGTAGTGTGTACTCCCTGTGTAAAGGATCGCTGGGAGCTTTTGCGTCTTTTATTTCATTGCCTTTCTAAAACAGCTCTGTGAGATAGATGTGCTACAAATGAGGAAGGAACTGTGGCTCAAGGAAATCAGGCATCTTTCCTGAAGTCAAATAACTGGTAAGTGGGGCAGGGAGAGGATGTGCTTCTCAGTCTTCAAACTTCTTTTTTTTTTTAACTTTTTAAAAAAGATTATTTATTATTTGAGAGAGAGAGAGAGAGAGCACGAGCAGGCAGGCAGAGGGAGAAGCAGACTCCCGATGCAGGGCTCAATCCCAGGACCCTGGGATCATGACCTGAGCCAAAGGCAGATGCTTAACCAACTGAGCCACGCAGGCACGCCCTGGCTCTTCAAACTTCTTAACCACTCTTTTATCGACTACCCTACACCTTCCCAAAGTAAAGCAGTCATCAATTTGTCCAGCCATGGAAGGCTTTCTAGAATGAAAGACCAATGACATTCTGACTGAGGTGAAAGACCACCATGAAACTCAGCAGACCAGAGGGAGAATACCAAAAAAGTAATAGGAGGCCTCCAGGCTTTAGAACATCTACAAGTCGGGGACCCCAAGAGAAAGACTGTGTGAAATATTAGTCAAAATAAAAAGATCAGTAACTACCATTACATCTAGTCCCTGGAATCCTATAGCTTCTGATGTATTTTGTTGTCTGTTCTTGGTGAAGAGTGTACCAGAAGATAAGAATCTGGGGATTTTAGAATGGAACTTTTCTTAACATTACTCAGTGTCTTATTTGAACTGTAAATGTTGAAATGTGCTCCTAGAGTGGTCAGTTTTTGCCACAGCCAATAAACACACAAACTGAGAAGAAAAAATACTTGTAGTAGCTTTCAACTTTTCTTAGACAATTCGCAAAGATGAGACCATGACAGAAGTTGTTGATTTTGTCCCTGACCTTTTGTAATCATTCTCCACCATAAATCTTCCTTTTGGGTTTTGTGGGACAAGTTTTCCCACTGTTTCTTCCCCTACAAACCCATCTGGGTATGCTCCTATCATTCTCAATGACATACAGTCATAAAAGGGGAAACACACCTGCACTTAACAGGGGTGCCAAGGAAAAGCAGTATCTTGCCCTGGGAACCTTTTCTGAATCTGCAATGAGCCCTCAGGCTGCAGACATTTCAGAAGGAAATATTGGGTGTCTATCTATGTGCCGTATTAGCCTGCCAGTTACAAGCAGAAAGAATACTGGACAGACAGGATGCTGTGTTCAAATGCACCCTCCGCCATGAATTAACTAGGTAGGTAACCCTCACCAAGGGCTTTCTTCTCTCCTGGCTGCAGGCTCTCGTATGTCTAATGAAGCGCTCAGAGCAGAGCAGCCCTACAGAACTCTCCAGCCATCGGACACTTTGGCCCCTGGCTTTGCCCATTCTGGCGATTTCCTAGCAAGTACCTGTTTCTTGGTCACCGTGCCATCCACGGGGTCCACATATTCAAAGCAGTCTGTTTTTGCCACACTGTAGACGTGGTTTCCCACGGCGAACTGCTGGCCGATGAAGGACTTGTCCGTGACCAGGGCCTCCAGGTCCCTCATGATGTAATATGTTGTCTTGGGCTCTAGCCCCTCATAGTCAAACCTGGTGAGGGAAGGCAGGACACAGGGTGAAGACAAACCTAATCAGAGAGCCAGCAACGGGGTAGACCTCTCAAGGTCATCTAATCACTGGTTTTGTTTTCCTGGAAGAACGGCACAGAAAAGCACCCCAACTGGTCCCCACGCTCTTCTACCTGGCCCATATAACACAGGCCCTATACAGGAGCCCGAGTGATGTTGTAAAAATCACATCAAGTCATGTCCTTTCTTTTAAATCCCTCCCCAAGTGCCCATCACATTGAGAACAAGACTCTAGCCACAGGCCATAAGGCGCTGTGGGATCCGACCTCACCCACCCCTTTGACTTTGTCCCACTCTCGCCCTTGTTCCCCGTGCTCCAGCCATAGGGGCTTCCTTTCCAGTCCCCAGAGACACTTTGCCCTGTCCTGCCTTTGGGCCTTTGCCGTTGCTGTCTGTTCCCTCAACCTGGTATATTCTTCCCCCGACCATTCGAATACCTGACACATTCTCCTCCGTCACTTTTCCAACTTAGTGTCACCTCCAGAAAGTGACCTTCTCCGACCATCCATTCAAGATACTTCCCTCTCTCTCTCCCTCTCTCACATCACTGTTGATATTTTCTTGTAGTAATCATCCCAATCTGTATTGACTTGGTGTATTTGTTTACTTATTTCTTATCTGCTTTTGCCCACACGAACCACAAGCTCCAGGAGGGCAGAGACCTTATCTGTTTTGTTCTCTGCTGCTTCTAGTAAGTGTTTATCAAGCAGTGGGATGAAAGATGGGAGGAAGGGAAGGGAGGGAGGAAGGAAGGAGAGAGAGGAATCAAGGGAGGTGAAGAGAGAAGGAGGAAGGGACATCAACGTACCATAAAACTCTCTTGGAAACTTGGAAGAAATACCACAATTGTTCCATTAAAAAAAAGTCCTCCTAGCCAAGAACATCAAATGTAACAATGGGGCTGGGAGGTGATTAGGAAAAAAAAGACTAAAAATAACACCTATCTCATTTGTTGTTGTAGGGTTTAAATACCATAATGCATATCAAGTAGTTGGCCCAATGCCAGACACCGTTGCTTAAAACTATTAATTGATTTTATTCTTAGTCACTACCATAAGGAAACTGTAGAGTCTTCCCCAGTGTCAATCTTGACCAAAACCAAATGGCACACCCAGGGGGGTCTGCATAAGAAGGAAGCCCTCAAGGGGCAGCTGTGCCCACATGGCTCTGATGGGATCTCACACTGTACTCTGTGTGACACAGGAACAAGATGTGAGTTCCCAGCCAGCTGAAAGAAGGAAGACTTGAATCACTGTTACTTTTTCTTCACCCAAGATCTTTTAAGACTTTGAGTAAACATCAGGGTATTAGCCAAAATGGAAAACATGGAATGATGCCATTTCTAGCAGTGGGTCCCCTGTCCCTGTATCTCTGTCTTGTAATCTCTCCCTCCTACACAGATGTGCCCTCCCCAGCCTCAGAAACAAAACAACTGGGAACTGTCTCAGAAAATTCTCAGCAGTGGATGTGTTCTAAGCCTAAATTCTGTTTAAAGATAGTATTCTGGGGGAAGATCAAGACCCAACCAAGCAGAGAGGGGCAGGAGGATGGGATAGAGGGTTTATTAGGATACCGAGGGGCACTGAAAGAGATTCAGAGGTTGAGAAAATCCACTAAGGGGACAGTTCACATTCGGTCTATGGCTGAGGTGGTCAGACCAGCCTGCCCAAATGCTCATCTTCATACACAAGCAGACTCTGGGACGGCCCCCCATTCGCTATCGCAAACCACCCCCTCTGACCACCACAACACACTTTCAAGGGAGGAAATCTTTCAATGGAGAGTACCTTCTGGGGTCCACTCACACAAGGAAAATCATCTGGGTTCCCAGACACAACTTCAGGCTCAGAAATAAGTCAAACAAAACTGTGTAATTATCTCCTCCCCACCAAAAAGAACAGGCTAGAAGTCATTTTATTCCACAAGGATCTCTCAATCTATATCTGCTGGAGGCTGAAAAAAAAAAGTGTTTACCTTTCATTCTACCTATTCCCTCCTCCCTTTTTCTTTATCTCTGGGATCTCTTTGGACAGAAATCTGAAACATAAGTCAATGTTCTACAAGAATTTAAATCTCCATTGCATTATATTCTCTAATATGGTATTTGTTATGAAAAATGTAATTATCATGTAAGCTCTTGTCCACACAAAAAAAATGAACTATATTATAAATACACTTATCATAACACCACGTCTTCAAAACACTGGCAGAAAGCTAGATAATCATTGCACAAATTATGAGGAACACATCCCTAACTCAAAGTGATCTCACTAAGCCAGAGGTTGGCAATCATAACATATTTTATCAGGTTGGACTTTTTTGGAACAACTTCGTGCAATAGAAAGTTTTGTTGTGCCAGTTACTTCCCTGGTATGCCAAAAAGGCCCACAAGAATCAGGATATTTTGGCACTAGTTAGAAATACTAGTAAGTAGGGGCACCTGGGTGGCTCAGTCGTTGAGCGTCTGCCTTTGGCTCAGGTCATGATCCCAGGGTCCTGGGATTGAGCCCCGCATCGGGCTCCCTGCTCAGCCGGGAGCCTGCTTCTCCCTCTTCCTCTGCTGCTCCCCCTACTTGTGCTCTCTCTCTGTCAAATAAATAAATAAAATCTTTAAAAAAATAAATACTAGTAAGTAAAACAAATGCCCACCTGCCTTGAGAATATTTTACGATACAAGGAATCATTTGAGGGGCGCCTGGGTGGCTCAGTCGGTTAAGCATCTGCCTTCGGCTCAGGTCATGATCCCAGGGTCCTAGGATCGAGCCCCGCATCGGGCTCCCTGCTCAGTGGGGAGCTTGCTTCTCCCTCTCCCACTCCCCCTGCTTATGTTCCCTTTCTCCCTGTCTCTCTCTGTCTGTCAAATAAATAAATAAAATCTTTAAAAGAAAAAAAAAAACAAGGAATCATTTGAGGTGGTTTTCAGGCAGTTAACAACCTCTGCCTTCTTGACTAAACCAGAGAAAAGACTATTAGGGCGCTGTCAACATTTCCCAGAGCACTGCAATCTTTTTGACAGTAATGAATCCTATCACGGGCTTTCTTATTCTCTGATATTTATCTAAGTAAACGACTTCTTAAGAGAAGAAACAATCACCTTATAAGGGAAGTCTAAGGCTTTCTTTCTGTTCCTTAAGCTCTTAAAACATAACCAAACACCCAAAGTAGTTAACTATTCATAAACAAAGCAAAGGAGCCACAATTTCTGTTTTCCAAACAGAGAGAGTCTCTGAGGATACCCAAGGATTCCCTTGCCAGATCCCCAGGTTCTCCACAGTTAACATCCTTGCCTATCACTGCTCCCCCAAGACCATGGCTTGGTACCAGGAACACAAACCTATCATATCGAGGTACACATATCTAGCAGGCAACCAGGCAGCCAGAAGACTCTGCCCCCTCACTTATTTCAAAAACAGGAAAGTGATATAGAGCCCCCCAACCCTGAGCTCTTAGCCACTGACCTTTGCCCTTCATCCCTCCCAGGGTAACAGTTCCCTCTTCTGTATCTCCTTTCACAGGGACAACACTTTAGCAAAAGGTGGGGCTCCTGAACCATATGGCCCCTTCAGAGGGCACCTTAGACATTGTTGGACCGTTAGCAGGCAAGTAAGACAGAGGGAAGGAGAGGATTACAAAAGCAGTCCGACCTGTCACAGCTTTGCCTCTGCCTCCCTCCCTTGATAATTATGGGTGGAGAACTAACAAGGAGAGCCCCCGATTGGACTATAAAACTGTCACGGGCACTAAAGGACTTTCAAGGTTCCGCAGTTCAGAGTCCCCCTTGGAATGGCTGCCCACCTTATAGGCACGGATGAAAAGATCACAGAGGAATGTCACCAGGGGAGGGGAAATTTATGCCTTCCAGTTTGGAGGTCCTGAAGGACCTCCAAACACCTATCAGGGGCTCCAGCCCCTGTGTTCCTCAGACCGTCCTGAAAGCTGCCTCCTTCTTAAGGTTCTAGCCCACCACTTTCCTTTAAGGGCAGTTCCCCAGGGTCCCTACCCTTCTCACCTGCAATAATAGTGGCGGCCAAATTTGGCCCAGTGATCTCGGACGATTTCCTCCACACTCTGCTTCCGGGCAGCCAATATGGAAAGCCAGACCAAGACAGCCCAGAGGCCATCTTTTTCCCGGAGGTGATCGGAGCCTAAGGAAGAAAGAAGTATTCTGCTGAGGAATTGTTCCTAGGGGAAAAGTAAAAGCGAAATGAACTATGAAGACCAGTTAGAAATTGAATGTTGAAATGGCTGGATATATTTATCCATCGTGATAAATACATGTCCCATCATATACTTGCATTTCCAAAAAAAAAAACCCAACTGAAATTCAAATAACAAAATAACATCAAAAAGTAAAATACAATCCTGGAAGTTGTGGAAAGTACCAAAGAGCCAAGGTGACATCACATTTGCCCAACGCCATCATTCATTCATTCATTAATTTGGTGATCCTTACAATATACCAAACACTGGTCTAGGTGCTAGGGATACAGCAGGGAACAAGACAGCTCTTTATTCATAAGCTTGAATTCAAGTAGGTAGAAGACAGGCAATGGAAAAGTAGATGAGAGAACAAGATGCATTAAATAAGGACAAGGGCTATGCAAAAAAGTCACAGAGTATGACAGCAGCAAAAACTCTATTACTTAGAGTGTAGGGTAGTTTATCTACAGGAGGGTTAGTCGTGGCTTTCCCAAAAGATATGCTCACCCAGATCCTATGAATGTGACCTTATTTGGGGAAACAGTCTTGCCGATAGAATTAAGGACCTTGAGATGAGATCATCCTGGGTTATCCAGGTGGACCTTAAATCCAATGACAAGTGTTTTTCGAAGGAGAGGAGAAGACACAGAGAGGAGAAATACAAAGGAGCAGGTTATGTAAAGAACTTCTCAAACTCAACACCCAAAAAACAAATAATCAAGTCAAAAAATGGGCAGAGGACATGAACAGACACTTCTCCAAAAAAGACATACAAATGGCTAACAGACACATGAAAAAATGTTAAACGTCATTAGCCATCAGGGGAATTCAAACCAAAACCACATTGAGATACCACCTTACACCAGTTAGAATGGCAAAAATTGACAAGGCAAGAAACAACAAATGTTGGAGAGGTTGTGGAGAAAGGGGAACCCTCTTACACTGTTGGTGGGAATACAAGTTGGTACAGCCACTTTGGAAAACAGTGTGGAGGTTCCTCAAAAAGTTAAAAATAGAGCTACCCTATGACCCAGCAATTGCACTACTGGGTATTTACCCTGAAGATAGAGATGTAGGGAAAAGAAGGGCCACATGCACCGCAGCAGTCCACAATAGCCAAACTGTGGAAGGAGCCAAGATGCCCTTCAACAGACGAATGGATAAAGAAGATGTGGTCCATATATACAATGGAATATTACTCAGCCATCAGAAAGGATGAATACCCACCATGTGCATCGACATGGATGGAACTGGAGGGGATTATGCTAAGTGAAATAAGTCAAACAGAGAAAGACAATTATCATATGGTTTCACTTATTTGTGGAACATAAGGAATAGCATGGAGGACATTAGGAGAAGGAAGGAAAAAATGAAGGGTGGGGGAATCAGAGGCGGAGACGAACCATGAGAGACTATGACTCCGGGAATCAAACTGAGGGTTTTAGAGGGGAGGGGGTGGGGGGATGGGTGAGCCCGGTGATAGGTATTAAGGAGGGCACATATTGCATGGAGCAATGGGTGATATATGCAAACAATGAATCATGGAACACTACATCAAAAACTAATGATGTGCTGTTTGGCGACTAACATAACATAATAAAAAAATTATAAAAAAAAAGACAGAGACAGAGATTGGAATTATGCTGCCACCAGGGAGGGAACATATGGAGCCACGTGAAGTTGAAAGAGGCAAGGAAATATTCTCCCCTAGAGCCTTCAGAGGAAGGATGACCCCGCCAACACCTTGATTTTGGACTTCTGGCGTCCAGGATTATGAGAGAATAAATTTCTGTTGTTTTAAGCCACTCAGTTTATGGTAATATGTTATGGCAGCCTCAGGAAATGAATATAGGTCGTCAGATGATGACATCTGAGCTGACACATGAGAAGGAGCTGGCCACGCTGAGATGTGGGGACAAAGTTTTCCAAGCCAAGGGACAGCAACCACAAAGTCCCCCATGCAGGAATAACCTGGGAAACTGGGAAGCCTAATCCTACAGCTACTCCACAGAAGGAGAGGCACTTCATATCATGGCATTCACACAAATGACGAATGCCAGCTGAACAGGTAGATTTCTGAGCAAAAAAGAACCAGAAGGAAGTGCAAGAGGCCCACTTAAGCACCTGTCTATTGCCAACTCTAAGCTCTCTCCAAAATGAATAGAGCCCTGAATACAAGGCACATGTAGCAGCGTAAGAAACATGGTGTAACGGGAAAAGCATGGGAAGGCTTTGGAATGAGGGTTTGAAACCAAACTCCTGCTACTTCCCACATGTGTGAGAAGTTGTTGCAAAATTATTAACCTTTCCGAGCCTCGACTTCTCATCTGTAAAATGAGGATACCGTCACCAATCTTGTGGAGTTGTCCTACCAATTTAATCAAGTCCAGAGGGCAGGCTCTTGAGTCAGTTTCCTCATGTTCAAGTGCTGGCTCAACCACTTCCCTTTGTGTGACTGGCTGTTCTCATCTACAGCATAGGGACAACGATGACTCCCACCCCACAGAGTTACTGTCAGGGTGAAGTGATTACACATGCCTAGGTATTTAGAGCACTGACTGGGATGTCACAAGTGATTGTTGCGGCTGTTAATCTTATCATTGGTAATTCACACAATGCACCAACATGGTGCTAATTCCTTAAGACACACTTTAAGGCAGATTGTTCTCAGTTATTCATATAATGTTATCCTCTGACACTAGCAATAACCATATCGTAAGAAAGGGGACTGGGACCAGGGGCTGGACCATCGCTTCTTGCAATAGAGCAATGAGAATGGACAAGAGCACTCTTCAGTTTCAGGGCTATGAAACATACATAGAAAATCAAAAAGGGAGACCCGATGTCACAAAGCTATTTAAACCTTGGAAATGGGATGAATAATACTTTAGTTAAGTTCAACATTTTTGACAACTTCTCAATGAAGCTATGAGTCATTTGCTCTTGTTACATTTATGGTGTTAAGTGTTACATGCTTTTCCTCAAAAAGGAAACATACAACCTTGAGAGAGCAGTGAAGATATTTAAAAGGAAAAACAATCAGTTTTCGGTTCTTCCTCGATGCTGATCACTGATCTGCTGATGACACTCTTAGACATCTGGTTGCTGCTGCCTCTAGGTTGAGAGGACCCCAGGCATTAATCATCACACCGGGGGTGACGCTCATCTTATCCAGCGAACTCTTCACACTGCTACAAAAATGGAAGAAGTTTGGAAGATGCTGGGCTGGCTCCATGGCTAAATGCCAAAAAAACAAGTCTAGGAAACCCTGCCCGATGGGATAATTTCAAAACCTTTTGTCCTTTTATAGCTGAAAAATCACTTTTATTTACTGGCTAGAGAAAAATACTCTTTTGTTTTAAAACATGGGCTTCGCATACCTTTGCATTTCCAGCTGGATTACATTACCTGGAGATAGAACCATTAGATGCTATTAACTCTGTGAAATAAGATGTCATAATTTAGTGGTAGAAGAGACATAAGTTCTTTTAGCAGGACTTAAAAAAAAAAATCTCGCCCCTTTGTCGCCAACTTCATAGTAGATTATGAGTTGGCTTTGGATATATTTGCCTACAAGTTAAACATCTGCCAAAATTCATAAGGGCCCATAATGATCTAATAAAATTGTGCTCTTTACAGCTTTCTGAGGTGGGGATAGAGACACTGATGATGTTTCATTTACACACGTTTCCCCTGGATGCTCATAGTATGCTTTGGAGAGGGTTTGGGGGATACAACCTTCTTTTTAATAATTCTTTAAAGCAAATGAACTATAATGCCATATCAGTGATAGGTAAATTAAACAAGAAATGCAGAAAACACAAAGGTATAAAATGGTTTTCTGAAACCCCACCATAAACAGTAAAAACAGAGGGGAGAGCTGTTCACATTATATATTACATGGCTAATACACTTCATATTTATAAATATTTTATGAGTCAATGAGAAAGAAAAAACCCCGATAGAAAACTGTGTGGAAGGGCACAAATGAGCAATTTTTCAAGAGAAAAATATTAATAGTTAAAAACATTGGAACAAATGCTCAGTCTCACTGTGGTCAAATCCATAAAATGGGATAATATTTGGAGACTGCCAAATTAGCAAAGGTCAGTTAGGGGAAGAAGAATACCAGTACCAGTAAGTATCAGTATAAATGTGTGCAGTTTGATAGCATAATTTGGCAAAAATAATCAATAGTCTTAAAGTATCACCCAGCTTTGGACCCAGCTATTCTATTTTTTTTAACCTTTAGCCATAACAACATTTACTAAAATAGCTAAGAGAAGAGAGGAAAATTGGAAAAATAAATGCTAATCGTTAAACATCAGGATAATTGTGGAAAATCCATCCAAAAGCTTGTTTAGATGTTTTCATAAATGGAACAAATCAGTTTACCAAGGAAGTATATTCAGTATACTTTTATAGCAAAAGATATGTAGATATGTATATATATGTGTGCACAGGTAAACAACAGGAGGACCACCTAACCACTAACAATAGTTAGCTCTGAAATGGTAGAATCACAGGTGTTTTCTTCTTCTTCTGCCCTATTTCCAGAAGGAACATGTGTTTTTTCATTATAAGACATTTTCGGTGGTGGGTAGAAATTCACATTTGAAGCCATTCATTTCCATTTACCAAAGAGCTAGCTGGGATATTAAAGGGATCGCTACCACTTATGAACAGGTGATAAACTTTGAACCTATCAATCATCCCATTTCTTCCTCTGAGTAACAGCTTTTTAGAGCATAGAGACTGAATATGACCCCCCCGGCCCCCCCTGGGGTCTCACAAGTCTTGAGATTAGAATCAGGAATGTCCTGTAAGGTTTTAGTAACTCACAGGAGTTGAGGATGGGGAAGAAGGTGTGCAGCTGAGCTGTCAACATTGGCCTTGGGGGCGGCTGGGGAAGCTCATTGTGTAGCCTACCTTTATTTAGCTTCACAGCAAAATGGAATGAAAAGTACGGGGAGTCCCCTATACTCCCTATCCTCACACAAATACAACTTGCCCAATATCAACATTCCCCAGCAGAGTGGGACATTTGTTATAACTGTTGAACCTACACGACACATGATTATCACCCGAAGTCCATAGTTTATGCTAGGGTTCACTCTTGGTGTACAGTCAATGATTTGGACAAACATGGCGAACTACTAATATTTTTGCCATCTTCATAGTTATGCCTTTTCCAGATTACCATATAGTTGGACTCACACACTATGGAATCTTTGCTGTCTGGCTTCTTTCACTTAGTAATATGCATTTAAGGTTCCTCCATGAATTTTCATGGCTTGATAGCTCATTTCTTTTTAGCATTGAATAATACCAGTACAATTTTGAAGCTTGCTTCCTCTGGTACCCTGGCCACCTGGTTGGGGACCTTGCCAGGAGCTTTTAGCCATATTCTCAAAGCCCAAAAGTACCCTTCACCTTGCCTTCCTCCATCCAGGCCAGCCCAGCCTAAAGCCTAGAGAAGCTGCCATTCCCACCCGGATACCAGAAAGAGGGCACTCAGCTCTTTCCCACCATGACTCCAGCAAAAATAGGTACAAAAAAGAGGGTCAATTTTTTTCTCATCAGAAATATCCCTATCTTCCCCTCCACCCAAATTTGGCTTTGAATTTTCTCAAGTTTTAAAACCATATGACTTTCAGCTAGGAAGTACACCAGTAAGTATAGTGGCCTCATGAAAGATAAGGGGGAAATAAAGAGCGTACTCAGTCTCAAAGGGATTTTCTTCGAATGGAAATCCCAGCATGGCAAATCAACTCAATAAAACATGACACAAGTTCTTAACAGATCAAGTCATCTCAGCTGAGACTCAGATCAGGAACATCTGAACTTGTCAATTAGGAAAATAGACATTATTGTGCACCTTTTGCAGGCCCCAAGCTGGAACAGGGGTTATGATTCTCAATCCAGGCTGCGCATTAGAATCGCCTAAAGAACTTATAAAAAATACCAAATACCAATGCACAGGCCTCATTCCTGACCATTAAAATGAGAATTTCTTGGCAATGGGGAACGGGCATCGGTATTTTTTTTTAAAGTTCCTCAAGTGATTCTCATGGGCAGCTGGGGTTAAGGGCCACTGCTTTCGGAGAAGAATAATCAAAACAGGTCCATGTTAGGGGCAGATTGCTTAGCAGTAGCATATTAGGCCTCTTCTTCTTTTTGTCCAAATTTGGTGCTAAATGAAAATGGCCTCTGGTCTCTAGTTCAGTGGATGCCACAGGCCCTGCTTGGGTGGGTGGCTCTTGCTGGAACCAGCATCAGGATTATGGTCTCTCCCTGCCCTTTTTGTCTGGAAAACTTGCGAGGGTTTTGCCAACTTTGGGGTAACCAACTCGTCCCAGTTTGCCTGGGACCTCCCCGATTATAGCAGCAAATGTCCCACCCCCCAGAAAACCTCTCAGTCCCCCACATGCCAGGATGGGTGGTCATCTAAAAAGAAGGGCCGCTCACTCCAGTCAGTCCCTGATGGTTTTTAGGATTTGTGCATGTTCAGCACATATCGTAGCATCACCGTTCCCGGAACCAGAAGTGACAGGAGGTATATGCACTTGCTCTCGGGGGAGGATTACAAAGTGAGATAAATTCCATTCTTAGAAGGATAACAGCAAGGTACCAGACACTAGACTCAGTATCTCATACACCCATTGTATTCCATTATCCAATTTACACAACAGCATAGCTCCTTTTTACAAAGAAGAGACTATAGTTAGACCATTTGTATGAGGTCACACAGCAATGAAGTGGTGAAAACAAGATTCAAACCTGGGCAGTTTGGCTCTGACACAGATGGACTTCGTTACTAGCAGCAAGCCCAGGAACCACGGTGGTCCTTGGGGGCTGCAGGACGACAGAGAAAATGCCCCAGGTGACTGGAGCCAAGGCAACCCTCCTGAAGATGTGGGTCACAAATGCGCACTTCTTCCTTCGCACACAAGACGGTCAGGAAAAGTTGCTGATTTCCCTTTGCTTCTCTTCTCAGATCCATTCATCCTTCCATTTACAAACGCAGTTTCCACTAGTTGGCGGTGAAATTCTCCCCGTCCTCTTTTCATCCACTCAAGACAAGGATTTGTCTTTTTTATAATAGTAGAGTTAGAAGGGAAAATTGGGAGACACCCATTGCAGGTGATTCTGAGATTTGAAAACATGCTATAGAATTGTGACAGGCTGGTTTTGGAGTTTTGTTTCTTCATGTCTCAAATCGCTTACGTTCAGCTTTTTAAATCTTGCCAAAAAGCAAGGCTCATGGAAAAATCGCCACTTTTCCATGCTTACAGATAAATGCTTTTTAAAAACAAATGCCCTAAAATTTTCATCAATTGGAGAACAAATTTATTCTGTATATAAGCAGGTCACGATATATATATCCTGTGTATAAGAGCCAGCTGTCAGCTCAGAAAGGTAGGATGGCAGTAACTGACCAAAGTAGCTCATCCAGGGCTGTGGTCAACATGAATCCCAATGAATAATACTATGTGGCAATAAATTTCATGATGATAATGATTATGATAATGATGACGATGATCATGATGAAAGTGTTTGACACAAATATCCTGCAGGGCATTTGGCTAATATCCTGACCATGGCAACACCCAATAAGCTCCATGAGGGAAAGGACTGTGTCTGAAATTACTCATCACTCTCTCCTGGCCCTGGCTCATAGAAGGTGTGCAGTAAATATTCATTGAGTGAGTAAATCAATGACTGAGTGAAACTTTAGTATGTAGCTTGATCTAATTTACTGGATTCACTCCTCACTAAAAGTAGCTAGATAGTGAGAAGCCACCTGGAATGTTACATTGAAAAAAAATGTTACAGATCATCCCACTGAATATTCATCTTATAAATGAGGAAACTGAGGCCCAGAGAAGTGAAGCAATCTGTGTAAGGTGGTCCAACCACATAGAGGGGGAGTCAAGATTGGAGCCAGATCTGTCAACTCCTGGTCCGGTGTCGTTCACATGACACCCATTCTCCCAAGTCCCCCGGCGTACACTCCATCCCCATCTGAAAGCATAACCACAGAGGAGGAAATGACCCCTCTTCCTGGCCTGAACCGGGGGCAGTAGGGTACTGGGGAGCCAGTGAGATTGGGTTTGAATCCTGACTCTGCCAGTGTTACCTAGACCATTGGCTTGACCTTCTTCCCTAAGCCTCAATGACCTTATCTGGAAAATGAGGGGCCCTTATGGTCCCTAATTCACTTCATTGTGGAGAAGTCTCTGTGAAATGTATAGGAGGCCCTAAGCATGGTATCTATCACTGAGGAGGTACTCAATAAATCAGACATATTAGCACAATTTCATTAACACGTGCCCCAAGGCAGTCAAGCCATCCACCCCAGAGGAGGTGAGAGCATTAAAAATATGGTGGCCAGCCAGCTGACATAACTCTCCCTTGTGAGCACAACAGCATAGGAAGATAAGGGACAGTGGGACCTCCTAACTCTTATGTCCCACCCTGTTTCTTTGTCGCCAGCACTGACGAAAACAACACGACTCCCTGAGAACTGCCCCTTGACAGGTCATAAGCTGAACTGGAAGTCATTCTGGTGGTTTACGGTCTGCACTACAAGGCTGAGGACCTGTCACTCCATAGTCATTACACTTTGTTCTCATGGGGTCATGAGAAAAAACAATTTATTGGGGAAGCCTCCAAGCACCATTTTAGGAGCTGCATCTTAAATACCAAGGGATGGGCCCCCTTGTTAGAAGTCCCTTAGTAGACACTGTGGACAAAGAAACCCTTAGCTACGGACCGTGACTTCCCAGGATTCTCGGTCCCAGAGTGCCCTGGTAAGCGTGGACACAGCCTCCGAGGCCCATTCCTTTGTTTCTGCTCCACACTCAGGCATCACATTCACCCTCCCTCGCCACTTTTCAACAGCCTGGGGGATGAATTGAAGGGTCAATGTGACTGGAACCGGGAAGACCCCAAGAGCAGGACTTTATGTGATGGAGACATTCTTCCCACTCCAGGTGGAGCTCTGTGTCCCAGCACAGGGGTAGAGAGTTTGTGCAGGGTCCAGAAGGGAGTTTTGGTTTTCAGTCTTTACGAGGAGGCTGTTGGGGATGTCAATCATGGCGCCTCGGCGCTCTGGCCTAGCTTAGATTGAATTGCACATGTGCGCACAGCCTGTCCCAACTAGCCCGGCAGAGAAACCGCTCTCCCAGCACTGATAATCCTGTCACCACGGCCTTCTCACATCACATCTGCTACCCAGACAGATTTACACAAATTGGCCCTGAATAGGAGAAGGAAACATGGTAGAACCTCAATAATCTGAAATTCACATGTCCACGGGCCTCTTTCTCTGCCCTAGAGACTGAACCGACGTGGAAACAGCCAAATGTAGAGTTTGTGATCATCTAGATAGGGAATGGACTAAAGTGTTCCTTTATTTTACCTTTTTAAAAATGTAAACTATTAAGTAAAATCACTGTATAAATAAGGGATGGTTAAATCTATGCAAGATTTGATCAATAGCAATACTGTGAACCCAATCTTGAGTTAGGATGTACCTAGGTCATGTGTGAAACATAAACAAAGGAGAAAGCATGGCCTTGAAAATGTTATAAATTATATAACTATTAGGGGAAATAAAATGTCCTTTCATAAAGCAACTGGAGAATAAGTCAACAATATAAACCATAAGACTATACAGCAGAGAATGTCTGTGTGGAAGGCTGTAAAAATTTAGTACATACAAAAGATCACTAAAGCTAGAACCTGGCCCACCACTGAACATGTGGCTCTTTACAGGTAATTGTCAGCAACCACACACACAAGAAATAAACAGGTAAATAAAATAAATTGCAAATACTTAACAGTATTTAACATTTAAAACCTATTCATTAACACAGGTTTTGATAAGGAGTCTTCCTAGAAGCACTTTGTTAGCTATTAATTTGTGCTGATAATTACATGATGACTGAAAATATCAAAACCTTAGTTTTAAATTTTATATAACTCTGATTTTACTATAATTCATAATATCCCTCCCTTCTCCCTTCCCAACTGCTCTATATTTGTGTGGTTTTGTCTTTATAAACCCTCCCAAATCTTGGGATAGAAGTGCCCAGATCTCCAGAAATATATCCACTCAAAACTGCCAAAAATATAACTATTAATAAGGCAAAGAAGAAATACCAAAATGGAAATTCTTTGTTTCTTCCTTATTTCTTTCCTTCTATCTGTCCGCTTTCCATCCATCTTTCGAGCCTTCCTTCCTTTATTTCCTCTTCCTACCTTAACTTCCTTCCATTCCACCATCCCTCCTTCTATCCTTCCATCCCTCCTGCAAACACTCAAGACCTGCCATATATCAAAGAAATAGAGCTAAACAAAATAGTCCTGGCCTCTGTTCTCAGGACATTTAGGATTTCTGCACAGCAAGCAGAGGGATCTAACCAATCTCAAACATTTGAAATTACTTGTGACACGGAATGCACACATAGGCTAGGTTTCTCCCTTTTGTGCTGGAAACTGGGAAGATGTAAAAATAGCCTACTTCAAGAGCACCAGGCTGTACTCCAAAGTTCACAGTGGAAAAAGTTGGTGTGACAATGATGGACAAGTCATGTTGGTGCCAGGAGACCTGGATTCAATTCCAAATCTTCAGAGAGAGAGGGACGCATACAGAAGGTTTAGCAATGCCCTGGCACATACTAAGGCTCACTCAAAGTGATTATTGTTATTATTGTGAAAAACTCAACAGAGAGCACTTTCTTGGAAACAATACACATTGTCGTATTGCTTGATTTTATTCAACAAATTTGTATGGCTATTGACATTAGCTTTTTAAGAATATGTGATCAAAGTAATAGTAATACTCAAAGTGATGTTCAAGTTTAGAGCTCATCCAGGCTTTCCCAAACACAACAACTCTTCAGTGTCACTTGTAAAGGAAGAAGCTTTAGGCTGTGACAATTCATACATTCCCAAAATGGTATGACTTCTTAGAAAACTGCTGTCAATGATGGAAACCAGAAGAACATCAACCAATGCCAAAACAAGAAACAAAACAAAACTTCAAAATTTTTGGTTTTATAGATCTTAGGTTTGGTTGTTTCATGTATCCCCTTTTGTGTATGGGGACAAGTCCAGATTCCTTCAAATTTGGAACTTTAGAAAAGTAGCCAGAATGCCATTTAGAAGAATAGTTTTCTTCTCTTTACATCTGAAAATTTATAAAACGTTCTTCTTTCTCTCTGTAAAGGAGTTTTCCAAGGCTCTTCCCAGCAGGTGGGTGAATACCTGGTCCCAGCACAAAAGGTGATCTGGCTTCTTAAGGGACTTTGGCTCTCTGACAGAGCCAGAAATACAGGTTTCCTACTGTCCAGGACCTGGACCTTTCCATAGGAGAGAAGCCTGAACTCTGATCCTATCACCGGCTTGTTACCTTGGAAAGTTCTAGGAGCTCAAGGAGCTGGCAAGGGAAACTTCCCACTCACGATATATCTTGCTCGTCTTGGAAAAAAAAGCTTGACATTCTTGAGCCTGAGTCAGATCCATATTTTCAAGCTTTCTTGGCACCAAACGATACATTCCTAGTTGGTACACAGCTCCATGCCCCAGGGACACAGGAAAAGGCCTCCGCTCAAGAAAGCTTGGGTACATTTTTGGAGCACCTCCTCAGTTGCAGATCTAAAACCTTTCCATCTGTCCACTTTCTCCTCCCTTAGATCACTTGCTTCTGAAAACCGTATCTCAAGGTAGATAGGGGGTTCCTGTGATCAGCTGACTTTTACAGATTGGAACTCAGGGTCAGAGAGGCCACAAGGCTTGTTGTAACTGGCAGGTAAGAGTCCTTCTTGGCAGGTACTCATCAGCCTCACATTTTTGGGCCTCTAGACTTCCTGGACCATGGCACCTCAAGGATACTCTTTCTACCAACCTGGATGAAAAAAAATACTGGTTTTCACTAGAGCAATATTTCTTACTCCTGACTGCACATCAAAATCACGTAAGGGGGGCCCTGGGTAGCACAGGCGGTTGAGCATCTGATTCTTGGTTTCAGCATGAGTCACCATCTCAGGGTCATGAAATCAAGCCCCGCATTGGGCTCCAAGCTCAGTGAGGCATCTGCTAAAGCTTCTCTCTCCCTCTCCCTCTGCCCCTTCCCACACTTGCTTGCACGCACACACTTCTAATAAATAAATAAATCTTTTTTAAAAAATCATACAAGGGGGTGCCTGGGCAGCTCAGTCATTAGGCGTCTGCCTTCGGCTCAGGTCATGATCCCAGGGTCCTGGGATCGAGCCCCATATCAGGCTCCCTGCTCAGCGGGAAGCCTGCTTCTCCCTCTCCCACTTAACCTGCTTGTGTTCTCTCTCTCCCTGTCTCTCTCTGTCAAATAAATAAATAAAATATTTTTTAAAAAAATCATATAAGGACACTTATTTAAAATGCAGATCCTCAGGTTCCACCCTTCCAGAGACTCCAAGTAAGAGTAGGATAGAATATATGTATTTTTAGCAAGTTTCCCAGGCAATTCTGACATACCAGCTCAGGGCTACTCAGAAACTGGCATTAATAAAATCTGTAAGAGCAGAATGAAACTACTTTCCCCTTATAAGGCGGAGTGGTCCCACTCCTCAGGCCCTCTAACAGTCCCTTACTGTTGGGTGCCTGCAAGATGGAATTAGTCTTTGCTTTCATCAGAAAGACTGGTCAGCATGGTGGAAAACAGCTCACAGTGTAGGGCAGGAGACCAGGCTTTTAGTTCAACTGTAATGTAATTCAAGTGGGGACCTTTTCCAAGCCCTGGGGCCCTGGGTGAGTCACTCAACTCCTTCTTGGGCTCAGGAGCTTCCTCTGTCAAATCAGGCTCATGAGGCAAATGTCACCTGAACCTGACAAAGTGTCCTTGTGCTCCTTAAAAGGAACATGATAAACAAGTATAACAGCGAGAGACTTTTAAAGTTCCCTCCTAGGCCAGCCTACAAATTGCAATCAGCATCACTGAGAGCCAAGTTTGCTGAAAAGTATCTGTTAGCAGACCTCCCTCCAGTGCAGACCATGGTTCCCTAGTTCCCGTTGAATCACGTACCCGTGTCTAAGCCAGGCCCATGAAATTGTCCCCTCCTCACTTGGATTTCTGGCACCGCTTCTTGATAACCCCTCCTCTACCCTACCCTAGATGTCAGAGGTTAGTGAACTTCAGCCCACGGGCCAAATTCGGACTTCAGTCTATTTTTGTAAATAAATTTTTATTGAAACAGCCATTCTCATGCACTGATGTATCACCCATGGCCACATTTATGCTACAATGGCAGAGCTGAGTGTGAAGGAGACAGGATGTATTGTCTTCGTCTGCAAAACCCAAAGTATTTACTATCCAACACTTTACAAAAAAAGTGTGCTGACTTCTGCTACAGCCAGTCTTTTTCAGACATTTTTGGCCATGACCCACAATAAGCACACTTTACAATGAGACCTAGTGTACACATAGATACTTATGTGTGTATTTATATAGACATATTTCTCAGAATAATATTTACCTTTACTAAACGCAATGCATTCTAAGAGGTTTCTAGTCTATTCGTTTTTTTTTTTTCCAAAAGCTGTCACGACATTTTATTAATTTCCTGACCTCAAATGAGTCTTGATTCATATTTGGAAAACACTGCTTTAGACAAACTGAACAACTGGCTACTTGCAACACATGTCCCCTGCTCTCCAGCCTCTACTTCTTTCTTGGCATTGCTCCCTTCATCTGGCAAGGCCTGGTCCTTTCATCTCTATGTATACAAATCCTTCCCATTCTTTAACAACCAGCCCAGCTTCCATCCCTTTCCTGAAGTCTGCTTTGAACCTCTAGTCCCAAAGCATTTTCTCATCTCCCACAGCATTTTTTCTCTTCCTCCCTTGTAGAAATTTAAGGTTTCTGCATTGCAGAACAGTCATCTAGTAATCTGTGCATCTTTCTAATGATGTACTCAAAGATCTTGAGTTTCTTAAGGGTATGGTCATAAGCATTTTGTATTCTAAATACCATGCAGTACAGTGCCTTGTACTCTGTAAGTACTGAATAAATGTTTATTAAATTGAAGTAAGCAAATATTTGTTACTAAGGGTATAATATGGCTCATGCATGTAATATTTTATCTTGCAAAGTTAAAGCCTGTAAATATATGGTATGCTGTAAGTGCTCAATAAATGCTTATAAAGACAAAGGGAAGGATAACCTGGGCTTGCCAGTTTCCATTCCAGTTGCTAGATTTGTGTTGTTAGAGAAGGCATCACAGCTTGGACTGACCTAAGCACAACTACCAGCCACACATTTTGAGTCTAAACAGTAGCACCTGAGAGAGCTTGATATGGTCTCTCCTTTCCCAAGGAAACAAAAATGTACACCATCACTCCCAGATCATTAACAGCAATGCCACTAGCGTGGATAAGAGAAGAAAATTACCCAGAACGAAATTTCTTCAGGAATCCCAGCATATCCTGAAATGCTGTCGTTATAACCAGGTCAAGTGATTTTACTGCAATCTGTTTAAGCATGACCAAATAGGACTTATTCTCAGGAATTCAAGGATGGTTTGATATCAGCAAATCAATCATGGTATTTCATTACATTCATAATAAAAGAGGAAAAAGTATTCGTATATCACTAGATTCTGAAAGGACACCTGATAAATCCAGCAGCTGTTTCTACAAGGTTCTAAGTAAAATGAAAATAGGAAAAAAATATCTACATAGACCTGATAGAGATTTTACCAACATTAAAAAGCAATCACCGGGGTGCCTGGGTGGCTCAGTCAGTTGATCATCTGACTCTTGATTTCTGCTCAGGTCATGATCTCAGGGTCATAGGGCTCTGCACTCAGCACAGAGTCTGCTTGAGATTCTCTCTCTCCCTTTTCCTTTGCCCCTCCCCCCAAATAAATAAATAAAATCTTTTCAAAAAATTTTAAAAAGCAATCACCAAAACAGATGGTAAAATGTTAAATCCATTTCCATTAAAATCATGAATTATCACAATTATTATTTAATATAATTCTGAAGACTGTACCTAATGCAATAAGAATATGACATAAAGGGTAAAAATAATAGAAAAGGAAACATAAAAAGTCTTTTAGTCACAGATTATATGACTGTACACCTTTTAAAAATCACAAGAGATTATAGAGTTTTTAGAAAAGAAAATGTTGTAATTAATACTAGAATGTGCTAAGGTGGTTGCAAAAGAGAGAAAAGACCTCTCTTTATATAAGCACCAAAGAAATTAGGAAGAAAAATAGGATATCAACATTAAAATCAAAGCTGTTAAAAGCTTTGAACCAGTTTCTTCAATTAATAAATTAGAAAGAGAACATGTGAAAGGGAGATATGCAGATTAAAAGATACTTAAGAGATATCAACCAGTTATAAAGTAAGATCTGTTGGATCCCAATCAGAAAAAAAACTATTAAGGAAGGGGTGAGAATAGGAGAAATTATTAAGAAATTACTTTTGGAGCTCCACTTCTGCATTTCTGTTTAGGATGTGGACATCTATAAGAGAATGTCACTCCTACCCCAGTAATAAGAAAAGGCCAGGAAACCTACAAAATCATAACTTTTCTTGAACTCATTAGAATTTTGAGGTCATAAGGCAATAAAGCAAATGAATCCCATAAAAGTGACAAGCCCCTTCAAGAAGAAACAGGACACAAAACCATCTCTCCTTTGGCAGATCACAGAAAAAAGAGGATGCTTCTGTAAAAGTGAAAAATAAGAAGTCACTTAAGAGTTTCAAAAATGCTTAAAGGCCAAGAATAGCCTATCATGTTGGTTTAAATTTCTAGGAGTCCCAGATACAAGGGACACATTTCCAAGTTATTTCCCACAAACCTTCACTGGGTGCTCACAAAAAAGATGGGAGACAGAGAAGAAGACCTGACAGTGTTGGCATGCAGCAATGATCAGCTGCTGAGACAAGCATGAAGCCCTTCCAGGTCTCCAAACCTTTCTTTTATAGGAAACAAAAGGCTTAAACTTTTGGATATATGAGTTGCAAACTTTCTCATCCCAAGAACCCATGCAAAAATCCACTGTTACTGGAATAAGGATTGAAGTGAAAACCCTCTGCCCTTGGAGAAAGGGTAGGAAAACTTTTTGGACCCAGCATCTTACTCCAGTACTAAGCAGAGATCTGCTGCCACTAGAGAAGGGTCAAGCACCTGACAACAGAGGTCTATCTTATATCACAGACATGCGGGCACTGTTGAAAGCTGCAAATGAAACAGAAACACTGAAAAATCTCCTCCAGCACCCCATCTTTGCTTTTGGCACACAGTAAAAATATCCCACTTCTGGAAGAATTTGAACCTATGCAACACTAAAAATTATAATAGAAACAATAAAATCCAAACCCAGCTCAACTCCTGATTAGATTAATTTAACCTTGCACAGTAATGGCCTGATAAAAGAAGAGGTATGCCCATTTCTGTGTATAAATATTTTTTACCTGAAAAAAAAATAAAAAATATTGTTTACCTGAGTCTCTACTGTTCTTATATACATTCTGTCCAGTATTCAATGATAAATTACGAGATACACAAAAAGCAAGAAAGACTAAACCACTGCTTTATTTCTCAATAAAGAGATACCAGGTTCAGAGATAAATCAGATATTAGAAATAACAGACAGGGAGTTTGGAATAACTATGTTTGATATGTTAAATGATCTAATGGAAAAGGTAAGCAACATATTAAACAGATGGGGAATTTTCTCACCAAGATGAAAATTATAGAGTCAAAGAGAAATGCTGGAAATAAAAAACAATACCAGGGATGAAGAATTCCTTCACTAGGCTCATCAGAAGATTGGACACAGCTAAGGAAAGAATCAATGACTTAAAGATAATGACAATAGAAACTATCTAAACTGAAACACAAAAGAAAAAAAAAAGTAAACAAAACCAAACAGTATGTGTAAAGAGCTCTGAGACAACATATGGTCACAAATCATCTAACACATGTGTAATCAGAATCTCAGAAGAAGAGAGAGAGAATGGGGAAGGAGAAATATTTAAAAAGATAATAACTGAGAATTTTCTAAAATTAATGAAAGACAATAAGCAATAGATCCAAGAATCCCTCAAACCCCAAGCAAGGTTAAAAAAAAAAAAATACCTAGATATATTATAGTTAAACTATTAAAAACAAAACATAAAAAGAAAATATTGAGGGCAGCCAGAGGTAGGGGTTGGGAAGAGTTTAAACACAGAGGAACAGAGACAAGAACTGAAGCACCTTTCTTGGAAAGTATGCAAGCCAGAAGACAATGAAGTAACATCTTCAAAATACTGAAAAAAAGAAATGAATTTTTAACATTTTAGGTGTGATAATAGTACTGTGGTATTACATATTTTTTCTCAACAGCCTTTATACTTAAAGGTTCACACTAGGGATTGTTTCACAGTAATCAGAGAGGAGAGCTCACCTTGTAGATGAAGGTAGAGATAAAGCAAGATTGACCATGAGTTGATGATGATTGAAACTAGGTGATAAGCAGATGGGAATTCAGTGATATTCTCTCTACTCTCATAAAATTTTTTAAATTGCCATAATAGAAAATTTTGTAAAGAAATGGAAATTTAAAAATATTTTTTATTTGAGTACAGTTGACATACAATGTTACATTAGTGTCAGGTACACAACATAGTGATTCAACTTCTCTATTTGTTATGCTATGCTCACCACAAGTGTAGATAGAATCTATCACCATACAACACCATCACAATACTATTGATTGTATTTCCTACGCTGTGCCTTTCATTTCCATGACTTATTCATTCTATAACTGGAAGCCTGAATCCTCCACTCCCCTTCACTTACTTTGCCCATCCCTCTACATCCCCTTCCCCTCTGGCAACCACCAGTTTTTTCTTTGTATTTAAGAGTCTGGTTTTTTTTTGTCTCTTTTTTTCTTTACTCATTTGTTTTGTTTCTTAAATTCCACATATGAGTGAAATTATACAGTACTCTGGGTCCATCCATGTTGCAAGATGGCAAGATCTCATTCTTTTTATGGCTGAGTAATATTCCATTATATATACATATATATATATATATATTCCACATTTTCTTTACCCATTCATCTATGGATAGACACTTGGTGATTTTGCTTTTTGTTTTTTTATTCATTTGTTTTGTTTTTTAGATTCCACACTTGATCTTAGCCAAAAGGCCAAGAAGCGATTGTGTTTTAGATTCCACATATGAATGAAATCATATAGTATTTATGTTTCTCAGTCTGACATTTCACTTGGCATAATGCTCTCTCAGTCTATCCATGTTGTTGCAAATGGAACAATCTCATCCTTTTTATGGCTGTGTAATATTCCATCACACACACACACACACACACACACACACACACACACACACACAATCTTCCTTATCCGTTCATCTGTCAATGGACACTTAGGTTGCTTCCATGTCTTGGCTATTGTAAATAATGCTGCAATGAACATAGAGGTGCATAGATCTTTTCAAATTAGTGTTTTCATCTTCTTAGGGTAAATACCCACCATACACAAAACTAAACTCCAAATGGGTTAAAGACCTAAGTGTGAGACCTGAAACCATAAAAATCCTAGAAGAGAAAACAGGCAGTAATTTCTCTGACATTGGTCACAGCAACATTTTTCTAGATATGTCTCCTAATGCAAGGGAAACAAAAGCAAAAATAAGCTATTGAGACTACATCAAAATAAAAGGCTTTTGCACAGGAAAGGCAACCATCAAGAAAACGAGAAAGGCAGCCTACTGAATGGGAGAAGATATTTGCAAATAATATATCTGATAAGGGGTTAATATCCAAAACATATAAAGAACTTATGCAACTCAACACCAAAAAACCCCAAACAATCTGATTTAAAAATGGGCAGAAGACCTGAATAGACATTTTCCCAAAGAAGACATACAGATGGCCAACAGACACATGAAAGGATACTCAACATCACTATCATCAGAAAAATGCAAGTCAAAACCACAATGAGATGTCACCTTACACCTGTCAGAATGGCTAAAATCAAGAACACAAGAAACAACAGGTGTTGGTGAGGATGTGGAGGAAGGGGAACCCTCACGCACTGCTACTGGGAATGCAAACTGGTGCAGCCACTTTGGACAACAGTGTGGAGGTTCATCAGAAAATTAAAAATAGAATTACCATATGATCCAAAAATTGATTTAAAAAAAAAAGAAAAACATGGACAGAAGAGATGAGTGTATCATAGCACATATCCCATCAGGTTTCTCTCATTTTTTTCCTCTAATTATCTCTTCCCATACATAGCCTTTGGTTCACTGTGGGGTCACAGGTCTCCAAACTGGGATCACACAGGGCTGCAGCCACAGCCGCCCTCCCCAGTGACGTCACCCCAGCAAAACCTACCAGTGCCAAAGCTCTCTTCTCCACACAGAGAGCACCGTCCCGAGTCCATCAGATTGGAGAAGAATCTCCATCCCACTGGCGTCTCATATACAGGGACCTTCATTGATTTGGCCACTCTGAAAAATGAAATTCAAGGCAACAGTCAATTCATATATCTCTTCTTTCTTTTCTCCGCACAGAAGGAAGTCTTTAGAATTTATTAATTCCATAACTAGATTTCAGAACATTCTGGACAGTGTTGACATTTTTCAGGATATTAAAAGCCATAAGGTAGAAAGTGATAAATAATCTATTCCAGTGGTTCTCAGTTTTGCTTTCCCCATAATATAGAAAATATTGAATTAATGTAGAGGATATTCTCACTTTTATGTTTCCCTTCTATAAATGTTCCTTTATCTTCATGGTAAGATCCCACTTGGGGATCTCAGAATCTAAATTAAGAGGGAGTTTGGGTATAAGCACATTGGAATATTGTTTGACAATATCTACTAAAGATGAATATACACATATCCTATGACCCAGCAATTCAACTCCTAGAAATTACTAATGACATGT
This sequence comes from Phoca vitulina, assembly GCF_004348235.1. Classification (NCBI taxonomy): domain Eukaryota; kingdom Metazoa; phylum Chordata; class Mammalia; order Carnivora; family Phocidae; genus Phoca; species Phoca vitulina. The sequence goes on along the minus strand of NW_022589740.1, from coordinate 9,066,231 downwards.
AGTGGACACTGTGGTGTACAGCTCAGCTTCACTGCCTCCCACCCCCCCACACTCATGCAAGGACTTTTAGGATTGGAAAACTCATTCTACCAGCTCCCAGAAATGTTGATGGCTAATAGCTCACAGACATGGCCTCCACTCTCTGCCAAAGAGAGATGTCACACTCAAAATCATGCTTCCTTTCCTGGGTCAATCCACATCCAATGACTGGTAAATGAGGGATGTATAAAGGTCTAGCCTCCCTGCACCTATTTGGCACAACTCTGTGGAACCATTTCAGCTCTAGAGCTCCCCATAAGTTGGCTGAGGCCTTCGCTGTGACTGCACTGCAGTCCAGCTTCTCTCTCGGTGTCCTATTCCCCTTCCTCACTCCCTCATAGGTACTGATCTTAAAGACAACTTTGGCCTTGATGGCAGAAAGGAATAAACTTCTTGCAAGCCAATCTCTCTCAGGGCTGCTACCTGGGAACCCAGTGTGTGACGTTACTCAACAGAATATATACACAAGATTTTACAAAAATGATCATAGAATCACAATTCATAAGAACTGAACAAACCAAGTGTCCACTGAGTAGGATGGACAGATGATTTGTGATACATAATGCATTACCATAAATTTCATGGAACAAACTATTGCTACATGCAGCAACTTGGATGAATCTCACAAACATTATATCAAGTAAAAGAAACTGGGAACAAGAAAATATACATTGTATTGTTCCACGTAGATAAACTTCAAGAACAGCTAAAACTAATTGGTGCTGTCACAATTCAGGCTCAGGGGATCAGAGAGGTCAAGTGTTTTGTTTCAGGTTTCACAGAGGTAAGAGGCAAAGCTAGAATTTGGACCCAAGTCTGCTTAATTTCTGCTCATGTTCCATTTCACTATATCATGTTGTCTTCCCAAATGTTCTAAGAGGTATGTAGAACTCAGAATATGTTGGGGAATGATCTGATACTGTACCATTGACCTAAAGAGTTTCATCTTTCCCACAGGCAAGCAACCAAAAAGCAAAAACACCAAATGTCTGCCACCAGCAAGATTTAGTTTTTCAAAGGCTGTAAGTGCAGGAGGTAGCCAGAGAAAGGAACCAGTGAGGGTATCTTGGTGAAGAAGAGAAGAAAGGTGCACAGAGGACAAAGGACACAATGTAATAATGATGTCCTTAGGTTTGTTTTGGGCCAGCTAAATAAAAAAAAATATCTAGAAACTCTTGCTACAGGAAAGTGAACACCTTCCTTTCCATAATATCCAAATATAACTGATGTGTTCAGGATCTTGAAAAATTGTGTGCTAAATCTCTTTCAAGTTTCCTTTGAAAAGAAGCACTTTTTAGATATTCGGGTATTACATCAAAGGTTCTGTTGTTGTTGTTGTTGTTTTAATGGGCTAAGAAAGATATACAATCATACTTATATCCTGGTAGGAACAATGAAGTAAATCCTCCCCAGATTGTAGATCAAAGGTAAATTTTCATAGCCATTAATTTCATAGTCAGAAGCTGAAGGAAGGAGGAATAATTCACACAGAAGCTTCCCAGAGTCAGCACATAGAAAGCCTAGGTCAAAATTAATTTAGCAAATATGAAAGCATATGATTACCAAATAGAATGTGCAACATGGAGTAGATGTAAGGGTAAGAAAAAGGGTAGAGAGTTTGGGGACATATATTTTCTAGCTAAAACATTCTTGTAGGTTCAAAGCCAAGTTGGCAGATCTGAAGGGAGGAGAAAGGATTTCCCTTGCTCCCACCCTTCCCAATTAATCACTGTCAGGAGGTCACCAGGCTGAGGGCTGAGGCTGGATTTTAAAGGACTGGATACTTCTATAACTATAAGCCACAGTTGTAGCTATGCAAGCTAAGATAACAATATGGGTAATTAAATTCCGGGATCCTGAGCATGAGTTGATTTTGCCCTAGAGTCAGAAAGGAATTCCCCTCCCGCCTCCCTCTACTGAACTTGGGATCCATCCCAAACACTGCATTCAGCAGATACCATGCTCTAGGCTGGTTTTTGGCAGGAAGCCCCCTGGAGATTTTCTGAAAGCTTAAAATGAAGCTGCTCATGCTGAGGATCTTCACCCCTCTTGACCGCCGCCACCATGTGTTGGAGACAAACATAAGAACTCACTTCCTAGGAAAGACCAGAGTATGAAGAAAAAGAAAGAAAATCAGTCTCAACCACGATTTTCCTGCAAGTGGGAGTTGAGTTCTGGTAGTTAAAAAAACAAAAACAGGGGCGCCTGGGTGGTGCAGTCAGTTAAGTCTTTGACTCTTGGTTCCAGCTCAAGTTGTGATCTCAGGGTCCTGAGATTGAGCCCTGTGTAGGGCTCCACACCCAGCATGGAGTCTGCTTAAGATTCTCTCTCCCTTTCTCTCTGCCCCTCTCCTCCTCGTGCTCTCTCTCTGTCTCAAATAAGTAAACCTTTAAAAACAAACAAACAAACAAACAAGAAACAAAAAGAACCATGGTGGATGCAAACTGCTCAGTGTGATTTTTAAACTTCTAAAAATGTGGCTCTGGGTTGGAAACAGCCTCAACTTATCTTTCCAACAGTTTCTCTCATGAAAGTCACTACAAACTCCTAATAACTGGACAATCTCTTATTTTTCAAATTTGCTCTTTCATTTTTGCTATTGTTGGCTACTCCCTAGTCCTTCTTCATGCTTTTCATTTTACCTGGATTAATCCTTTCCAATCTCTGTCAAAATCTTTCATGTTGCTTCAAGACCTATCTTAAATGCCCTGCCACCATGAAGACTGTGGCCAAAGGCTGCTAGGTGACCAACAAACCCGTCTCTTCTCCTGGACACTCAGCTGGACGATACTTCCCAACCTCCCTCCCAGTTAGCTGTGGCCACATGGTGGAGTTCCAGCCAATGGAACTTGAGTGGAAATGACATACACCCTTTGCAGATCTGGCTATTAAACTTTCCCATCCTCCACGTTCTTTCTCCTTCTGCCAGCTTACAGTGGACAAGCCGAGCAAACCCGGAAGCTATACATTGAAGATGGTAGACCCACAGTATGGAAGGATCCACGTCTCTAAATTGTCATTTGGGGCAGAATCCACCACCAATCAGGAACACCTGTTTTTAACTTTTGATGACTGAGAATATTGTCTATAGTAGCAGCTCCATTATCTTAATCAATATAACCCTTTCTCATCATTACAATCAATCCAAAGTAACCCTTCCTGCTACGTTTCCTCTCACTTGGTATAGGTCTTTATGTTTACGTTGTCATTGCTGATGTTGTCACATCCTTAACGCTTTCTTCCACACACAGATACACACTACTATCACTACCAGCATTAGAAGTTCTTTGAGGCAGGAACTACATCTTATATACTTTTATAGCTCTTCAATGTTTAGGATAATATAGCACCTTGTCAGATTTGCCCTTAATAAATTCTGTATCATTTCAGTTGACTAATATCTATTATTTAAGGGGTGTTATTGGATAGCAGGGGGCAAAGTATCTCTAATTTTGTGGTCTTTTTTTCTTGTAGTTTCCTAAAAATATAACTAAGTCATTTCTGCATGTTTTATTTATTTATTTACTTTAAAAGATTATTTATTCACTTATTTGAGAGAAAGTGAATGCGGAGAGGGAGAGGGGGAGAGGGAGAGAGAGAATCCCAGGCAGACTCTGTGCTGAGCATTGAGCCCCACACGAGGCTCAGTCTCACAACCCTAAGATCATGACCTGAGCGAAAGTCAAGAGTCAGACGCTTAACCAACTGAGCCACCCAGGTGCCCCACCATGTGTTTTATTCAAATTCGTCATTTTGAGAAAGAGAATTTCACAAGATGTTAATTAGTGGGATTATCAGGCTGAGACAAAGGCATTTCTTGGAAGTAGAGATCTCATAGATTTAGGGCAATGACTAACTGAAAATCAAAGGTGTGAAGAGCAGAATACATTTTTCTATTTTACCAGTCTGGCCATCACCCTACCCTCATGTGATCAAACAAGATAACAGATACAAAAGCATCCTAACCGTACCCTAAAAGCTCACCAAATTAAGGGGGGCTGACATATCCATCTTTGTGCTTCCAGCACAATGCATGGTCACAGTCGCTATTCAAATATCTATTAACCTAATTATAAAGTACTACATCCTTGTGTGTGATATACTCTACTGGAATATCAATGATTAATGACTCTCTTTTAGCATGTGAGCCAAATAAAAAAATGATTGGTTATATCAAGCATATGAAGCATACCCAGCTGCTCTTGGAATCCTACTTCAACAAACCTGCAGTAGACTTAAAGAGAACAAGATCCAGGTTCCTCTTCTTTTGATTTATCTTCAAATGTCCACTTTCTTGAAAGCCAAGCAGGGCTCATGACTCTATTTTCTACACACCGAACTCTTAGCCCCATTTTTAAAAGCCCCCAATAGCATAGAGTAAATGATATTTGCATCACATATATCCAACAAAAGACTTACATGCAGTTTATATTTTAAAACTCTTATACAGGGCACCTGGGTGGCTCAGTTGGTTAAGTGTCTGCCTTCGGCTCAGGTCATGATCCCAGGGTGCTGGGATGGAGCCCCACATCGGGCTCCCTGCTCGGCGGGAAGCCTGCTTCTCCCTCTCCCTCTGCCTGCCACTCCCCCTGCTTGTGCTCTCTCTCTCTCTCTGTGACAAATAAATAAATGAAATCTTAAAAAAAAAAAAGCCTCATACACATCAGCAAAAAAGGCAGATAAGGCAGATAACCTTTTTTAAAAGTCTTGGGCAAAAGTCTTTTTTTTTTTTTTTTTTAAGATTTTATTTATTTATTTGACAGAGACACAGCGAGAGAGGGAACACAAGCAGGGGGAGTGGGGGGAGGGAGAAGCAGGCTTCCCGCCAAACAGGGAGCCTGATGTGGGGCTCGATCCCAGGACCCTGGGATCATGACCTGAGCCGAAGGCAGACGCTTAACGACTGAGCCACCCAGGCGCCCCTTGGGCAAAAGTCTTAAACAGGCACTTTATAAAAGAGGATATTCAATTGACTAATTAGCATATGAAAAGATGCTCAATATCAGTAAAGATTATGTTACTGCAAATTAAAACCACAATGAGATAAGACTACACACCCACAAGACTAGCTGAAAAGAGTGGTATTGCCAAGTGCTGGTGAAAATAGGGAATTCATGTATTGCTAAAGGAATGCAAATCAGTACTGACTGTGGCATATTTATTTATGTGACATATTTACATAAAGGAGTAGCATAGAAGAGAAAAAAATGAACAAGCTACCACTACACAGAAAGACATGAATGCATCACATAAATATAACATTGAGTTAAAGAAGTCAGCACAGAGGAATATAAACTGTATGATTCAGGGGCGCCTGGGTGGCTCAGTTGTTAAGCGTCTGCCTTCGGCTCAGGTCATGATCCCAGGGTCCTGGGATCAAGCCCCGCATCAGGCTCCCTGTTAGTCAGGAAGCCTGCTTCTCCCTCTCCCACTCCCCCTGCTTGTGTTCCCTCTCTCGCTGTGTCTCTCTCTGTCAAATAAATAAATAAAATCTTTAAAAAAAATAAAAATAAAAAAAAAATTAAAAAAAAAAATAAACTGTATGATTCAATTTACACATAATTCAAAGTAGAAAACTAATCACTGACATTGGTCTAGGCAATTATTTTTTGGGTAGGATGCTAAAAGCACAGGCAACAAAAGCAAAAATAAACAAGTGGGACAATATAAACCAAAAAGTTACTACATAGCAAAGGAAACTACCAACAAAATGAAAAGACAACCCACGAAACAGGAGAAAATATTTGCAAACCTTATATCCAATAAGGGGTTAATATCCAAAATATGTAAGGAACTCTTGTAACTCAATAACAAGAAAACAAACAATCCAATAAAAAAAAAATGGGTGAAGGATCTGAAGAGACATTTTTCTGAAGAACGCATACAAATGGCCAACAGATATATGAAAAGATGCTCAATATTACTAATCATCAGGGAAATGCAAATGAAAACCACAATGAGGTATCACCTCACACCTGTTAGAATGGCTATTATTAAAAAGACAATAGATAAGAGCTGGCAAGGATGTGGAGAGAAGTGAATCCTTGTGCACTATTGATGGGAATATAAATTGGCACAGCCACTATTGAAAATAGGATGGAAGTTGCTCAAAAAAATTAACTTGACTGTGGTAACATTTGTGATAATCATTGGTGACAGAAGTCAGGGCAGTAGTTACCTCTAGGGAGGGAGGGAAGGAAGAAGTAGTAATTGAAATGGAGAACAAGGGAGCTTCCGGAGTGCTGTTTTGTTACTTGATCTAGATGTTAGTTACATGGGAATGTGCCCTTTGTGAAAAGTCCTTGAGTGACTTAAGAGTTGTCCTTTTCTTTATATACCTTATACTTCAACAAACATTTATTAAAAAAAAAAAAAACCCCGGGGGTATTTATGACTAAGTACACGTTTGAATTGGCTATGTTTACATAATCCCAAGAAATAAACTACTGAAGATGGAGTTTAATAGCATTCTGGATATGCTGGTTAATGTCTAGCAGACATTTCACAAAACTGCCCTCGAATTAGCCCTTCAGTATTTTCGCATCGATGAGTTCACTCCCAAACCCCTTCTTTGATGTCTGGCACTGCTGACTGGAGCTGCTCTCAGGTAAAAGGCTTGTGTGAGTTTGCACTTTAAAAGCATTTCTAAGGCAGCCTACTCAACTCACAAATATGAATTAGGCAGAATTCAGCTAGGCCTTGTTTTCTAATAGCCATCTTAAAGTCGACTCTTTTTTTTTTTTTTTCATTTAATAAACTAATGATTGTTCTTGAGCTATGATGCCAAGCATTGGGGATACAATGATAAGTCAAACACACATGGCCCCTGCCATATGTGGCTAATGGTCCAAGACTAACCAACACATATAAAATTGTTATTGGAATGTTCTGTGAAGGAAAGACTCTCAGCAGTTGGAGTGCAAGGAGAACTTCAGATAGTTAGGAATTCCTAAGAAGTGACATTTGACCTGAGATCTAGGGAATGAGTACTAGCAATCTAGGTGTTTTAGATGGGGTTCCCTAGAGGCAGGCCCTGAGACAAAGATTCCTCTACTAGAGATTTATCAAGGAGAGATGGGTAAGGGCTGGGGAAGTAGGACAGAGAAGGGGAGGAAGCCAAGCAATAGTGTGATCTCAGGCACAGCTGTGCAGAGAATAGCTTCAGCCAGAGACTTCCTTGGGACCCTGGATGGTAAGCCTTGCCTCAGAGTTGTCCTGATCTGTGACAAGCCTGCTGGTCTTTCAAACTCTCACTTAGAGCTATTGGTTAAAGGCCCCTGTGGGAGGAGGGCTTAAACGCACAGGCATTAACGTCTACTTTTAAACTCATCTTTTGGATGGAGCAACTCACACTTTCAAGTAAAATAAATATAAAATGGGAGGCTGTCACAATAAGATGATCACAAAAGTTTTTCATCCATATATGTAAACTTGAGCAAAGAGCTGCTTTTCCTGATCCCTGTAATATCTCAGCTTGGTCTAGACCTCAAAACTTACATATTAAATAATACCTTCTTTGCCTGTCCTATCAGGGAGGTTGTAAAGATCAAGTAAGATAGTATATAACAAAAAGAAAGGCCTCTAACAACTCTAAAATGCCCCACAGAGTTACCACTTGACCACTGTCCTTTGTATTGGATTTTTCACTTAATTCAAAGGGAAATGGACATTCCATTTAAAGAATATTTACAGGAGAAAACAAAAGATAACTGCATGTCTCATGTTCCCTTCAAACTTCTAGATTTTGATCAACTGTAAAACAAAGGTTGGGCCTTTGCTGCTTTATCTAGAAGCTTCTGCACTTTCATTTTAGGTAAGTGTTATGGCAGAAAAATAGGATCCTTTTTTATTAGATTTTAAATTTTGTTAGGAAACATAAGGCAGGCATATTTCTGAGGATCTTGACATCATTTAAAAGAAAAACATTTTGGCTTTGGGAAATTGACCAAAGATCTAAGAGAAAAATATGTAAAATTGAAACAATCACAGGTTTACTCTCCTAAGCTAGGAAATTATCTGGAACCCTATGTCTGGGAATTAACAAGTGTCTGTTTACAATCTTGATGCTTAAGCACTTTGATGTAAACTCTTTCTGGTTCTAATTACTTTCAAAGAAGAAAAATTGTTGAAAGACTAGGGCTGGTGAATTTTAAGCCCCAAGAGTTCCAGCTAAGCTGAGGGATAAAGAGACAATTGTCAGCGGTCCTTTAGATTCCCATAAGATTGCTCCCCCAACAGCAAAAAGTGAATTATCTTCTTGTCTTTTTGTTTTCCTTTCAATTTTTGGTTATGTAGACACCTTACTGAAGCCTTTTGAAAAATGCCTATATAATACACTTGGAAGATTTAGAATCAACTCACTCACTCCAATAGACAAACAGTAATAAGAAATGATATGACAGTTCAAGCCCAGGAGATAATGTATCTCAGCAAACAAAACTTCTTCTCTTTCTTAAAACCTTTTCTTTCTTTCTTTTCTCTTCTGGATTCAATTAACATCTTTTCCTGGAGAGTATTATACAAATCTTACTGATCCTATGTCGTAAAACAGGAGAGAAGGGACATCTGGGCTTTGGACATGAAATAAATACACACTGACTGTAAATGGGTGCTCATTCCAAAGGGAGAACAAAGCCCAGGGTAAACTAGTATCAGTATAATACTGCATCGCCATTCTGTGGATAATGCCATGAGCAGAGATAAACATTGAAATAGGAAGGCATTAGGAGTTTTCCCAAAGCATACATCTGTTCCTTGCTCTGGTGTTTTATGCTGGATTCAGTTTCAGCGTGCCACAGGGACCTCGGTGTTTGTCCTCAGTGTTCTTTGGCCTAAGTTTGACCCTAAAATGATTAATTTATATCTTTTCAGCCTAAATTTGGCAAAAGAGTTTTGGCAATCCATACCCATAGGTAATATCAAAGGGGGAAGGAAAAGAAGAATGAGCAGAATATTCCACACGTTGGGTCTAAATATAAGGAAAAGATTGATAAATTTAATTGCATCAAAATTTGTAAAAATTTCTATTAGTCAAAAACACCAAAAAAAGGAGATAAGCCATAGACTGTGATAAGATATTTGCAAGACATAAAACTGAAGGATTAGTAACCAACCTAAATAAAGAAACCCTGTAAACCAATATGAAAAACTCAACTGACCTAAGCAATTCACAAGAAAGGAAGATTAATTGGCCAACATGAAAATACAAAGTAAATCACAGAAATGAAAATTTAAACACAGTCAGACATAATGTCATACTCATCGTGTAAAAAAAGAAAAAATAAAAAATCTAATAATACCAAGTGTTGGTGGGAATGTCATAGGAAAATGGAAACCCAAACACTGGTGGCAGAATTGTAAATTAGGGGCGCCTGGGTGGCTCAGTTGGTTAAGCGACTGCCTTCGGCTCAGGTCATGATCCTGGAGTCCCGGGATCGAGTCCCGCATCGGGCTCCCTGCTTGGCAGGGAGTCTGCTTCTCCCTCTGACCCTCCTCCCTCTCATGCTCTCTGTCTCATTCTCTCTCTCTCAAATAAATAAATAAAATCTTTAAAAAAAAAATTGTAAATTAGTACACTCACTTTACAGGTAACTTGAGAAATCTTAAGTGGAATTAATCATACTCTATGACCCAGCAAGCCCACCTCTTGATATCTATTTTAGAGGAACTGGTATAAGTGTGCACAAGGAGACATGGTTCAAGGATGTCTATTACAGCACTGTTGATGAGAGAGAAAAAGAGCTAAGCCAGAAGCAACTTAATGGTCCATCAGTAGGGGACTTGACAAACTGTGGTTTGTTTATACACTGGCAAATAAACAGCTGTGATTCAAGGGCCTCAATGCTTAGATTGTAAAAACAAACAAACAAAAACAAACAAACAACAACAAAACCACACACAAGGAAGAAGTTAAGTGTGTATTTCTGTCTTGGAATATTATCTTAGATCCCTAGTATTCCAATTACTATTTCTCCCTCACTAGTTCAAATTGAAAACCTAGTGGGATATCATTCCTACTTCTAATAATAGGTTTCAGACATTTGCAACTCTGAAGAATTAATGGGAATAAATAACTAAATGAAGAGCCCCTATACCATCAGGTTCAGAGAACCATCCAGAACCTGCCAGTGCGACCAGAGCACAGAGGAACTAGGAAGATCTTCCTTGTCCCATAGCTATGCCTTTGAAGGCAGAGAGCAAGTCCATGTACACTAGCTGTAGCCTGCCATAATTAATTGGCCTGGGCATTTCCCAAGATTCTTAGCCAGGGCTTTCCACTTGCATGGATAGAACTCAAAACCAGCCGACCTTCTCTCCTTCCCTCCTCCCTTCCCTCCTCCCTTCTTTCCTCCCTTTTTTCCTCCCTCCCTTCCTCCCTCCCTTCCTTCCTTCCTTCTTAATTAAGAGATGGTGCTTATACTCTGTGTAGTATAAGCATTTCCCCCCTCCCTTTTCTCTTGCTAACCCATCCATCAACATTACAGAGAAGAAATCCAGTTCTGCATCTGGTTCTTAATAGAGACTGTCATTTTTAGCTCAGTTTAGGGAGTTAATTCTTGGTTCTTTGACAGAAGGAAAAGAACCTTCTAGACCAAAGCACTGAAAATTCTGGGAGGAGATGCCTGCCAGAGACACAAAGACCTTTAGATTTGGTGGGGTTCCCTCTGGGAATGTGAGCGGCAGCTGCCCATGCTGGTTTTGGAATACAACAGACCACACAAGTCATTCCTCTGGTGTTTTATCTCATGGGGAACTCTGACCTGTGGCCTAATAGATGAGCCAGGTTGCTGTTTCCTGGGAAGCCAGAACAAGTCGTCAGGCAGCTCTTTCTAAATGGGCTTTGCGAAAATAAGCATTCATCATGGGAAACATAGGCAGCCACCCACCTAACAAGTACCCCGTATTCAAGAATGCTTTTATCTTTCCAGGATATCCATCCTTTACTCAGCAGTGAGTTTAATTTTGCCAATAAGTATAAGGAAAGTCTATGCCATGTGACTTCTGCTCTAACATTAACTTGTCTTTAAAAACTTTTTTGGTTTAATGAGACATGGTTGTGAAGAAAGAAACTATTGAAAAAGTTGGTGTCCTTTTGCAGGAAATGAGTTTCAAGGCACAAGGTAAAGCTGAGTGGACAGCAAAGGTAGGCAGGCATGCACTGCCTGTGGGATCAGGTCCAAACACCTTTGCAGGGATGAGAGGATGGGCTCTGAATTATGACTGCCTGAGTGCCCATCCAGCTCCACCCTTCTTGGCCCTGTGACCATGGCTAACTTCCTGAAACTCAACAAGCCCAGCTCTTGCACCTGTGAAATGGGAAAACAGTCAAACTCCTTGCTCAGAGAGGACTAAATGGGGGTGATGTTTGGGAAGCCCCAAACACCCAAAGCAGTGCAAGATCTACTAGCATTGTAAGCTTGACAGCTGCTGCTTCTGGCTCCCCCCTCATCCTCCCGCCATACCCACTTAGTGTTCTGCTAGCACCTCCTGGAAGCACCACTCACATCCTTGCACACATAATTCACTTAGGTGCTGATACTCTTTGTATCAGTCGGAGTCCCAACAGGAATTGTTGACCCACTTATGCTAAGTCATTTGAGGAGTGTTGAATACAGGAACTATTCATACAGGTGTGGGCAGCAGAGAGGGGAAACATAAGGAACAGGACAGTACCCCGGGTCGAGTAACATAGAGCTAGCAGTACCCCACCCTCAGATTCATTCCTGGAATCCAGAGACTCAGAGACAGAGCTGGGTGGACAGGGCTATCTGGCAGGAGCCATGACCTTCAGAAGAGTCATGAGGCCAGCACACAGACTCCTCTTAGATGGATATAAAATGTAATTTACATTCCAAAACCAAGTCTTTCAAATACTAATGGAAGCAAGTGCATGAGACCATTGAAAGCTCAGGATAAGATTAAGTTATGGCAGATGAATTTCCAAAGGGAATGGCATACAAAGGGTTGGGTGAAAAGAGACTGATTACTTCTAATCAAGCATCTATTAGTTTACCAAGTCCAGTACTCTAAGTTTATTGTGAACAGGTAGGAGATTATGGTAGAACTGGCCTCTCTTTCCTTTTGTGGGATTTCTCAGAACTAAAGGCTTATTACACTGTAAAACTTCAAAGAGAGAGTAGGATACCCATTTCTCCTATTTACAAGGAGCACCTCATGGGGCTGACGTTTCATTTAGCACCTGTTGGATGAACCAAGAAATATATTCCTTACATGACTGTCGCAAGGGTGACCTTCAAAAGAACTTACTCCCATTGAACACTTTGGAAGAGTAAGGGAGAAGGAACATGTCAAATAGTCTTAAGTCACATCAAGGATTCGCAGTAAGATGCCTTTCCCAAAGAGGCCTGAGAGACGAGAACTTGGAAAAGCATCCAGGGAAGCAGAGACACTCCTCCTCTAGGTCCTGGATTGCAAGAAGCTCTGAGCTCAGCAGAGAGGGGCAGCCGGGGCATGACTAGTGGGTGTGGTTGACAGCAGGGCTCTGTGGTATCTGAGTGAGTCATGTGCTCTTCCCCTGAGCTGTCTGGTCCTGGGGTTCAGTCCCCAGGGAGCCAGTGGGGGAAGAGGAAGGAGGAAAGAAAAGCAGCTGCTTGCGTTCAGGGTGACCCATACAGTGCCGGCCATAGGTGAGATGAACTCTCCCTCAGGGAGCCTCTTCCTAGTCATCTCTGGGGAATGGAGACCAAAATAGGTTGGCGAGAACACACAGTTCGTGAAATTAATTGGAAAAGCAGAGACTCCCCAGGGAAATAAGAAAGCCACTCAACTACCTTGTCCCACTTCTCAGAGTTCAAGTCATGGGAATATTTATTATGTGTGTGGATCCATTCTGCATGAAGGCCACTGGGGGCTTAGAAGAAACTTCATCACAGAGGAAGGGTAGTGTCAAGAGAAGACAGGATGGCTTCTAGGCACTGAAACCACTGCACGGGTACAATCTTGTATGAAAGGAGCAATTCTCTTTAGGTCAAGATCCCACAACCTACAGTGAAAGGATGACAAAGATGAATGGAGCAGTAGGAGCACCACTCTCTGTGTCAGCCCAGAGCTATAGCCCAAGAAATGCCTTTTTGCTTAAAAGCACACCCTCTTTAAAATCCAATCATTTCCAGCTGTCAAAAGTGTGATAGCACCCTGCTTTTCTTAGAAAAGAGCACTTTCATGCCATCTGCTGAAACACTGTCATAATTTATATTCAAATGTAGGTATCCTCAATATGAACACTGCTCCCTTGGATTGTGGTATCCTCACACAGTGTCCATCCTGTGCAACTGTATGCAGAATGTCCATCAACCTCACCTGAATTTAGGCATCCTAGAAGCAACTGCTGTTAAGTCCCTTAACCACATTCCTGGTGTAGCGGGGCTGGGGGAGAGGGGTAGATCATATCCTTCTCAATGATCATGTGACTGAGAGTAGACCTAAAAGCCTTTCACAGTCTTGGAATAGTTGAAGACACAGCTTTGAATGGCATATTTTCTTTTTCTCCAACCATATGGCCTGCTCGATAGCATTTGGTGGTTGGGAACTCTGGGAGCATACATGTGTGTATGAGGCCTCACCCCATATCATACCAAACATATTAAAATACATCCACATCTCATAGAGAAATCTACTTTTTGCTCCAAAAGAATCTTGAAAGGATTTCTCTATTTTGTTTTTGAAATGATGAGGCAAAAAGTCACTCCTTAATTAACTATTGACAATCATTTCTCATTGATCATGCACACTCAGGAATCCTTTCAAAATGAGAAGATACACTGTACAAATGATTTTCAAGCATTGGAATGGTTTCTTGGATACTGAATTTGATGACAGGGTGACAATATGTTGCATTTCATACACATTAAACTAGGCAGTTAATCATGTTGATGTGGCAGTTTTCTTGATTTGGGAGCTAATAATTGTTTTCAGATCTGTAACTTTAAGTCCACGAAGACTGAAGGCCTGGGGCTCGGGGTTGAGAATGCTAAGGAGGGATGACATGACCCTGGGGCACGTGGGCACGTGTGTGTATGTGTGTGCTTGTGTGTGTGTGTGTGTGTGAGCATGTATGGATGAGTGGGCATGTGTGCGTACGTTGATGTGCATGCATGCGTACTGTGTGTATGAGTGTGTGTGTGTGTGTGTGTGTTGGGGGTAAGGGAGGGTGGTATAACTCATCAGAACCATAGTTAGTTTCCTCAACAATAAGGTTTCAGGGACAATGCTTCATCTTGTCTTCCACTCTATGCCCACAACATTCTGCCTATTCCATACTCATTGTCAGAAGGTCCTACAAATTATTTCCGAACGTTCCATCCCAAATTCTCTCAGCTAGCTCACGTTACCTCGGCCAATACCCAGTGCAGTTAATTAGGCCCATCTGGAGAACCAGATCTGGATACACGTATGCCCAACACACCTACACTAGGCTGCCAACTGAGTTTCTCTGAAAATCTCAAGGCAACGTTCTAAGGGTCAGAAAAAGAAATGATTATTCACTTGTAACAGACTGTCTAGCTGGATGAAATAGGACAGTTGTGGTGGGGGGGGAGGTTTATCCTCATGAAACCAAACGTGCATTTTCAATCCACATGGAAGTAGCAAAAGGACTCTGTGTGATGTGAACGTTTATAAACGTGCAGAAAGACGACACCTATAGGATGCCCAGATAACTGTCCTTAAAGCCTAACCTAGCACCCAAGCTTGGACAAGTTTCCCTCCACGTTTGCTGGGCTGCTCGTGCTGAACTACTCAGCTTCTCCAAAGAGGCTAGTGCTTCCTACATTTTCTTAATAATAACAGTCACCTGGAGTACTTATTAAAGATACAAATTTCCAGGCCACCCTGCTAGGATATCATGAAGTAGAGGTCTTGCTTAAGGCCCAGGTGTCTATCCTTCTAGCAAGTAGTGCTTCTTATTTGTAGGAGACTCTTACTTACTCTATAAGTATCACACTGGCTTTGAATTCTGCCAAGCCTGGGTTCAAAGCGCAGCTCTTAACGCTTTTAATTCTGTGACCCTCATAGGCCAGCACTTATTCTTTCTTATCTAGGGTTTCCACATCTCAGAACTTGGAATAGTAATAAAAGCTGCCACCACTCCACTCCTCGCCGGCCATGCAGACTGGCCAGATTGTCTCCTGGGGAGGTGCTGCGTGTGAGCTGCAAGGGCTATGATCTTGGGAGCCCTGACAGAGGGGACTCATAGCTCAACTTGGCATTGGGCTATGCTTATGAATAGAAAAACACTTTGAGAACCCCCGACCTTACCAAGAAAAAGAGGGAAATCCCAACCGATGCAGGTTTGTTAACGAAATCACCGTGGGGTTCCCTGGGTGCTGGGTAGAAAGCAGTGGGTGGGACCAGGGCTCTGCCTGAAGGTGCGGGGGCCTCGAGGAAGGTCACACACAGGCTTCTCTAAGGATCTCCCCCAGGTCCCCCTGGCCTGGATGATTTGCCTACAAGGCTGAGGCTGGACTGGCCAGAACAGAAGGGCGGGCATTCAAAGGGCACACACTCATTTTGACCTGTCATGCAGGACTTTTGTTGTGTTTACTGGGAAATAAAGCTCAAGAAGGTGGAACTCAAAGAAGGGAGTGATGTAGGATTAGCTGTCGCCAGAGGAGACAACCTTCTGTACCTATAGGTAGAAGCCCCTTTGCCCTTCGAAGCCCCTCCTTTTCCCTCTTCCCCAACTTAGCTGTCTCTTTCCCTTCGGATGTCAACCCAGAGTTGACACCAGTGCTCTTTCCTCTCCCCCCTTTCTGGTGCTCTAGCTCTGGGAGTGGGTATTTACTCTGGAGGAAGGGAGAGGCGAAGGAGCATAACTTACATTTGGTGGGTATCGACCTAGTACCAGGCACTGTGCTGGGTGCGTCCCCACATTGATGCACTGACACCTCCTGGCCACCCCCTCCCCAGGTCAGCTTTATTATAATCCTCCCGAGGCTCGAGTCCTTATTGCCCATCCAGGGAAAGTGCTCCAGCCCAGAGGCCCCAATACAGGGGTGGTCTGAAGGCAAGACGGGGGTGTCCACCGGGGAGACTGTTCCGCACCAGACCTGAGAGAGCCCAAGAGTCACTGTGTCACTCAGCGGGGGCACGGAGGCGCCCTGAGAACCACAGGTTATTTCCATGGAATCTCTACAGGTCTGCAGTAAACCCTTTGTCTTTGCTCTGACGTGATTCATTTCCACCCCTGGCAACCCAAACACATCGTTTTGAACAACCATTATCACCAGACTACGGACTGCAAAACCGAGGTACCAAGAGATGAAGCAGTTCATCCAAAATGCTGTAAACTGATAAGTGGCCGGGCAGGGATTCAGGCCCTGACCTGCCTGATTGCAGAATCCACTTTCTATACAATGAATTGTGCCAAGACATTCCTCGGGGTCTCTAAGAGTCCTTCTGGATGTGTTTGGACTATAAAGAAAATCCGTTCATAAAGCGTACAGGATCAGAGCAGTGGGAATCATGGAAATACTTGCTGCAAAGAGCAAAACTATACATTTAGTAAGCATTTACTATGTGCCAAGTACTGTGCTAACCACTTTAGAGTGAATTTAATCCCATTTATGGTCCCCATTTTTGGAGGAAGACTTTGGGGGCTCAGAGAGGTTATGTAACTTGTCCAAGATCTCAGAGCTAGGAAGAGAGAGCCCTGTGGTTCAAAGCCAGCTCTCTCCGGACTTGAGACCGCCCACGGTACCAAGTCGAACACCACAGCCAGATGAGATGCATCTGGAATCTTCAGGAGACCGTGGTCACCTCGCTGCAGCCATCGTAACTATTTATAACCGGGAGGGGGCTGGGCAAGTGAACGCCAAGGTGCGTTTGTGGTGAGGTTCTCGCTACAAGTCAGAAGGCCAAGTTGTAAGACGGGCTTTTAGTGAAAACTAAGATGCCAACAGCTCAAGGCAGCAAGCCTGGTCCTCTGAGGCTTCCTCCCTCAAGCTCCGCGCCAGCAACCCTCTGTGATTTATGCTTCCAAGTGACACACAGCTTGCAGGGACCGAGACTGCAGTAGCGAAGAAAATGGATGGGCTGCCTGGGGATGTTTTCCCTGCACGCACCACGTTCCCTTAAAAGGCCTCGAGTGTATATACTGTTCTGACATGCGGGCAAAACCACATCACGACGGGGCCTCTCTTCCCCTTATATGGTCAAGTATTACAATGGCACCCTCCCTGCTAATTTATGAAGCACATGAGTGGAGGAATGTCGATCAGGAGATGTGGGGATGTTTCACCAGGGGGAGAAATATAAAGCTCATCTCACTGGCAAAAGACGTACAAGACCAAGTGGAACAGAACGCATACTTGCTGAGGGTTGTTTTTTTTTTTAACTCTGAAGAATAAACACTTTTGTTCCTCTCTCAAATATCAACACATCTTGAAGCCAAAAGAATATGCAGAACCCCACCCCCCAAGGATCAGAGAAAGAGGAAAGTAAAGCAAGAATAAAAGCATGTAGAATTTATCCTTCATGCATTTGCCCCCTCCTAGTCTGGTCTTTGTTTCCCCACTAAACACACACACACACACACACACACACACACACTCTACATATACACAACCAATTAAGCATCTGAAAAGAAAGGACAATTTCGTTTGAAACATAACACAGAAATAGGACAGAGGACCAGTCAGCTACAATGAGTTCCTATCTCCTATCTATCAAAGGCCTTAGCCATGTTGTTAGAAGCCGTATGTCAAGTTTTCCCCATCCGATCTCTGTCCTAAGCCTGGAACCAGCAAAGACAGGAGGGTGTATCAGATTAGAACATATGGGAAAGTGCTTTGTACATCATAAATCATCTGATGTCCACAGGTAAACACTATGGTAATGTCTTCTTAGAATGGTTGGTTTTTAAGTTACTATTTATTATTTTTATTTAACACACAAGTAGGTTTCTTAGATACATCCAAGTATAAGTTATGTCACTATTTAAACTGTGTTTGCACTTGCTATAATTCACTATCATTGGGTCAGGATTCTGAACCTGTTCGGAGTGCATACTGGTCCAAATGACCGAATTCTTCTATCCAGCCTCAGAATGCCAAGGAATGCATGAGTGTCCACTCTAGGTTTTAATGGCACGTTGTACAAGCTAGTAGAGAAAGATTCAGGTTCTTATCATATAAGCACATATCCTTCACCATTTACAAACTCCACCTTGACTGAAACCAAGTACTTTAATTTTTTTTTTTTTTTTTGAGAGAGAGAGAATGAGAGAGAGCACATGAGAGGGGGGAGGGTCAGAGGGCGAAGCAGACTCCCTGCTGAGCAGGGAGCCCAATGTGGGACTCGATCCAGGGACTCCAGGATCATGACCTGAGCCGAAGGCAGTCGCTTAACCAACTGAGCCACCCAGGCGCCCCGAAACCAAGTACTTTAAAAAAGCATTTAGATGAGGGCGCCTGGGTAGCTCAGTCGTTAAGCGTCTACCTTCAGCTCAGGTCATGATCCCAGGGTCCTGGGATCGAGCCCGCATCGGGCTCCCTGCTCCGTGGGAAGCCTGCTTCTCCCTTTCCCACTCCCCCTGCTTGTGTTCCCTCTCTCGCTGTGTCTCTCTCTGTCAAATAAATAAATAAATAAAATCTTAAAAAAAGAAAAGCAATTAGACGAAATCAGAGAGGGAGACAAACCATAAGAGACTCTTAACTCTAGGAAACAAATTGAATGTTGCTGGAGGGGAGGTAGGTGGGGAAATGTAACTGGGTGATGGGCATTAAGGAGGGCACGTGATGGAATGAGCACTGGGGTTATATGCAACTGATGAATCACTAAACTCTACCTCTGAAACTAGTAATACACTATATGTTAATTAATTGAATTTAAATTTTAAAAATAATAAGTTTTTTTTAAAAAAAGCACTTGAAGATCCCCAGACAGAAAGTGCAGTACAAATAACAACACTCCAGAAAACAAGGGACTACACTTCCTTCAACATAACTCCCCAAATGAGATGTATTTAACGTGAAAGTGTAGCTCGAAGGTTCAACTTCTTAAAACCAGAAATTTAGGAATCGCAACCTGCTGATACCAAGTACTTGTCCTCATCCGAGAATGTTCTGTTTAAGAGCCTCATACAGCTCACACAATAAAGAAAGCCGTCAAGGTACGCATGGCAGTCTCTCTATCCCACAGCTTTGTCACATGGCCGTATTTGAGGCAGAAACAGTGAGCAGGGGTGAGGAGAAAATGCACGAGCCCTGGGCTGTTGTGTCTCAAGGGCAAGCGAGCCCCTGGCCTCCCTGGCATCCATGGTCTCCCCAGCATCTCCACACTGTCTACAGGGCTGAAGAGGGGGCTTTTAGAAGCATACCAGTTGCCTGACTTGACACATTTTTAAGTACCTGCAGCTTCCACCAAGGAAGTTCCCTTTCTGAGAACCAACTTATCTAAGCAAGTCTGTAGGCTTGACCACCTGCATCAGGATTACCAGGCCACTTTGTTTGAAATGCAGATTCTTGGGCTCCATTTAGCATAACTGAATCCAAATCTCCGGGGATGGAGCTGTGGCATCTGCATTTTAACAAGGACATCTCCACCCGCCCAGACCCCGAAAGATTCCTACGCACATTTGAGAACCACTGCTATAAACACTCAAAAAAAAATCCTGTTGAATTGAACACTATCTTATACTCAACTGAAAAAATACAATCCCAAAGTATACTTCTTTTAAGATTTGTAGCAAAAGGGGATCTTCGGGTACAGCTAGTCCAACCTCTTCATTCTTTATATCAACAAAGCAGAGTTCTTGGTAGACTGACTTGCCCTGGGGTCTCACGGCCAGCTGATGGCAGAGCCCTCTGGGACCTCTGGTCCTGGGTCAGTCCCTAGGCTCTGCGACCACACCCAACACCTTCCCCACCCCTCCCTGCACCACACCCATACCTAGCCACACATTCTCCAGGGGTGATCTGGAAACTGTTGTTTCTGCCTGTCCAATAGCCAGCCCCTTCTCAAAGAAATAGAACTTTGCTTTTGTAGAACTGCCCCCTTCTCCACTGCATGTCACTCAAGGTGATCCCCTCTTCCTGGGCCAAAGAACAAGCACGTGATTGAACATAGACTGAGCACAAGCTGAATCTTGACTAAAGTGAAAATGGGGACAATGGATGGAGTGTCTTCCCTGATCCAGAGGGCAATGGTCTGAGGAGACTGTCCATACATAATTCCTGCCACCCAGGTTCCTGCTATTTTTGAGACTAGCTTTCCCTTTGATTCTGAGAATTACCCCTTATCCTTCCAGTGCATTCTTTTTCAGTAACCTGAAATGGGTCTTTTTACTTAGATGCCAAGAACCCTACTTGACTTCTGCTTCCTTAACCCAAAACCATAAATGTGTAAACATCTGATTCAATTCGATAGAAAGGGAAGTTGGGGTTAAATATCTCCTTTTTGGAAACAGAGAGTTTGTGTGTGACCTTGCAGTGGGATGGGTGGGGGTACATTCCTGGAAACCCAGTCTCCATCAGTACCCACCCCTACACTCATTCCAAAAAGCCAAGTATTTTGCTTTTGATCCCCAAACACCTCATCCCCAAACTAAAAGGCTTAAGATACTATCTGTGCAGCTGAAAACAGAAATAGTCATGAACCCACAACTGCAAAGTTATCCAAACGACACTTCTAAGTAGTGCACGGGATCTCAAGATCCAGTGCCAAGAAGTTATTGGGCTCAATCAACAGATTCCCCTCCTTGTCAGTCTGGGTTTTATCTTTAATGTCCTCTCCCCAGGGCAGCACTATGGTCCCTGACATGCGGTACATCTGTCTACAATTTCCACATAATAGGAGCAAGGCTCAGTTATTTTAAAGCCCCAAGTGCCATTAGGAGGTCTTTCTGCCAAAACACATATGGCTCTTTTGTTACAAAGCTATACAAATATTTGTGTTTTCTGTTTAACTTGGCAGCAATGCAAAATTTCAGACTCTCTACTGCTCTTGCTTTGAAACCATTGCCTGTCTCCTGCTGCAGGTTATTTACTAGTTATTTTGCTTCTTTAAAATAAGTTCAAACTTTTTGGAGGGGAGTTCCAGAACTCTGTTGCTTAAGAGGCCCACCATTGGGTAGTTGCTCCAGAGAAGTAGCATACAGCCCAGACAGCACCTTAACATAAAGGGTGAAACTTTAAAAATATTTTTAAATTTTTTTTAAACCTACAATAAAATGGGACTTTTGGGTGTGTTCTGTTCTATGAATTTTCATATATGTATAAATTCATGTAAACTAGCTTCACAATCAGGCAACGAAACATTTCCATCACCCTCCAGAAACTCTCTCACACAGACACACTGGTCCCCCACTTCCAGCCCCTGTAACCGCTGCTCTGGTTTCATCCCTAGAGTTTTGTCTTTCTGAGTACTGTATAAATGGAATCACACAGTATATGACATTTTGAGTCAGGTACTCTTCACTCAGAATAATCACTTGAGATTCATCCAAGTTGTTGTTTGTATCAGTGGTTCTATTTTATTGTCAAGTAGTATTTCATTGCACAGATATATCAGTTTGTTTATTCTTTTCACCTGTTGAAGGACTTTGGGGTGTTTCCTGTTTGGGCAATATTATGAATAGAACTGCTACAAATATCTGTGTCCAGGTTTTTTTCTCTAGGGTAAATATATAGGAGTGGGATTACAGAATCACATGCTAATAATCTATTCAATAAGCAACTGACAAACTGTTTTCCAGAGTGGCAGTATGTCCCATTTTGCATTCCCCCCCAGCAGTATACGAGATGCTCCAAATGATGTACATCTTTGTCATCACTTGGTATTAGCAGTATTTTTTTTATTTTAGCCATTCTAATTGTTATGTAGTCATATCTCATTCTGGTTTCAGTTTGCATCTCCTAAAAGCTAATGATGTTAAATATCTTTTCATGTGCTTATCTGACATCCATAAATCCTCTTTGGATCCCATTCTTAATTGTTTCAACAGTTCCAACTCTTCCAATATGTTGAAAATATTATTGTTTCTCCCATGAATTACTTTAGCACTTTGGTCAAAAATCAACTGGCCATATTTATTCAGGTCTCTTTCTAGACTCTCTATCTGTTTCATTGATCTATATGTCTATCCCTTTGCCAATGCCTATTGCTTTCTTCTAATAAAAAAATGTGATTCCTCCAGCTTTATCTTCTTTTTCAAAATTGTTTTACTTATTCTAGTTCCTTTGCCTTTCCATATAAATTTTAGAGTTGGTATGTCTATATCTACCAAAGTCTTATGGAAATATTTATTGGAATTGCATTAAATCTATGGATCAATCATAATCAGAAGATGTATGACACCTTTGCTACATTGAGTCTTCCAATCCATGGACATGGTATATCCTTTCATTTGGGTATTTTATTTTTTTAACAATGTTTTGTAGTTTTCAGAATATAGATTCTATATGTTTTGTTAAGTTTATAGCCAAGTTTTTCACTTTTTTGAGCAACTGTAAATAGTATTGCTTTTTCTCATTTCAGTTTTCAACTAAACATTGATGGCATATAGAAATACAATTGATGGGGCACCTGGGTGGGTCAGTTGGTTAAGTGTCTGCCTTTGGCCCAGGTCATGATCTCAGGGTCCTGGGATCAAGTTCTGTATTGGGCTCCCTGCTCAGCTGGGAGTCTGCTTCTCCCTTTTCCTCTGTGCCTACCCCTGGATGGTGAGCTCACTGTCTCTCTCTTTCTTTCTTTCAAATAAATAAATAAATAAATGAGAGACTATGGACTCTGAGAAACAAACTGAGGGTTTTAGAGGGGAGGGGGTGGGGGGATGGGTTAGCCCGGTGATGAGTATTAAGGAGGGCACATACTGCATGGAGTACTCAGTGTTGTACGAAAACAATGAATCGTGGATCACTGCATTGAAAACTGGTGATGTACTGTATGGTGACTAACATAACATAATAAAATAAAATTAAAAAAAAATCTTAAAAAAAAAAAGAAATACAATTGGCTTTTGAGTGTTCACTTTGTATCCTCTGATTTTCCTTTATTAGCTTTAGGATGTTTTGGGGGGGATTTCTCAGGATTTTCTATGTAGACAATCATATCATCTGTGAATAAAAACGGCCTTATTTCTTCCTTCCCACTCTATATGCCTTTTAATTCCTTTTCATGCCTTATCATATTGGCTGTTACTCCCAGTATAATGTTGAATAGTAGTGGTGAGAGTAGACAAACTTCTCTTGTTCCTGATCATAAGGGGAAAGCATTCAGTGTTTCACCATTAAAAATAATTTTAGCTGTATGTTTTTTTGTAGATGCCCTTTGTTAGATTGAAGAACTAGTTTAAATAGATGTTGACTTTCTGTCAAATGATCTTCTGTCTCAATTGATATGAATGTGTGGTTTCTCTTTTTTAAGCTGCTATTATAGTGGATTGCCTTGATTGGTTTGTGAATATTAAACCAGCCTCACATTCTCAGGATAAACCCCAGATTTTTCTTTTTATATATTGCTGGATTTATTATGTTAATATTTTGTTAAGGATTTTTACATATATGTTTGTGAAGGATATTGATCTATATTTTTCTCTTCTTATACCATATTTGTCTGATTTTAGTGTCAGAATAATGCTGGCCTCATTAAATAAGTTTGGAAGTATTTCACCCTTTTCTGTTTTCTGGAAGAGATTATGAAGAATTTATTTTAATATTTGGAAAATTCACCAGTGTATCTGTCTGCACTTAGAAGTTTATTTTGGGGGAGGTTTTAAACTATAGATTCAATTTCTTTAGTAGCCATAAAATGTTCAAATTATCTATTTAATTTTGGGTGAGTGTTGATAATTTGTGTTTTTTGAGGAATCAATCATTTCATCTAAGTTGTTGAATTTATTCATGAAGAGTAGTTTGTAGTGCTCCCTTATCAACCCTTTAATGTCTAAAAGCTCAGTAGTGATATTTTCCTCCCTGATATTCATAATTTGTATATTCTCTTTTTCTCTTTGTCAGTCTTGCTGGATTATCAATTTTATTCATCTTTTCAAATAACTGGCTCTCGGTTTATTGATTTTTCTTATTGTTTTACTGTTTTCAATATCACTGATTTCTGCTGTGATCTTTATTTTTTTTCCTCCTTGCTTTGTATTTATTTTGCTGTCTTTTTTCTAGTTTCTTAAGGTGGAAGCATAGATTATGATTTAAAAACTGTCTTCTTTTTAAATGTAAGCATTTGTTGCTACAATTTCCCCCCTCAGTACTACTTTGTCTGCATCCTACAATTTTTTATGAGTTGTATTTTCATTCTAATTTAGTTCAAAATATTTTCTAATTTTCCTCAGAAGTTTCTTTTTGACCCACAGATTACTTAGAAGCATGTTGTTTCATTTCCAAGTGTTTAGAGATTTTTCTGTTATTTTTCTATAATCAATTTTTGTCTAATTCCTTTACAGTCTGGGAACATACTTTTGAATGGTTTTGACTCTTTTATATTTTGTTATTTTTGTTTGTTTTAATGACCCAGGATTTGATTTACCTTGGTAAATGTTCCATGCACTTGAAAAGAATGCATATTCTGCTGATGATTAGAGTGTTCTATAAATGTCAGTTAGATCCAGTTGATAGATAATGTTGGTCAGTATTTCCATACCCTTGCTGATTTTCTGTCTAATCTGTCTTTGTCTATTCTATAAGCTTCTGAGAGATTATTGATGTCTCCTCTCCAACTATAATTCTAGATTTCTCTATTTCTCCTTCCTGTTCTATTTATTGTTGTTTCATGTACTTTGAAGTTCTGTTATTAGGAGCATATACATTTAGGATTGTTATGTCTTTTTAGTAAATTAACCCAACATAATTTTGGTTTTCAAAGACTTTGCAGTAGAGTTCTCAAAGTCTATGTATAGAGTTTAGGGTCAGATGTGCACATGCTCAGCTAAGGAATGAGCCTAGTACTTCATAAATAACTTTAATAATTTACCCTGAATCCATCCTCTCTTTTGAAACTTTCCAGCTTCCCTGGGGTTCTTTCTGGTACTCTGACAAGTAAGTTGGGGCTTTATTTACTCTATTCTGTCATACACTTCCCATGCCTGCCCCTTTTTCTGTGAGGAGGGAGAGCCAAGTGGTGGGAAAACAGGGGGCTGGGGAGAAGCAATGATGTTTTTCTCGACTCTCTCAGAACTACTTCAAGTTTGGGGTTCCTGCCAGCCATCTTACTCCTACTGCCACTGCTACCCCAGGACTGCTTGAGAACTACGGCACAACAGATGGAGAAAAGAAAGGGAAAAAAAAAAGAAAAGAAAAATGGGAAATTTCCTCACTCTCTCTCTGAACTAGAGAACTTTTCCTGGTGTTCTATCCATGCTGATGTTGACTTCTGGGTTTCAGACTGCACTGAGGTCAAGCTGGAGGGTAGTATACACACATAAAAGGTAAACTCATCACTACTCTGATGGTACTTTAAGTCCTGGTCTTCTTCCCCAATCTGCTATTATTTGCTTTTCAAAGTCCTCAAATAGCTGTTCTGTGTGTCTGTCCAGGCTTTATAGCTGC
This sequence comes from Phoca vitulina, assembly GCF_004348235.1. Classification (NCBI taxonomy): domain Eukaryota; kingdom Metazoa; phylum Chordata; class Mammalia; order Carnivora; family Phocidae; genus Phoca; species Phoca vitulina. The sequence goes on along the minus strand of NW_022589740.1, from coordinate 9,040,678 downwards.
ATTCAGCAGAAGGCAGCTTGGATGGGGTGAGCTTGCTCCATCTTATTCAAAATTGGAAGCAAGGGGGAAGTTTTTTAAACATTCAGATTCCCTGGCTCCACACCAGACCTACTGGATCTACTCCAGTAGGAGTTAAGTTGGGGAGCTGAGAAGTGGGAGACAAAATGTAGATTTGGGGGAAGCACCACAGGAAATGTTAGATGCACATCTGCAGTTAGAGGCATTTCTTAGAATAAAGTCAAGCAGCTGAAGACTACCTGCAGCTGCTCAGATTCTACCCTAGATCAACTCTGGTAATGGCCAATGCTTAAGAACTCTGGGTTCTTAATCAAAGCCTGCAAATTCAAATGCCTCCACTGGCCACATACATAACGTGTATGTTAAGCAGTCAGTTGGACCTATGACACCAGAGAATGATGGGGACAATAGTGAGCTAGAGAGTCCACGTTTGTTGGGGGCAGCCTCCACTATGCTCCAAACAATTATTCCTATAGGAGAATGCAGGCCCAGTAGAGCCAGATGGCAATTTTTCAATAAAACATTAACATTTTTTTACATAAAATTTCCCAATTTTAAATGCCAGCAAAATAATTAAAAAATAAAACTGCAGGGTATCAGTTTCCTACTTTTGGGTCTAGAGAAAAACTGGTAGCCCTTCTAGAATTTGGTTGTGCATATATAGTATATGTATGCATGTGTAGATGTGGATTCATTTACATATCCCTTGAAAAATTTGGTCTCTATCCTTGAGATACCTAGAGATCCCTTACATGTCACAAAACTATTCATTGTTTGGAAACTTTGTGGTATAGCAACATGTGTAAAATATGACACCTTTTGGAAAGAAATATTCACCAACTTATAGACTTGCCCGTGAACTGGTCTTCCTGAGGTATTACTAAGAACCCCTCCTTTTTAAAGCATATCATTTCATGGAACTTGTTAAGCTTCCTTTTCCCCACATACACTATCCTTTATTGGGGGGCAGCCTCCACTATGCTCCAAACAATTATTCCTAGAACAAGAGTAAATGAAACAAGGCGAGGAAATTAGTAAAAGAGAAAAATCTCAAAAAATTATGATGAATTTCTGTTGCCAAGAATTTTTAATTTGCAAGTCACTGAAGAGTATGTGACATGTCTCATTTGACTTTAATTTCAAAGTAATGTGACCTGACGAGGCTAATGAAGTGAAATGTATGCTATAAACATTTTCATATATAAACCTGTTCTTAATTATTATCAATAATACAACACCATATTTTAACTTTAGTGAAGACACTCATTAATACAGATGAATTTCATTTAATTTACACTTAGTTCCAAACTGGTTCACTTAATTGGTGAGAGCATATTGCTATCAAAGTTAAACACCTGAATGTGTCTGGAAATATATCATGCATGGCACAGAGTTAAAAAGTTTGGGCCTTGGAACCATATAAGTACAGCTCTGAATTCCAGCCCCTTAAGTTACTAAACTATGACCTTAAACCTTGGTTTCTTCACAGTTAAATAAAGAAAGTTTTTAACTTAGCTTTTCTGGTTGCAAGGAACAAAGTCTCAACTCAAGTTATCTCAAATAATAAGGTAGGATTTTGCAGGATGAAGTAGTTAGTAAGAATACACTTGAGAATGAGAACACAGAAATTTCAACCATGAGGCCAATGCCTAAAAGAAATCTAGGGAAACACTGAACAACCTGGCTTCAGAAACATATGTTGTTCAGAATCCAAGGAGAGTATACGGTTTGTCATGTGGCTTGTCACCTCTCCTTCTCACTGGCTTCCTCATTTTCCATTTGATATGCACATTTAAACTTTACCTTGTAGGTTCTGTTTTCTCATTACTCTTGCTTACCTGTAACTTCTCCCCACTCATGACCATAATGACCCCACCAGATTCCTTCTACCTCAGGACCCACAAGCTTCTGCTCCTGCTCAAGGAGGATTCTTACATATTGAAAGACTAAATTCAAGATTATTAAAAAGAATCTGATAATGTTGGTATTCCCTGTTTGTGAAGAGCTTTTTGCTCTATTTCAAAGGATAATGACCAGTCTGTGAATAGGCCACATTGAGCTGGTTGTCCATCCTTGGACTAATCCATTAGGGCTCAAGTTCATTTATAAAAATCAAATTACTACCACTCTTTGGCATATAAGTAGCAATAACTTATTTGTGATGCATACTCACCCTGATTAGGATCCAACATCACAGAGGGATCAAAAGTCTAACACCAGGTTTTGTACCGTGGCTAAGTAGCACACAGATTATTTATATACTCTTCTGTATAGTAGGCCCAAAAGTAATCTACTGATGCATATTCTAAACCATACTTGTATTTGTTTGAACAGATTTCAGATTTACACTTTATATTTACTGTGTTGAACCAGGATTGTTTCCTTAAAAGACTTGTAAGAGCTGGTAAATACTATATTTTAGAGGATGGTTCCAGACATCTACAGACTCATTCAGCTAAGCAAGTAAACCTTAAAATCCCGATTACTCTATGTTTCTCCTTCTTTTGGCTCTGAGCCTTCAGTAAGCAGAAGGTTGAAAGAAACCAAACCAACATCTCTCCCAACCTCTCCATTTTATTTATGTATTTGATTTTTCCAAGGTTCAGTGAGGAAAACATAGACTTTAGATAAAAGATCACTATCACATGAGTGCTATATCTAACTTGGAACTTGATTAAACCAAATCTGCTCATTGGCCAACAAGTCAAATGTGCCCTATCCAAGTACTGGGGAATGTTTAAGGGCACACATAAACACATCAAAATCTGATGTGATTTGCTATCAAACTGATTTGAACTGGACAAATAAAATCTAGCCAAAATGGAAGTTTGTTCAGTAATGTCTCTCAGCTTTCAAAAAGCCCTAAAAGAAAAATTTACAGCCTAAATGTCTCAAAAGAATCTTCTGTGGGGAGTTAATGGATTTGTTTATTAATCAAAGTTCAATCAGGAGAACTTAAATTAGTTTGTTGCTGACAATCTTTAGAAAAGCAGATTTTTAGGGTGCCTGGGTGGCTCAGGTGGTTAAGCATCTGCCTTCGGCTCAGGTCATGATCCCAGGCTCCTGGGATCGAGTCCCGCATCAGGCTCCCTGCTCCTTGGGAGCCCGCTTCTCCCTCTGCTTCTCTCTCTCTCTCCCTTTCTCTGTCTCTCATGAATAAATAAATAAAATTTTAAAAAGAAAGAAAAGCAGATTTTTATATTGGTTTGGAACAGCCCTAAATAATCCTCTGAAACTGGGCAACATCAATCTGCAAATATAAGGTTCATGGTCCACTGGAACTCAGAGATTATCATCTGCTCCACTTCCCTCACTCACAGGGTATTCATTGCACCATTATGTGGAGAGTGAAAAGTTGGAAGTAACCTACATATCCAACAATAGGGGAATGACTGAGCACAAGATTCTATCATCATGCAATGAGATAAACAGTTGTTAAAAAGAATATAGTATACTTAAATATTCTGACATGGATATTCATGACAACTATAAAGTGAAAAAAGAAGAAATTTTCAAATCAAAGTGCAAGTATGACCTCATTTTTTGTTTGTTTAAAAACACAAATTAAAACTCTGTGTATATGTAATGTTTGAAGGGCCACAGAACACTGTTAATAGTGGTTATATAGAAAGGGATTTTTAAAAGCAAAAGCATCAAAACAAAAAGACCCCCTCAAGAATAATAAAATAACCCATGCAATATGCCAATAACCTAAGGCACAATGCATGCAAGAAAGGTTCCTGGGCTGCAAACAGCTCACAAATGAGCAATGGGGGTTCCCACGGGTGCACTGGATGGGGAGGCTTTGGCTTTGCAGTGATCTCCAGCAGCCATCACCACCCCACCACTTTTTGATGTGGAAAATGATATTCTCTCCATCTTACATAAAGTGTGGTTCAAACCCAATTTTCATTCTCCCTAGTGCTTCCTTTCCAACCAGCTGCCTCCTTTATCTATTCCTAGAGGGAAATTCTTGAAAACCACAGCAATGTCCTAGAAGATCCACCCTCCTTATGAAGTAGAATAGACTTTGACTCTCCCTTGTACATTCCACCCCCCCATATCTGTTATAATTGTAGAAGAATATTTTAAGAGTATTACCTGAGGTTTCTCCAAGCTCACATTCCAATGCCATGGGCTTGAGAACTGTGGACAGGTTGCCTCTTTTGGAACTCTTACCCTAAGCTAAGCAAAGCAAGAACTTTAATAGCTGCATTAAATCCTTGTGTTCTTTTTAAAAATGCCTTTGAGACACAGACAAAATTTATTATTGAGTATTCCTGGTCTCACTATGAACACTTGAGGCCTCTGCTCCCCAGCAAAGATAATATTGTCCCTGCCTGCTTAGTGTCTCCTCTTTGCCCACCCTCTTAAGGGATTTTTTTCTCTTGCCAACTTAATCGCTGCATTCCTGTGACACAGACTCAGGAGAATAAGAAGAAAGAGGTAGGACACCAACAGGTGAAAAAAGAGCAGGGAGCACTGGGGAGTAGTGGAAGAGAGAAAGTGGAGAAGAGAAGCTCCAGGTGGGCTCCAGGAATGAGAAAGTAGTAGGGTAATAAGAATCTTAGGAAAGATGGCTAGGATCTGTATATTGATCCCTTTTAATATGTTCTGAGAACTGCAAGCAAAATATAGAACCACTTTTCATTTGCTTTTCGTTGTTTCTTTGAATGTCACACTGCCCTGACATTCGATCACATAAGGACAAAATTTATTCAGGCTCTAATACATTCTAGAACAGGCAGCTATGATACTCATAAAATTGTTTTTAAAAGAGCCAAGGTGAGGATCAATATGAAAACAGCAGATTTGAACAACACTATAGACCAAATCGACCTAACAGATATATATAGAACATTCGATCCAACAGCAGTAGAATATATGGTCTTCTAGAGCACACACAGGACATTTTCCAGGACAGATCATGTTAGGCCACAATACAAGTCCAAAGAAATTTAAGAAGATAGAAATTATATCAAGTATAGTTTTCACAGTGATATGGAAGTATAAATGAGTAAAAGAAGGAAAGCTGGAACATTCTTAAATACATGAAAATTAACCAACATGCTATCGAACAACCACTAGATCACAGAATAAATCAAAAGAAAAATTTAAAAATGTCTTGAGACAAACAAAAATAGAAACGAATCATCACAAAACATGGGAGGCAAAAAGAGCATTTCTAAGATGAAAGTTTATATTACAAATGCACACACTAAGAAAGAAGAAAGCTCTCAAATAAACAACCTAACATTATGCTCAAGGAACTAGAAAAAGAAGAGCAAATGAAGGCCAAAGTTAGCAGAAGGAGGGCAATAATAAAGATTAAAGCAGAAATAACTGAAATAGAAAATAGGAAAACAATAGAAAAGATGAACAAAATTAAGAGTTGGTTCTTTGGGGGGAAAAGATGGGAGAGGAATAGGGGACTGTATTCCAACCGGTCCCCGGAATTGAGCCGGATATCTACCAGACCACTCTGAACACCCACGAAATCAGCCTGAGATGTAAGAAGATAGATCTGGATCTCTACAGACAGAATATCGCAGGCGGTTGGTTCCGAGGTACAAAGCGGGGAGCCATGATTCTGCGGGCAGATATCAGAGGATAAACGGAAGGTGGAGGGAGCCCAGCCATAGGGATCCTACACCGCCAGTGAGCGACAGCCTCCCGCGCTGGGGACAGGGCACAGACTCGCAGACCGGTAGTGGCGGGGAAAGGACTTTAGGGCAGCCCCCCGGATGGACACCCTGAGCGGCGGAGTTGCATGTGCGAACTGGGGGTGGCTGGCGGTTTTAGAAGCACAAAGGGCAGAGACGTTCCCTGAACGGGAGGCAAGGACTGGAAGCGCTGCTGAGGGGTGCACAACCCAGCACACTGCAGTTTATAGCAGCACAGACAAAACGGGCGATAGTGTGGCCTGGAGAGCTCACTGAAAACCAGAGTGCAATCTCTCTGCTCTGAGGCAGAGGGTTGGAAATGCTCTCTTCTGCTCTGACTCTCAGAAGAGACGTGGAAAGCGACCAGGGAAAGCCGCCAGAGAACAAAAGCCCCCAAAAAACAGTTTTCACTGAGCCCATCCCCCCCACAGGGGGCAGGGCAACTCTCCCCAAACAGGGTTGCCTGAGTACCAGTGTGACAGGCCCATCCCCCAGAAGACAGGCTGAGAGAACAAGAGGACAGCAACCCTAAGGTCCCTAGAAAACAGGTGCATCTTGCTTGGGTTGTGGTCAATAATTTGGACTCTATACATTCCCTCAACCACCCCTCAACAGAATGACTAGGAGGAGGAACCCCCCAAATAGGAAAGACTCAGAGACTATGACTTATGCCACAGAGATACAAATGGATTCAGATATAACCAAGATGTCGGAGGTGGAATTCAGGCTAGCAATTGTGAAGACAATAGCTAGAATGGAGAAATCAGTTAATGGCAACATAGAGTCTCTAAGGGCAGAAATGAAAGCTGAACTGACCGAGCTTAAAAATGCTATCAATGAGATCCAATCTAATCTAGATAATCTAACAGCTAGGGTAAGCAAGACAGAAGAACGAATTAGTGACCTTGAAGACCATTTAATAGAGAAAAAGGGAAAAGAGGAGGCCTGGGAAAAACAACTCAGAATCCATGAAAATAGAATCAGAGAAATAAGTGACACCATGAAAAGTTCCAATGTCAGAATTATTGGAATCCCTGAGGGGGTAGAGAGAGAGAGAGGATTAGAAGATATATTTGAGCAAATCGTAGCTAAGAACTTCCCTAATCTGGGGAATGAAACAAACATTTGTGTCCTAGAGGCAGAGAGGACCCCTCCCAAGATCAAGGAAAACAGGTCAACACCCCGGCATGTAATAGCAAAACTCGCAAATCTTGGAACCAAGGAAACCATCTTTTTTTTTTTATAAGTTTTTTTTTTTTTTTTAAGATTATTTATTTATTTATTTGACAGAGAGAGACACAGCGAGAGAGGGAACACAAGCAGGGAGAGTGGGAGAGGAGAAGCAGACTTCCTGCGGAGCAGGGAGCCCGATGCAGGGCTCGATCCCAGGACCCTGGGATCATGACCTGAGCCGAAGGCAGACGCCCAACAACTGAGCCACCCAGGCGCCCCTCAAGGAAACCATCTTAAGGGCAGTTAGGGGGAAGAGATTCCTTACATGCAGAGGGAGGGACATCAGAATAACGTCAGACCTATCCACAGAGACCTGGCAAGCCAGAAAGGCCTAGCAAGACATATTCAGGGTACTAAACAAGAAGAACATGCAGCCAAGAATACTTTATCCAGCAAGGCTGTCATTGAGAATGGATGGAGAGATGCAGAACTTCCAAGATTGGCAGAAACTGAAAGAATATGTGACCACTAAGCCGGCTCTGCAAGAAAAATTAAGGGGGGTTCTATAAAAGGAGAAAGACCCCAAGAGTGATATAGAAAAGAAATTTACAGGGACAATCTATACAAACAAGGTCTTCACAGGCAACATGATGACAATTCATGTCTTTCAATAATCACTCTCAACGTGAATGGCCTAAATGCTCCCATAAACCGGCACAGGGTTGCAGATTGGATAAAAAGACAGGACCCATCCATATGCTGTCTACAAGAGACTCATTTTGAACCTAAAGATACATCCAGACTCAAAGTGAAGGGATGGAGATCCATCTTCCATGCCAATGGACCTCAAAAGAAAGCTGGGGTAGCGATTCTTATGTCAGACACATTAGATTTTAAACTAAAGACTGTAGTTAGAGACACAGAAGGACACTATATCATTCTTAAATGGGTCTATCCAACAAGAAGATCTAACAGTTGTAAATATCTACGCCCCCAACATGGGAGCAGCCATCTACATAAGCCAACTGTTAACCAAAATAGTCATACTGATAACAATACATTAATTGTAGGAGACCTCAATACTCCACTCTCAGCAATAGACAGAACATCTAAGCAGAAAATCGACAAAGAAACAAGAGTTTTGAATGGCACACTGGACCAGATGGACCTCATAGATATATACAGAACATTCCACCCTAAAACAAGAGAATACTCATTCTTCTTGAGCGCTCATGGAACTTTCTCCAGAATAGATCACATACTGGGTCACAAATCAGGTCTCAACCGATACCAAAAGACTGAGATTATTCCCTGCATATTCTCAGACCATAATGCTTTAAAACTGTAACTCAATCACAAGAAAAAATGTGGAAGAAATTCAAACACTTGAAAGCTAAAGAACACTCTGCTCAAGAATGTTTGGGTCAACCAGGAAATCAAAGAAGAACTTAAACAATTCATGGACACCAATGAGAATGAAAACACAACAGTCCAAACCTATGGGATACTGCAAAGGCGGTCCTAATCCTAAGGGGGAAATACATAGCCATCCAAGCCTCACTCAAAAAAATAGAAAAATCCTGAACTCACCAACTAACTCTACACCTTAAAGAACTAGAGAAAAAGCAACAAACGATGCCTAAGCCATGCATTAGAAGAGAAATAATTAAGATGAGAGCAGAGATCAATGAATTAGAAACCAGAAGCACAGTACATCAGATCAACGAAACTAGACGCTGGTTCTTTGAAAGAATTAATAAGATCGATAAACCACTGGCCAGACTTACCCAAAAGAAAAGAGAAAGGACCCAAATTAATAAAATTATGAATGAAAGGAGAGAGATCATGACTAACACCAAGGAGATAGAAACAATTATTAGAAATTATTATCAGTAACTCTATGCCAATAAGCTGAGCAACCTGGATGAAATGGATGCCTTCCTGGAAACCTATAAACTCCCAAGACCGAAACAGGAAGAAATTGACAGCCTGAATAGGCCAATAACCAGTAACGAAATTGAAGCAGTGATCAAAAACCTCCCAAAAACAAGAGTCCAAGGCCTGATGGATTCTCTGGGAGTTCTACCAAACATTCAATGAAGAAATAATACCTATTCTCCTGAAGCTGTTTCAAAAAAAAAACAGACACAGAAGGAAAGCTTCCAGACTCATTCTATGAGGCCAGCATGACCTTGATCCCCAAACCAGGCAAAGACCCCATCAAAAAGGAGAATTTCAGACCAATATCCCTGATGAATATGGATTCCAAAATCCTCAATAAAATCCTAGCTAATAGGATCCAACAATACATTAAAAGGATCATCCACCACGACCAAGTGGGATTTATCCCTGGGATGCAAGGGTGGTTCAACATTCACGAATCAATCAATGTGACAGAACACATTAATAAGAGGAGAGAGAAGAACCATATGGTCCTCTCAATTGATGCAGAAAAAGCATCTGACAAAATGCAGCATCCTTTCCTGATTAAAACGCTTCAGAGTATAGGGAGAGAGGAAACATTCCTCAAGGTCATAAAATCCATCTATGAAAAACCCACAGCGAATATCGTCCTCAATGGGGGAAAGCTGAGAGCCTTTTCCTTAAGATCAGGGACATGTCAAGGATGCCCACTCTCGCCAATATTGTTCAACATAGTACTAGAAGTCCTAGCAACAGCAATCAGACAACAAAAAGAAATAAAAGTATTCAAATTGGCAAAGAAGAAGTCAAACTCTCTCTCTTCGCAGATGACATGATACTTCATGTGGAAAACCCAAAAGACTCCACCCCCAAGTTACTAGAACTCATACAGCAATTCAGTAATGTGGCAGGATACAAAATCAATGCACAGAAATCAGTTGCTTTCTTATACACTAACAATGCAACTGTTTGCAAAAGATTCCTTTTACAATAGCACCAAAAACCATAAGATACCTCGGAATAAACCTAACAAAAGAGGTTAAGGATCTATACTTTCTGAACTGCAGAACACTCATGAAAGAAATTGAAGAAGACACAAAAAGATGGAAAAACATTCCATGCTCATGGATCGGAAGAATAAACACTGTTAAAATGTCTATGCTACCCAGAGCAATCTATACCTTCAATGCCATCCTGATCAAAATTCCAATGACATTTTTCAAAGTGCTGGAACAAACAATCCTAAAATTTGTATGGAATCAGAAAAGACCCCAAATCGCCAAGGAAATGTTGAAAAAGAAAAACAAAGCTGGGGGCATCACGTTGCCCGATTTCAAGCTCTATTACAAAGCAGTGATCACCAAGATAGCATGGTACTGGCACAAAAACAGACACATAGACCAATGGAACAGAATAGAGAGCCCAGATATGGACCCTCAACTCTATGGTCAAATAAGTTTCGACAAAGCAGGAAAAATTATGCAATAGAAAAAAGACAGTCTCTTCAATAAATGGTGCTGGGAAAATTGGACAGCCACGTGCAGAACAATGAAACTCGACCATTCTCTAACACCATTCACAAAGATAAACTCTAAATGGATGAAAGACCTCAATGTGAGACAGGAATCCATCAAAATCCTAGAGGAGAACATAGGCAGTGACCTCTTTGACATCGGCCAAAGCACCTTCTTTCAAGACACGTCTCCAAAGGAAGGGAAACAAAAGTGAAAATGAACTTTTGGGACTTTGTCAAGATAAAAAGCTTCTGCACAGCAAAGGAAATTAGTCAACAAAACAAAGAGGCAACCCACAGAATGGGAGAAGATATTTGCAAATGACACTACAGATAAAGGGCTGGTATCCAAGATCTATAAAGAACATCTCAAATTCAACACCCAAAAAGCAAATAATCAAGTCAAAAAATGGACAGAAGACATGAACAGACACTTCTCCAAAGAAGAAATACAAATGGCTAACAGACACATGAAAAATGTTCATCATTATTAGCCATTAGGGAAATTCAAATCAAAACCACATTGAGATACCACCTTACACCAGTTAGAATGGCAAAAATTAACAGGGCAAGAAACAACAAATGTTGGAGAGGTTGTGGAGAAAGGGGAACACTCTTATACTGTTGGTGGGAATGCAAGTTGGTACAGCCACTTTGGAAAACAGCATGGAGGTGCCTCAGAAAATTAAAAATAGAGCTATCCTATGACCCAGCAATTGCACTCCTAGGTATTTACCCCAAAGATACAGATGTAGTGAAATAAGGGCCATATGCACCCCAATGTTCATAGCAGCAATGTCCGCAATAGCCAAACTATGGAAAGAGCCGAGATGACCTTCAACAGATGAATGGATAAAGAAGATGTGGTCCATATATACAATGGAATATTACTCAGCCATCAGAAAGGATGAATACCCAACTTTTACATCAACATGGATGGGACTGGAGGAGATTATGCTACATAAAATAAGTCAAGCAGAGAAAGTCAATTATCATATGGTTTCACTTATTTGTGGAACATAAGGAATAGCACGGAGGACATTAGGAGAAGGAAGGGAAAAATGAAGGGGGGGAAATCGGAGGGAGAGATGAACCGTGAGAGACTATGGACTCTGAGAAACAAACTGAGGGTTTTAGAGGGGAGAGGGGTGGGGGGATGGGTTAGCCCGCTGATGTGTATTAAGGAGGGTATGTATTGCATGGAGCACTGGGTGTTATAAGAAAACAGTGAATCGTGGATCACTACATCAAAAACTAATGATGTATTGTATGGTGCCTAACATAACATAAAATAAAATTAAAAAAAAAAGTTCTTTGAAAAGATAAACAAAACTGATAAGACTTTATCTAGACTCACCAAGAAAGCAAGAGAGAGGACTCAAATCAATAAAATCAGAAATAAAAAAAGAGACATTACAACTGCTACCACAGAAATACAAAGGATCGTAAGAGACTACTGTGAACAACTTTATGCCAGCAAATTGGACAACTTAGAAGAAATGGAAAAACTCCTAGGAACATACAACCTACTGAGACTAAATCAAGGAGATATAAAAAATGTGAACAGACCAACAAGTTAGGAGATTGACTCAGTAATCAAAAGCCTCCCAACAAAGAAAGCCCAGGATCAGATGATTTCACTGGTGAATTCCACCAAATATTTAAAGAAGAATTAATACCAATCCTTCTCAAACTCTTCCAAAAAAACTAAAGAGAAGGAAACACTTCCAAATTCATTTTATGAGGCAAGCAGTGTCCTGATGCCAAAGCTGCATAAGGACACTACAAGAAATAAAACCTCAGACCAATACCCCCAATTAATACAGATACAAAAATACTCAACTAAATGTTAGCTACCCAAATTCAACAGCATATTGAAAGGATCATACACCCCTCCTTGATCAAGTGGGATTCATCCCTGGGATACGAAGAAGTTCAATATATGCAAATCAATCAATATGATACATCACACTAATATAACGAAAGATTAAAAAATAATATGACCATCTCAAAAATGCAGAAAAAGAATTTGGCAAAATTCAACATTCTTTCATGATATAAACTCTTAAAAAATTGGGTATAGAAGAAATATAGCTCAACATAATAAAGATCATATATGAACAGCCCACAGCTACCATCACACTCAACAGTGAACAGTTGAAAGCTTCTGCTCTAAGATCAGGAACAAGACAAGGGTGCCTACTCTAACCACTCCTCTTCAACAGAGTATTGGAAGTCCCAGCCAGAGCAATGAGGCAAGAAAAAGAAATAAAAGGCATCCAAATAAAAAAGGAAGAAGTAAACTTGTCTCTACAGATAACATGATCTTATATATAGGAAACCCTGAAGACTCAAAAAAAAAAAAACTATTAATCCAAAAAACTATTAGAACTAATCAATGAATTCAATAAAACTACAAGATTAACGTACAAAAATCAGTTGTGTTTCTATACATTAATGACAAACTATCTAAAAAATAACAAAAACAATTCCATTTATAACAGCATCAAAAAGAATAAAATTCTTAGAACCAAATTTAACCAAGCAAGTAAAAACTATAAGTATACTGAAAACTATTAAACACCGATGAAAAAAATTGGAGAAGACACAAATAAACAGAAAGATACTCCATGATCATAGATCTGAAGAATTAATATTGTTAAAATATTCATACAATCCAAAGCCGTCTGTTGATTCAATGAAATCCCTGTCAAAATTCCAATAGAATTTTTCAAAGGAATAGAAAACACAATAATAAAACTCTTATAGAACCACAAAATACCCTAAAGAGCCAAATAGTCTTGAGGGGGGAAAAAACCCACAAAGATGGACACATCATACTTCCTGCTTTCAAACTATATTACAAAGCTATAGTAAACAAAACAGTATGGAACTGGCATGAAAATAGACACATAGACTAAAGGAACAGAAGCAAGAGCCCAGAAATAAACCCATGCGTATATGGTCAACTAATATATGGTCAACAAGGAAGTCAAAAATACTCAATGGGGAAAAGACAATCCCTTCAATAAATAGTGTTGGGAAAACTCGATATTTACATGCAAAAAAATGAAACTGGACACCTATCCTAAAACACAAAAATTCACTTGAAATGGAGGACTCGAAACCATAAAACTCCTAGAAGAAAACACAAGGAAAATGTCCCTTTATATTGGTCTTGGCAATGATTTTTTTTTTTTTTTTTGGCTATGGCACCAAGAGCACAAGCAATACAAGCAAAAATAAACAAATGGGAATATAGCAAATTAAACTACTTCTGCACAGCAAAAAAACAAAAAACAAAAAAAAAAAACCCACAATTAAAATGGAAAGGGAACCAAAGGAATAAAAGAAAATGCTTGCAAACTATGTATCTGATAATGTGTTAATATCCAAAATATGTAAGGAACTCATAAAACTCAATAGTAAAAGAACAAACAGCCCCATTAAAAAATGGTAAAGGTCCTGAATAGACATTTTTCCCAAGAAGATATACAAATGCCAATAGGTACATGAAAAGCTGCTTGACAAACACCACTAATCATCAGGAAAATGCAAATCAAAACCACAATGAGATATTATCTCACATCTGGTAGAATTGCTGTTATCAAAAAGACCAGAGATAACAGGTGCTGGTAAGGATGTGGAGAAAAGGGAACCCTTGTACTCTGTTGGTAGGAATATAAACTGGTGCAACTACTATGGAAAACAGCATGGGGTTTCCTCAAAAATTGAAAATAGAAATACCATGTGATCCAGCAATTCCACTTCTGGGTATTAATTGGAAGGAAATGAAATCACTATCTTGAGTTATCTGCACTCCTATGTTCACCATAGCACCATTTACAGTAGCCAAGACCTGGGAACAATATAAGAGTCTAATGACAGATGAATGGATCAAGAAAACACACACACACACAAATATTATTCAATCATAAAAAAGTAGGAAACCCTGCCAGTTGCAACAAGATGGATGAAATTTGAGGGTGTTATGCTGAATGAAGTAAGTCAGAGAAAGATATATATTGTATGATATCACTTATATGTGGACTCTAAAAAAACTGAACTCACAGAAACAGAGATAGATTGGTGATTGCCAGGGGTGGGAGGTGTGAGGCAGAGGGAATGGGAGAAGGTGGTCAAAGGGTACAAACATCCCAGTTATACGTTCTGAGGATGGAATGTACAGCATGGTGACTATGGTTTATGATATTATATTGTATATTTGATTTTTTTATGTTACGTTAGTCATCATACAGTACTGCATTAGTTTTTATGTAGTGTTCCATGATTCATTGTTTGTGTATAACATCCAGTGCTCCATGCAATACATGCCCTCCTTAATACCCACCACCGGGCTAACCCAGCCCCCAGCCCCCACCCCTCTAAAACCCTCAGTTTGTTTCTTGGAGTCCATAGTCTCTCATGGTTCGTCTCCCGCTCCAATTTCCCCCCCTTCATTTTTCCCTTCCTTCTCCTAATGTCCTCCACGCTATTCCTTATGTTCCACAAATAAGTGAAACCATATGATAATTGACTTTCTCTGCTTGACTTATTTCACTTAACATAATCTCCTCCAATCCCATCCATGTTGATGCAAAAGTTGGATATTCATCCTTTCTGATGGCTGAGTAATATTCCATTGAACATATGGACCACATCTTCTTTATCCATTCATCTGCTGAAGGGCATCTCGGCTCTTTCCACAGTTTGGCTATTATGGACATTGCTGCTATGAACATTGGGGTGCATATGGCCCTTCTTTTCACTACATCTGTGTCTTTCGGGTAAATACCCAGGAGTGCAATTGCTGGGTCATAGGGTAGCTCTATATTTGAAAGTTGCCAAGTGAACAGATCTTAAAAGTTCTCACCAAACACACAAAAAGTGGTAAGTATGTACGGTGATAGATGTGTTAACCTTATTGTGGTCATCACTTCTTAAAATATTTGGATATCAAATCATCACATTTGTACCTGAAGCTTACACAATGTTGCATGTCAATTATATCTCTATAAAACTGGAGGGAAAAAAGAGCCATGGTGTAAAATTTATTGCTAAAAACTATATATTGAGAAAGTTTAAATTTTTGATGCATACATGCAAATTATGGTTGACTACTCTAATTTCAATTAGCAATAATCACGCCTCAGATAAACCTCATTGGCTATGATACTGCCTCTGTGCAAAGCTGATTACTCTAAGTTCAAAAGACAACTTAAATTCAAAGAAACAATTAAATAAGAAAGTAATCATCTGATTAAAAAAGAACAATTGCCTAAAAGTTTTCAAACTTTCTGGCTATCTTTATTTTTGATCATAAAAGTAACAAGATATGGAGAACCCAAGTACATACACTTCTAGGTATGGGAAAGCAAATCTGAGATTTCCCTTATAATGAGAAAGTTGGGGCACCTGGGTGGCTCAGTCAGTTAGGCATCTGACTCTTGACTTTGGCTCAGGTCATGATCTCAGGGTCATGAGATCGAGCCCCACATTAGGCTCTGCAAGGGCATGGAGCTTGCTTAAGATTCTCTCTCTCTCCTTCTCCCTCTGCCCTAATTCCCTCTCTCTCTCTAATTAAAAAAAAAAAAAAAAGCTAACAGAAGTTTTTCAACTGGGTTTTGCCTTTCAAAGAAAGCCCAAAGTTGTTAAGAGAATAAAACCAACAATAACCAACCCAGATACTGTTCCTCCTCCCAGCAACAAAAACATTGAGTGGTAGTCTAGATCCCTGGTATTCTTCTTTGTGTAACAGGATTGTGAGGTTCACGTCCATACCTGGCTCTCGTTCAAAGGATGGGTGTGGAAAACAGGATAAAAAGAAATTGTCTCAAATTGCAACAGTGTAGATTATCTCTAAGATTTTAAACAATGACAGCTATTAAACCCTGGGCTAGAGGCCTGAGAAAAACTGTGGCCTGTTCTTCTCCAGATGTAGGGACAACGAGAATGCGTGCTCTTTCATCTAAGACACTGTAACTCATAGGAACCAATGAAAAATTTTACATGGAGGACATTTTTCACCACCTAGTATACTATTCATTCCAAAATACATTTGTTTCTTTTAACTTTAAAAAGACTGACAAAGACCATTGTCAGGCAGTGAGTTTTGTCTTTTGTGGGATATAAGAGCAACAGATACTGCTTGAAGGGACATATCAACTGGAAGTTTGGATTAACTCTCTGATATGTTTGTGTTTTATGAATTTTGTCTTAGTGGGAAGTACAGTTAAGAGTCACTCTACCACTTTAGACTCTGAGTTGATATTCTGGTTGGTTGGTTGATTAGTTGGTTGGTTGGCTGTTTTCAACATGTGCTTGTCTTTACTGCTTAGAAATGACAAAAAAACACAACTTCACACAATGGGCATGCATTTAGTTTAAACAGAGCTCTGTCTCTTATCAGAGGCAGAGAATTAATATTTTCTTGAGATCCTTAACGTAATAATGGTAAACAATACTTATTGGAAGCTTACTATGTGCAAGGAACTGTTCTAAATGCTTTAGAGTATTAACTTCACATAAAACGTATAACAAGGCTGGTACAGTCCTTATAATAGTACAACTACTGGAGCAGACACTGAAATATTCCATCCATATACCTTGGATCACTGGAAGAACTGAAACCAAGACAATTTTCATCTTCATTTTGCAGATGAGGAAAGCAAAAGACAGAAAGGTTAGATTTGCCCAAGATCACCCAACTGGTTCTGCCTATAACAGAACCGGCATCTGAACCCAGCACTGCACCATGGACGTCATTGCCCCGGTAATGTGGTCATGATTTTATGGGGAGCACTCTCCAAAACACAAATACTCATAGAAATTCCATACATTTCATTGGATGTATGTGCCTATGAGATTGCAGAACATGAAAGATAGAGCTAGCAACTTCCAGAGGAAACGGGGTCTCCTGCAGTTGATTTGAATGCACATTAGGAGCCAACATTTAAAAATGAGAAGCATGGAGCAGAGTTTCCTCTCACAGGCTGCTCTTGGAAATCCTGATTCTGTGCAGAATCACAAACTCCAGATACATATTTCCATACTCCTGACAGGTTATTAGCTTGCAGTTGAAACAGAAGACATGATCTTGGCTCAGGGGAAATGGGAATTAGCATGCCTGCCTAAAAGCCAGTCAACAGAGGTAAAGTGAAAATTACACACAGGCACTTTCTAAATAGGAGCTGAAATGGAGAAGTTTGAAAGAATCTGCTCATCAATATAATTTGGGATAATGAAATCAGCTATGGGTGGCCAAAAATAAATCCAACACTTACCAAAACTCTAGCTATATGTGCACATGCGGATTTGCGACCAATAACCCATGCAGCACAACTGAGCTAGATCCATCCCCCGGCTGACATTTAAAACTTGCAGATCATTGACCCTGTCTCAAACACAGAAAAACTCCTTAGTTCCCGATATGATCACCGGTTAAGTGGTCATCTTGGGCAGATAATATTTTTATGATTAAGAACAATTAATAAATGTTAACAAATTGGGTTTCATCTCTTGGTAGGTTTAAGTGCATTTATTTTCACTCAACTATACAGATAAGTGCACCGCAATGCACACAAAAAATGTATCATTTTTTTAGCCAAATTTGGGGAGCTCTTCAACAAAGCACTGTAAAAGGAAAGCTGCAGCATTCTAACTCATAGAGCAAACTCCACATTGCTCAATAGCGCAATGGCCCACATAAGGCAATCCAGGGTCTGAAAAACTTGTCAGAGTTCTCTGAGGGTTTCCACAGAAAACAACGGTATTTAGAATTTTGGATCAGAGCTGCCCTCTTTGACACTCTCTTGACAATCTCTGCCCTCAGACTTCAAGCTTAGCCAACACTACGAGAGGCTTCACAGTAGACCCAAGGTTGGCTTTCCGTCAGCCTTCAATAAATTACATAGACTCCCAAGGAATTGATTGCAAAACAACCCAGAGTTTGAGGCCAAGGAATACTTTTCAGAACTATTTGCTCCATTTCTGCTCCCCTTATCAAAGTTGTGCAGCAAGAGGCAAGGAGCGTACACACAATGTTTAGACATGGATTGATTCATACACAAGTCAAAACCTCCAAACTCTGCTCTTCCCTGAATTGGCCTGAGGCCCCCAGCATCCATGGCCACAGCAGGTGGCCTCATGATGCTCAAGAGGATCAAACAGGGATTTTCTGCTCCAGAGGGGATTTGGAAGCCCTCCCTACCCCTGCTGTGTCAAGGAACTCTGTTTTCACATCCTGGCTCTTACAAAACAATCTGGAGTTCTTTGACACAGGATATGTTTATCCAACAACACAGTGGAGGCCCCTTCTGTCATCCCAGCCTCTGTTACATGATCTTGGTTATAGAATGACAGATATTAGAGTACAGATGATTAAAATATTTGACCAGAGCGAGGGCCCTCCCTGAAATCACATTACATGGGTCAGGCCAGCTTCACTCCTTAACTCCAGATTGAAGACCAAAGTCTTCCACTCCCACTGGGGACCCAGCTCTTAGGGCAATGAGACCACCTATGCTGCATCTGCCTCTTTGTCTCCAGTTTCTAGGACCAGTGTCTGGCATTTTTAATAACTCTTTGATGAATGAAGGCTTTGGTGAGTCAGGTGATTGTAAGGAGCCTATCCTGTACTAGCCCTCCGTTCAGTTTATTTGCACTGAACAAACACTCACTGAGATCTTAGGACAGGACAGGCCACATGAGGGTGCAAAGGTGATTGGGACAGTCATGCCCCAGAGGACCCTGAAGTCTAGGGGAGGCTTCATAGTTGAGTGTTTTTGATAGAGCGTGAAGATGGAAATATGGCCACCAAATGCAGATTCTGAATCCTGCTGGACGCCTGTAAGAAGGCATTTAAGCACTCTGTGACATTCTAGGAAAGTTACCAAAGGGAGGGGTTTTTGGATGAGGGGGAAAGCTCAAAAACAGGATAGATAAAAAATGTTCATTCACTTTGACTGCATAATCTCTCCTCTGGAACTCATCCCAGAGAAATTTGTCCAAAAAAAGAGCTTAAATGTACAAAGACGTTTTTCAGTGTATTATTATAATAGGGAACAACTGTAAACCATTTAAATGTCCATCAATAGGGGGAAAGCTAGTAAATTATAGCACAACCATAATGTTAGATGGAAAAAGTAGAACACAAATTTGAATGAGGTACTGTGATTGGAACCATATATACATGAACAAAGATCAGAAAGGAGCTAAAAATAATTGTATGTATATGTAAAGAATCTGAAGGTTACAAGTTTCTTTCACATATTTTCTTACTGGATACTTACAAAAATCCTGGGAAATAAGTATGATAATATGACAATGAAGGCACATTTTCTTTTTATGCATGAAGAATGAAGATTCGGGAGAATAAGTGACTTGTCCAAGGTCAGAGTAGAAAATGTAAACCCAAGAAAGACACCTAATCTCAAAGTCCTTCTTTTCATTGTACTACTCTGCTTCTGGAGAATGAAAATAGCTGTGGGCTAGTGCATCTGAAATTTTCCTAGTTTTTAATCCTCAATATGCTTCTTTAAATATTTTTAAATGCTTTCACTAGTAAATCTTAATTTTAAAAATATAGCTCAAGTAGGATAGAAGGGTTTCACACAGCAAGCAAAAATAACCTTTGCTGCGAACCAAGTGTTATTTTGTTTGTTTTGTTTGTGTGTGCGTTTACCTAAAACAGAAAATCAAGAAAATGTGAATCCTGGTCTGTTTGCAATGCAAATTCATTTGATTCCCATTATAGAAAGCCATTTTAGACATCCCTTGTCACTTTTTGTGTCCTTGGTTTACTGACAATGAAAGTTAAAACTTTGTTTTAATTTATTAATCAATAAAAATCGGTAAGGTATTACCATACTGTTTGACCTTTAAACACAATCGCTTCAAGATGGTTTTCTTCCCACATGCCAAGCAGATAAACATTTAATCTGAATGTCCAGCACTGAGATATTCTGGATGAAACGGTATTGCTAAAATATAGGACCATGTTTAGGACAGTATTTGATCCCACCCCAACATTATCTGAGAGTTCTCTCTTGATTTTTTTCTCTCCACTATACATATTAGGAAATACAATAGCAATGTATATTTGCAAAATGCCATGTCTACTTCCTCCAACATAGATAAACAACTGAAAGCCCCCACCACTCCCCGTTACCAGCAATAACACTATGAAATCTCCATTACTCTACACTTCACCTCTCTCTCCTCCCTTTCATGGTGCTTTGGACTGTTACCTCATTACCAACCACATGGGACATTTTGGCCATGAGCCTTGCTGGCTGTCTTTTGAAAACAATTCCGCTACTTGGGTGTTTCTACCATGTCATCAAGGGGGATGCCTCTTTTGCCTTTCTCTTGTTCTCTTTTTTTCCCACTGCTATAGAAGTTTTGATAATTCCTGCTTGTTACTAAACTTGTCCTTTTGCCTGCCAAAGGACAGAAAACAAGGCTGAGGTTACCTACATTAGAAAGAGCACACAGAAAAATCCACAGGAAAGATCCATTACAATTCTCGAATTAATTATTTCTTCGGAATAAGAAACTTCCCTTTTTTAATGAACAGCAAATGAATAGCTAGGAACTTATATAAAATTTGCCTTGCTAGAAATGTGTTTCATCACATGATTATATTAATTTCAGATAAGGAGGAAGAAAGTCAATTTTGGACATCAGAAGACAGGTCTGAGCAGGGATTGTAACTTGAAATAGTATCAGATTTAGAAGGGACCTAAATCAAGCCTCCCTCCTAATATAAAATCCCTTCTGTAAAATCTACGACAAGGGAGCAGACTGGCTTCTCTGGGTTTCTGAGCTTCCTTTTCAAGGATGCCCATTTAATCCCTTTGCAGAGAAGCATTAACAGTTAAAGATTCTCTTATACTGAATCCAATTTTCTCTCTCTCAAACTTCTACCGGTATGCCCCCTCTAATTAAATACAGAATAAACCATTGCTTTTCTGTTTGATGGCTTAGATTAAGATTTGGTTCCCAAGGAACCCTAGTGTTCTAAGAGATATTAATAGGTACACCTGGGTTGGGGGTTCTTTGTTCAAACAACTTTGGGAAAGACTGCATTCTATAGCCCTCAATTAGAGAATCACAGCAACCAGTTCAAGACTGTGAAAAGTTTTAAGGGAAAACTATCTTTATTTCATCCCTCTTCCAACTCATTTTGTCTATGGAACCCATCTACCTTGTTTTGGAACACCATTAATATTTCTCATGAACAGTGTTCTGAGAAACACTTTGTGGGAAATGCAATGCTGAGTCTTTTCTAGCCTCAACCCCTCAGGGCTCGTCAACAGCGCTGCATAGGAAAAATTTCCAGACACTTCCCCATCCCTGTTCATCATGAGGTCAGGAGTGCCTGCAGGGTGAGTGTGGGAGAGCACGAGTGAGAAGGGCTCTGAAATGAAGTTAGAAGACAAATGGCCACAGACTGTGTCCGCTTCTGATTTTGTCAAGAGACATGACATCTGCATGGGTTCGAAAAAAAACTTAGCCTCCCGAAATTCAGCCAGGGCTTCCCCATCTAGGCTCATTCTGCGTCCCTATGGCTGTCCTGGGTCCCTATCCAGTCCCTGCTCCTCCCATGCATGGAGAGAAGAAGGAGGAGGAAGGATGTATGTGCACCTGAGCACTTCCCACTCAAACTGCGGGGTGGTATTGCAGGCTCTCTCTTACTTTTCATGGAATGCTCAGGGGTCTTTAAGGACTTCAGCCCCCAAAGAGGAGAGACAGAGAGAAATGGCCTGCCTGAAACTGCTCTCATCTTCCCGATTGTCCCCGCTACAAACTGGGACTGTGCTGAGCTCCTCAGTCCTGCCCCTTCCAGCTTTCTCCCTCCAGAAAAGCTCTGCCAGCCTAGGATTTTTACTCTTTTAAATTCAGATTACTGTGTGCTCTTTTATCCTTTTGCCTTTGCAGAATGCTTTTATCCTACTACTTATTTTCCTGTGAGTGTGCCAATTTATTTTATTTCCTTTAATTATCTCATCTACATGTTTACCTTTTTCTTTTTCCTTTCCTAAATGGGAAAGAGGGAGCACCAAAGCATGGAGAGAATCTTGAGGATCAGTAGTGCCACCAAGAGGAAGGAGCTGGGGGGCGGTAGCCTCACTCCATAATCTGCTTCAGTCTCTCCCCAAAACTTAACTAAACATGAACATAAACTGAGTCCCTGCTATGTAAATGCAGTTTCAAGACAATTCTTCTAGACTACCTCCGAAAAGATTATGATGCCTAAAACCCCCCTACGCAAACATTTTGGAGCCAGTTAATGTTATTAAGTATCTCATCAAATCATCAAATCATTATTGTATTAAAATCTCATCAAATCATCAAATCATTATTTTATTGTTGGGGACTTTTCCTCTTACTTGCTCTGTCAAAAGTTAGGAGAATTGCGGCAAGTTCCTTCACTACTATAGAGTTTCTTTAAAAAAACTGAATCATTTCTTTATATATTTTGATGCTGTAATTTGATACATAAATATTCATGAGTTATAAAAATCATTTAAAATTATCTTCGTGGCTTTATTTAACATTTTCCTACCTTGATTTTCGCTTTTTTATTTTTGCTCCTAATTTTTATATATCTTTGCCTGACTTTTTACTTTTAACCATTTAAACTCCATTCTGAGAGCCTTTGCTTTTACTGAGATATTTTAATTCATTTATGCTTATAATACGTGGACACAAATCAGGGACTTTCTTCTGTCATCTTGCTCTGTACTTTCTGTACTTTATACTTCATTGCTAATTCTGTCTACTGCTCTAGGGTCTCAGTTTTATTGCCTTTATTTTCTTCAGTGATTTGGCACAAATGAATCCCAGTCTTAATTCTATTTATGATTCATTCATTCAACACATATCTGTTGAGTACTTAGCAGATGCAGATGCTAGACAACCTGCTTTAAACGCCAAAAAAAATTATAATCAGAGTGCAATGTTTCATACAAGGCTAAGAATAATTTTGTTTACACACTAGCATTTAAAATGTTGGTGTTTACTCATTTAATCAACAGACTTTTGTTGTTCATTTCCATTCTTAAGATAGTGTATACTAAGCTAAAACTCATCACTTGACTCTCACACTCATTCTGAACCTCAATACAGATGTTTTGAAGTCTTTCCACAGATGTAACTGAAATGTTAAGATCTGAGGGACAAAAAGGCAAATGTGGAACTTTGACATCTCCAATCCTTTGACTAACTTCCTAAGATCCAAAGAATTCTTAACATGCGATTACAACTGCCTTTTGGAACTAGAAAGCCCTGTATTTCCCTAATACAATGCAGTCATTTAAAATCACCCTTGACCTTCCATGATTGAGAATTTAGAAAATTATACCCTACCCTTAATTTTATCAAGACAAACAATGACTCAAATAAGATAACACACATAGGAGAACTCAGAATTAATCATATGTAAATGTAATATTAATGTGCCCAGATTTAGATTCCAGCTTCTCTCCATATGCTTTCTGTAAAAGCAAGCTTGAGTTTCTTTCATACATGTTTATTGCATGATGATAATGATCTTATCCTATTTTATATGCCAGGACCTGGCAAACTCAGACACTATAAAACATCTGGTTGGTTACTCTAAGTTTTAAAAAAGGATTTTAGGGAGAAAAAACTTTTGTTAAGCAAACTTTTAAAAAAATTTACTCCAGAATATTAGATCCCAAACTTTGCTAAACTGCTTATTTTTTTTAAAGATTTATTTATCTGAGAGAGAGAGAGAGAGAGAACCGCGCGTGCATGAACAGGGGGAGGAGCAGAGGGAGAGGGAGAGAAGCAGACCCCCTATTGCACACGGAGCCCAACGCCGGTCTCGATCTCACAAATCTGAGATCGTGACCTGAGCCAAAATTAAGAGTCAGACGCTTAACCGACTGAGCTACCCAGGCACCCCTTGAACTGTTTATTTTATTTTTTTTGTAAATCTTTTTTTTTTTAAGATTTTTTATTTATCCATTTGACAGAGAGAGAGACAGTGAGAGAGGGAACACAAGCAGGGGGAATGGGAGAGGGAAAAGCAGGCTTCCCGCTGAGCAGGGAGCCCGATGCGGGGCTCCATCCCAGGACCCTGGGATCATGACCTGAGCTGAAGGCAGACGAGACGCTTAAGGACTGAGCCACCCAGGCGCCCCTGAACTGCTTATTTTAAAAGTGCTCAAGCAGATTCAGGGTACACTCAAAATACAGTTACTCTGTTTTAAAATAAAGTAACCAAATTTATAGACTTAGAAATTTGCTCAACATTCGTATAAATTCTCTATCATCTTTCTTCTCTACAAATTGCTGGTAGGTATGTCTTCATCTAATATCTATGTATGAAGTAAACATCTTGTATCAGCCAGGGTCCAGTGAAAAAAAGCAGGATCCACTCCAGGTATTTCAAACAGAAGGAACTTAATATAGAAAATCAGTTCCCCAGGAGACGTAAGAGTAAGCAGCCAAACAGAGGAGGTGAGACCACCCAGAGATCTGCAGCATCGGGAAATGGCCAGAACCTCCAGGGCTTCAGGGACAAGAGAAGCTCAGATGCTGGTGCCATCGGACCGGAACGAGCTCCACCTCTGGGGTAAGAGAGGGAGCCGGCAGTAGACAGGGACCTGGGGGCGAGGCTCTCTGAGACACAGGGCAGAGCAAGGGTAGGGCACAGGGGATCTAAATGCAAAAGAAAATGAACATAACCCACCTAACATCACATGTTTGTCACACTACGCACCCCAACACGGACACTGGCGCGCCCACCTGAGCATGCGCACGCACATGTGTGCGCACACACATCGCCTCACGTTCATCTACCTTTCCGTAGCCTTGCCTTCCAGAGAAGAAGCTACCCGTGGCCAAAGCATGGATCCCAAGTTCATATTACTTCTTTCAGAACTTTTAGGATCATCCTAACACCTTACACTTTTATAACACTGTACACTTTTATAACACTGAATGTGTTTCACAGCACATTCAAAACCATCCGTGCATTTTTATTTTCGTGTTCACAACCACCACACAAGGGAATCCATGTAGTAATGTTCTCGTTTTCCAGACGAGGCAGTGCAGAAAGATTAAGGCACCCAACGAATGCATCACAGAGTCAGGTCCAAAGTCTGGGACTCTTCAGGCACCAAGACCAGACGCTTTATGTCCCGCCTACTGGTGAATGCCTGAAGGTCACAGGTGTGTGAAGTAATCTCTCTAGGCTTTAAGTCACTACATCTGGCCATAGGCGAATAAACAAGGCAATACTAAATTAATCACAGGCAAAAGTCAGGCTCTCAATCAACTTTATGGCTTCACATTACCCATTTTAAAAAAATTCATCCCAGCAAGAATGTGTATAGCGCGTGACAACTTACAAAGTGCCTCCCTTTCCCTCCATTTGATCTAATAATATTCCTGAAATACATCATAATAACTACCATGTAACCAACTTGCCCGCATTGTGAGTGACTCAGCTCAAGGGTAGTGGGGCCCCCTTTTTATTCCTCAGAGATAATACGAAACTCGTGGCCTGCTGCAGGAGTTCAAAGGAGTCCATTTCCCTCCTTCGTGCCCAAGATCACAAGTGGAGGATTCTTCTTCTGAGGTGACCTCTTTCTGTTTGCTCGACCCCAAAAGCCGAGACAACAAAGTAGGTCTGGCTCTGCGTTTGAAACAGCACACACTTCCAAAGTTTGGGCTGAGAGTCACACGGTCCCCGAGTGCTTGGCGTCCCCGCGTCAGGGCTGGGCTGTGCCTGCCCCCAGTACCTCCGGGATAGCCAATTCCTATTAAATAGCTGGGATTCCTCTCGGGGCGCATTTGCATAAAGAGCTTGGTGGTAACTTGATTTGGCCTGCTAGCAGTGACAGCTCTGAACTCTGGGGTCAAGACACTTTCCACGCATTTGGCAACTGTCTTTGAGTGGGACTGCAGCTCAAAGGTGGCCACGCCATTCAGGATGGAGCATTGGGGCCTAACTGCCACCATCTTCCAGCAGAGCTAGTGCTCAGCGGAATGAACAGGATTTCTCAACAATGACAGGCACTCCCAGAATTCTCACACGAGGGGCAAGGGCCATCTCCAAAGAGACATAAAGCCTGCCCTAGAAGTGACACTGAAAATTCTCTCCTTTCTACCACGAAAATGTTCTGTCTTGGCTCTGAGAGTACGCATGCGGGTGACGACCTTTCTGGACTGGGAACACTTAAATGGTGATTTAGAGAAGCGACAGAGACGAGTTCCCATGAAATGCTTCTAAGCAAAGCTAAGTGTGCGAGAGGATGATGTGCAGAAGAGCTAGGGGGATGCTCCCGGGTCCCAGCCTCACCCCCTCAAGTACAGCCTCTTCCGCCTCAGCTTCAAACCGCCCAGGTCTCCCCAGGAGCATCTGTACCCACCACCAGCTCTTCCTGACCAGGACCCCCTTCTCCTAGACACTTGGCTGGTGGTGGAAAGGGAGAAAAAGGAGCAAAACCAGGTCTTGGAGCTAATCAGGCCTATTTGTGTTTAGCTGTTTTGCCTATACAATGTCCAGTGATGGGTACTCCATATTTTATCTGAAAATTACCAACAGCCGCAGAGCTTTAAAACTTGAAAAAAAAAAAACCCCACAAAACACAAAACAAAACTCAAAACATATTACCTTCTGTTCATCTTCTCTCTCAGACAACTGAATGCGCACACCACAGTATCTATATCTCCCTCTTAATTCAAAAATAATAAGATATGGAATTGAGATCGATTATGTTATATTAAATCAAATTGATTTCATAAGACTTTTTATATTTGACTTTCCTGTCAAAATCCTGAAGCACAAGTTTATTTCTACACATACATTGGGGGTGGAGGCACCCGGTAAAATATTAAAAGCAGAGGTTACAACCACTGAAAAACAGGGCACCTGATCCTTACCATGGTATTCTCTTTTTTCAATCGACCCTAAAGCTCCCAAAAGCCTGGCTCCTCAACACAGTATTGGTTTCCCCTCTGAACTTTGTCTTCCAACACCTCCTTCTTCTCTTCCATGCTGACACCCCAGCGCAGAGGCTCTGGGGCCAGAGGAAGGGTGCAGGGGGGTGCCAGTGGGAGGGTATTGGGGGGACAGGGGAGGACCTGCCCCTCCCACCACAGCCCCAGGCTCAAACCTACTCCTGGGGCTCAGTTGGGATGCGTGAGGTGCTCCGGAAGGTGCCACGCCTCAAAGAGCAGGTGACCTACGAGCAGTGAGTCATCCGGAGGCAAGGTGAGAAGAGAGAAGCTTGCAGCCATGACTGGGGGGCCGAGTTTTCTTCTTTGCTGAATACAAAGCATCCTTTCTCCAGTCATCCTTTCAGTCTAGGACAAGCTATCAGTGACAGGGTCTGATTTCCAAAGAGCTCCTCTCTCACACCCTCAATGCTGCAGGATGTGAACTAGAAGGTCTGCAAGCTAAAAATACCAGCACTTGTTGGTGAAGCTGAGCACAGAGGCAGAGTCGGGTACAGAGCGCAGGATGACTTTGCCTGAGCCCAAGCAGAGTGGGAGGCGACAGAGACCTCCCCCCCTCCCACCCCAGGGCAAATCCTCAGGGGACTCCTTCCTCCTTCCTTTATTTATCACACAGATAAATAAAAAAGCATTCCAGTTCTTTTGCCCAGTGAAATGGGGCACTTGGGTTGGGCAGGCAGGTCCGACCTCTGTAGTTCAAACAAGCTTCAGGTGCCTTTGGTCAAACCCAGCAGACAAAACATGGGATCCTACAAGCAGGGGTGTGTAAGAAAACTGTAATAGAGGGATGTGAGGGAGAGAAGGACAAAGTGGACAGAAAGGCCCTTGGGGACCCCCAGAACAGCTCTGGCTCTTGTCAGGACAGAAACAGAGCAAAAAGGAGAGATCGAAGGCAGGAGAATTAAATTGCCTGCTCCCTGGTCATATCAGACGTGTGAGCCAGGCAGGGAACAGTTCCTGCCAGGGGTTTCCATGACACAGACGTGAAATTAAAATAACCCAAGAAGCCAGCTACAGGCAAGAGACATGGTCCAACTGAGGCAGAGCTAGGAGGCTTTTTTTGGCTTCCTCCAAGGTCTGGTGCCCGCCACCAAGTCAAGGAAGACGTGGGCAGCCACCCAGGAGAAAAGTCTTTCCTGATAGCCAAGAAAAGGAATAAGGCCTCAAGTGAAGAGGGTGAGGTAAATAGGTTTTGAAGGTAGGTGCTGACCCAGAATTGAGCAGCATTTATAGGCTTTCTGGCCTCTTCCTGCCTGGTTAGGTATAACGGGTACTCTTTTGCAGCATTAATTTCTCTTCCTAATATAACTTTGTGGTCAAAAATATTGATCATATAGTTTGGATATTGTCATGAATGATGGAAATGAGAGGATCAGTGTGCCATGAAATGGATCACCCAGGGTACTTAATCCAACATTTTCACAAGTGGAGACCCAGCATGAACATTTCACCCCCCACCCCCCACACGCCAGGGCTCCCTTGTTCTCTGACTCTCATTATTGCTTTCCTAAGGTCCCTTGGGTTTGGCAGCGGTCTGGGGGAGAGAGAAGAGTTCCCTGGGGACTTGTGCTTCTCAGCACAATTCGTCTAAAAGCTTGTGATTCCTCTGAAAGCTAAAAGCACTACCCACTTTCAATCAAGGGACCTCCAAACAGAATTCTGTCACTACTTCTCAACTTTTTTTGGCTAAGAAAAGCATGTTGCATAGGACCTTCTGCTAACCCTAATTTAATAAAACTGTACCTCCTTCATCCAGCTTTGCTGCATACAGTATAAGGACACCCAGCAGACGCGTATCCATCAAGGGGGTGGTTGTCTTATCAGGATCAAGAACTTAGCAAGAGAATGGTGTCCTCGTTGGATCTGAGCTTGCCTGGACTTCACACCTCGCACTGGTATTTGATCCTGGCTTTCCAGCCAACCTGCTAAACCCCACGAGGACAGAAAAAATCTGTCAACATTCAGAGCTGAGGAGGAAACGGCATTTTTGAGATAAAATTCCCTTCATGGCAGATGTTTACTCAGCCTTATCAAGTGTCTTGCCCCAACAGGGTTGCACGGCAGATTTCATAAAATAACAAAATCACACACAATCATGAAAGCTAGAAACACCTCCTTTCAGATTTCCTGCTTAGAGGGCCCCAAGATAACGCCCTAAAGCTGGACACATTTTTGGACACACATGTAAAGTTTCTCTGCGTGCCTTAATTTTCTTATTACCAAATAATTGGATCTGCATGTTAGGGGAACTTTTGGGGGCCTTCAAGTGTATCCACACCAAATGAGAAGAAAGAGAATGTACCTGATGTCTTAGTTTGGGTTCCCCAGAAGCAGATTTGAATCCTGAAACAAGGAGTCAAGTGCACATAGTTGGGTCTGTGGGGAGACGTGGGGAGATGAAGGATCCCAGGTAGGGGAGAAGGGAGGTAAGACAAGCAAGGGGAGAAAGCCACTAAAGGCCGAGTTCTCAAGCCAGTTACCACTGTAGGTGACTGAAACTTAATTCTCCATAGATACTGGGAGCCTGTGAAAACACATGCCTCAGGATCTTACGGAGGGGCAAGAGAGCTGGGGTATTTATACACCATTTCTCATCAGGCACTCATGTAGGAGTCCCAACAGAGTTATCCCTAACTCCTTGGGACTCAAAGCATTTCACCTGATATTTAATTTTCTCTTCTTATTTCAGTTTTTTGCATGTGTGACGGCAGGGCATCACTGGCTAACCCGTAATCAGATGGGCAGAGTATTTGTGGAAGGAATTCCTCAGATCCTGCATCTCCCCATAAGCATGGACAATTTATTTCAGATCTGATAGCAGTTCCAATCACTTTGGATGTAGACAACATTCAATGCACACCAGCCCATGTCTGCACTGGCCAATACTATGATCTGAATGTTTGTGTCTACTCCAAATCCATATGCTGAAACCTCAATGCCCAAAGTGATGGTATTAGGAAGTGGGGCCTTTGGGAGGTGCATCAGTCATGAGGGTGGAGCCTTCATGAATGGAATTAAGCTGTCATAAAAGAGACCCCAGTGAGCTCCTTGGCCCCTTTCACCATGCGAGGACACAGTGAGAAGTCTACACTCTGGGAAAGGGCCCTCACCTGACCATGCCAGCACCCTGATCTCAGGCTTCCAAGCCTCCAGTACTGTGAGAAATAAATTTCTGTTGTTCATAAGCCACCCAGTGTGTGGTATTTTGTTATAGCAGCCTGAATGGACTAAGGCAGCCAGTCATTTTAAAATCTTAGCAACAATACTGACTTCTTCTGCAATAGTTTCTAGGTCCCAGAAAACACAATTTCTATTCTGAAAGAGGATAGGATTAATTCAATTAAGTTTAATCCAACAAAAATATATCTATGTATTTATGTATTCTCTGCCTAAAATACTACTTAAAGTGCAATAAAGAGAAAGTTGAAAAAAGCATATTCCCTGCCTTAACAAATTTATAATCAAGAGTTGAGGCAGAAATGTACAGAAATACTATGAAACAAGGCAGGTTAAAATTACTTAAAAGCATAAATAGAATGCTCTACACCACCAAGGAGGGAGCAATAAATTCCAACTGGGTGGAAATGAGGAAAATTTTCTGGAGAAATGAATGTGAGTCATGTATAAGCCAAGTCAGTTCCTGAGCCTAACAGTGACCTCTCTGCCTGTGGTCAAGGCCATGGCTTCAGCTGCCCACATTCCTATGGCCCAGAGGATTCCTCCAGGTTGTAGGCCATGCTCTGAATGCCCCCAACGGTGGTCAAGGGAGCCCAGTTCCAATCTTAAAGCTCTTACGTGAATTCCCCTGAAGGCCTTTACCCAGTTGGATACCCACCTGCCAGCCTTTGGATTCGGGGTCTCACTTAACACTACCTCTTGGAACAAGCACCTCAGTTCCTCTCCCTGAGGGCTGTCAGCACATACCACACTTCCCAGAGCTCAGCCTGGGTCACTAGGTCTTCAGACTTTGATTTGGCCCATGGTTTTCCATCCATGGGCCAGGTTTTGCATGTGAAGAGTAACTGGATACTAGACAGTGCTAGGTCTTGAATGACCACCAAATAAAAGCAAATACATGGACAGGAACCCAGACAGACTTCACAGGGAACATAAGAAGGTCCAGAGAACTGTGTCTCCATTACAGGATGAGGTCCCAGCACATAAGATGGTGGCCTTTCCTTATCCAGGCCTTTGGCTACGTTTCCAGCATCATTCCTTACCACTGGTTTATTTCTGTATACCTCCCTAAGTCCCACAACAGATGCTCCAGAAACCACGCTTATCAGTCTCCTCATGTGTCTTGATAATTTATGTCTCACACCCTTTTACTGATTGCTGTCCACTGCCTGGCATGTCCTTCCAATTCTCCTTCCTGTCCACCAGACAAACTCCTGATCTCCAAACCTTCTATTCAACGTTTAAAACACTCTCCAAACGTTTCCTCTCCACTGAAGTCTTCTCTCCCCAGTATCCTCCAATGTTAAGCAAAACTGATTCCTCACTTCTCTGTGTCATCAATGTGCCTTGTACCTATTATTTCCATAATTTTTAGTTTAGTCATCTGTACCTCCTCTCAGGCTCTGAGATTCTTTAAGGCAGAGAATGTGTCTTATTTCCTTGTGGACCTCCCCTCCATGCTGCACATAGTACCTGGCACAGAGCCGTGCAGACACCAGCCCAACCAGGGAAGAAGATATTGGAAAGAGAAAAGAAATGAGTTTGTCCACATGGGATGGGGCCAACATCTGGAATACACATACATTCAGGTCACTAGGTAGAAAATAGGTGAGAGAGAGGAGAAAGTAACCAGTCGGAGATCTGTTCATTGACCTTCATTTGGGCCTGCTGCCAGAGTCAACAAAAAAGGACTTGGAAGCTTCTGGTTTTATCTCAACTGGTGGTGTGAGTGGGCTCCAGTGATATAATACATGGCCTTTTCAATATTTTTTGGTTGAGCAATACCAGAAGGGGTATAAAAGGACCTTGGGGCGACTGGGTGGCTCAGTTGGTTAAGCGACTGCCTTAGGCTCAGGTCATGATCCTGGAGTCCCAGGATTGAGTCCCGCATTGGGCTCCCTGCTCAGCAGGGAGTCTGCTTCTCCCTCTGACCCTCCTCCCTCTCATGCTCTCTGTCTCTCGTTCTCTCTCTCTCAAATAAATTTAAAAAAATCTTTAAAAATAAATAAATAAAAGGACCTTGATTTTATCTGAATGTGACTGTGGTTTTGTTGTTGTTGTTGTTGTTGTTGTTGAGAATATCCACACCTATGTCCATTTATCAGTCGTTCACGATGCCTAGGACTTTATGGGCAGTAGAATTTAAAAAATGATCATGGAGAAAATGTGGGCTCAGTACTATGAATCTACACTTCACATTTTATTAGCAGCATAATCATTTTTTGAGTGATTAGTATCACAGATGCACTGATATAATAGGTATACTTTGAATTCCTTGAATTCTCCAGAGGCAAATTTTAAGTGTCAGATACCAACTTTATGCTTTCAAATAATGAAAAATGAGGAGCCCCTGGGTGGCTTAGTCAGTTAAGCATCTGACTCTTGATTTTGGCTCAGGTCATGATCTCAGGGTCGTGGAATTGAGCCCCATGTCAGGCTCTGTGCTCAGCTTTTCTGCTTGTCTGCTTGAGATTTCCCTCCCTCTCTCTGCCCCTCCCCACACTTGCACATGCACGCTCTCTCTCTTTCTCAGATAAATAAAATAAATCTTAAAAGAAAAGAAAAATGAGGCAGGTTTCCCTACAAACCAATTCTATAACGCTAATGTAACAGAATCTTTAATTCTAGGTAGTGATTCTGAAGGTGGGGAGAGGAGGAAGATATACCTTAAAGGGTAGATGATGGTCTCTAAGGTTTTGTGAGTGTGAGTGTGTGAGAGTCTGCATCTTTGCACACTTGCTTCCCAGATATTTTGATACCCTGGGGAGGATCATCCTCCACAGGAAGCCATTCTCACTCATGGGAGTGGAAGTGGTGGTAGAGTTAAGGTTGAGAAGTGATCACTCATAATTGAAATCCAGAATGGAAATGTGCCAAGAGAGAGAAAACATAAAGGAAAAGAGATAGAGAGAAATGAAGAGAGAGCCAGACAGGTTTGGAAGGAAAATAATTCCCTCTAAAAAGAGAAATAGCCCCAGGATACTCTCAAATAATGCTGCCTGTTATGTCCATGTTT
The DNA here is from genome assembly GCF_004348235.1 of Phoca vitulina. Taxonomy (NCBI): domain Eukaryota; kingdom Metazoa; phylum Chordata; class Mammalia; order Carnivora; family Phocidae; genus Phoca; species Phoca vitulina. The sequence goes on along the minus strand of NW_022589740.1, from coordinate 9,007,200 downwards.
TGACAAATGGGACCATATTGTCCTGCCTGTCCAAACAACCCTGATCTCAGGCCCAGCTCTGGCTGGATAAATGGAGCCCACACAGTAACAACAGGCTTCCTACCACATCGATCGTGTTGATGTTGGAGCAGATTAAAGCAGATGTTTCCTGTCAAATCTCTCCCCAAAGAACACATCAGCATCCTCAATCTCTTCAAGCCACACATAAGACCAGGGGCCTCCATGCAACTGGATTTCTCCCTAACCTCACTGTTCCATTTGTTAGGTCAGTTATCCCTAAATAACTTAACGTGCTCTGGAATACTGTGTTCTTCTCATAAATGGAACATGGCACATAGTTTTATAAAAGGAAGAAACCATTAAGAAAATGGTCCCTAAAACCAGTTAGAGGAAATATAATCTCTGTCATGTGGCCACCGTGACCAGCTGACATTCCTGGCTTAAAAATACCTCACATCACTTGTTGAGGGGAGACCCCAGAATGTGAGCCCTGAGAAGATCTAGAAATTCCCATGGAAATGGGTCCCATCAACAAAGGGTGACTCATCAATTAAGGAAAACCCAGCCAGCCACTTGTAAAGAAAATTTGGCAATGCTTCAACAGTGCACCCTTTCCTATTTTAGGAAGTAGAGAACACAGAGTAAACAGAATGTAGGAAATACTAGCATGTGATATTTGTCAGAATCAGACTATAAATGTCTGTTAACGCTAAGATTCTCAACCAAGACGCCATGAAGCATAGTCTGTGTGAGGTTCATTTCTAGTTGCCAGAGACGTTCTGACTTAGAGAAAGCACTTTCTTCACAAACAACTTCACAAAATTGAAGATTTAGGGGTGCCTGGGTGGCTCAGTCCATTAAGTGTCTGACTCTTGATTTCATTCGGCTCAGGTCATGATCTCAGGGTCCCGGGATCAAGCCCTGCTTTGGGCTCCGTGCTCAGCAGGGAGCCTGCTTGTCCCGCTCCCCCTGCTCCTCCCCTGCTCTCTCTCTCTCTCTCATAACTAAAATCTTTTTAAAAAATTGAAGATTTAGAGGAGGAAGGGAAAAATTAGGTAAACTATGTTATAAGTAATAAAATAGCTAATATTCATTGAATGCTTATTCTCCGCTGATTGCTTGACGTGTGTTTTCCCATCTCAGTTGCATGACAACCTGATGAGGTTAAGTACTCTAATTTTCATTTAATAGATGAGAAAACAAGCACAGAGAGGTTAGATAACTTCTCTACATTTGCACAGCTAAGTAATGGCGGACCTCACACTTGAACTCAGGTCTCTATGAATCCAAAACTCATGCTTTTTTCCACTACCCTGGAGCACTTCCTTGCACACAATGGACAGTTTCTCTAGAGTGTTTTCTCTTTTCCTGACTTGACTCATCCTTGCTTACCACACTGAACCATTGCGGTCAAACCATTATATTCAGCTTAGGAAAACAGAGGTAAAGAATAAAATGTGCCCCTGTTCTCAAGGAGCTCATTCAAGGGATCCCCCTGAACAACACTTATAACCTAAGAGAATAAAAATTCTATTACAGCCACAAGTCCTGATCTCAATCCAGACCAATATAAATGCTTTCCTCTCAGCACCCTCATGGCCCCTATTACTGCATTCCTCACACTGTATTGTAAGTGTTGCTCAGGATATTGGTCCTTCTCACTAAATCATAAAAAAATTTTTTAGGGTAAGCATAAATTATATTCACTTATAACACTAACTGACCCAGAGAAGGTATTCCATAAATGCTTACTGATGAGTAAGTGAAAAAACTCACTGACATCAAAGACAATGGTATCTTCAGGGAAACACCCATAATTCTAGAATGTTCTTTAATGGTGGGCAAATGATTTAAATGAACTAGCAGGTACTGACAGTGGCTTACCTGAAGTCATTCACACTGATTTCCTCATTAACAGAACCGTAACTTTATTATTCATCGTCAATGAAGGTGAACTTAAATACTGCACTGGACAACTTCATGGAAAATATTTTTTTTACTTTAAAAAGACACATAAATAAAAAGCAGTCCCACTTTTTCCATCGGACCATATCATATGTGAGGCAAATAGACAGAATTGCTGTAGTCTTTCCACAAAGAAATCTCACCAGGGTAAAGAACACACTTGGGGCGCCTGGGTGGCTCAGTCAGTTAAGCGTCTGCCTTTGGTTCAGGTCATGATCTCAGGGTCCTGGGATCAAGCCCCACATCAGGCTCCCTGCTCAGCGGGGAGTCTGCTTCTCCCTCTCCCTCTGTTCCTCCCCCCTGCTCGTTCTCTCTGTCTCTGTCTCTCTCTCTCTTTCTCCTCTCAAATAAATAAATAAAATCTTAAAAAAAAAACTATACCCTGAGGATGACAGAACCTGGCTCCTTGCTGAGGCAGTGAATTAGACCCTCTTGAAATGATGTCAAGAAGTGTGAGATACACTTTTCCCTTACTATTTTGTCATTTGGAGTTTAGTTTTCTGTTACTTGCAACTAGAAACCACCTTGCTTCCTTCAAAATCTTTGTGGCCAGATCATAACTCCATAGGTAAGGACTGGTGTTATGTCAGTGGGTTTCTCCAACTATGAGCAACAATATGCTTATTTATAAAATGAGGAAAATAATACTTCTCTCACTAGGTTCTAAATTGCTAGATCTTACAACTTTTCTATGATGGATAATCCTCTTTTCCTCCTCCTCCTTATTACTATCATCATTGTCATAGTTTATGTCATTCTCTTTAGTCCAGAGAAATAACAAAAAAAGATTTTAACAAGTCAAATATTAGAGAAAACAGTATTTTATATCTGCACAGACTACAATATTCTACACAGAATGTTTAAAACATCATCTAAATGGGGCGCCTGTGTGGCTCAATCAGTTAAATGTCTGCCTTTGGCTCAGGTCATGATCCCAGGGTCCTGGGATTGACCCCTGCATCAGGCTCCCTGCTTAGCAAGGAGTCTGCTTCTCCCTCTCCCTCTGCCCCTCTCCCCAGCTCGTGCTCTCGTGCTCCCTCTCAAATAAATACATAAATGATCTTTTTAAAAATAATTTAAAAAAATCATCTAAACACATGGCAGAGAACTGCTAGTTGTCCCTCTATAACCATTCTCTTCCTCTTTCTTGATAAGAAAACCCCTGATTTTGAGCTGCACACCTTGGTCCTTCAGAATGAAGACTCCATTTCCCAGCTTCCCTCCTAGGTAGGCATATAATTTAAATTCCGGCCAGTAGGATATAAGCAAAAGTGTCAACTGTCTGCTTCTGTGAACCTCTTTGAAAGATAGATGGTGTATCTATCTTTGCTCTTCCCTTCACCCTTCTTTATTCTTACTCCAGTAGCTGCCTAACATGCAAACATGGTGGCTGGAACTTCTACTATCCTAAAACATGAGGGCAAGGGCTATCCCGAAGGGAGGCAGAGCAATAACTAGAAGGAATGTGGGCCCCTGGAAGCTCTGCGGTGAAGAGCCACTATACCAGCCCTGACCATTTCCTTTCTAGACAGGACAAAGCCAGGCTTTGAGGAGTGACAAGAATCAGTGGTAAAGTCAGATGTACCAGATGCTCACACACTTACAACTCTTTTTCTGTTGTGTTTCTGTTTTTGTTTTTTTTCCTACAGCACCTCCATGAGCGCTCTCTCTCTCTCTAGTCAGCCCCACCCAGGCTCAATGTCATGCTGACCCAGAGCCACAACACAGCCTCTGTCTCTGAAAGTGGTCCTCAGATGGACGTTTCCTCTACAAATCCAGTGGCCTTGTCCAAATCAGCTCTCATTCTCAAACTTCTCCTGGCACCTACCTGCTTTGGTAAGATTCATGTAAACAAACTCCATTTGGGGTTTGCCCTTCCATGTCCCAAGTCTCTCCCTGGTACACCAGGGGAATCAGTTATTGGCTTTGTAGATAAAAGGGCTATAGAGGAGCTTATGACTTTTTAAAAAGTCACTATAAAAGCAGGAAATGACAATGACAACAATAAATTGGGAGGGAATGCTGTTTAAAAAGGAAATAGCTGGTATTACATTAATAAAAAAGAAAGCCATTTTTGTGAATCTCTCCTCTGTCCTCTCATCCCCAGGCACGGGCATATCACAGGGCAACTCATTTGGTCATGGTGTTTCTTTTATTTTACCTTTTTAGCTTTTGGTTAAACTACTGAACAGATTAGGAAATGGACAAGCACTTACAATATGCACACAAATCACATTATATGCTTTAATAGGATGTGTATACAGAATCAAAATCCTATCATCAGAATTAGTGGTAGAGAAAAAAAGCTTGAGCTTTGTATGGAGGTTTAATGGTTTTGGCCAAGATACAGACAGACACAGGTGTATTTTAAAAGAAGAGAAAGAAACCCTATGTTTTCTCAGAAAGACAATTTTTCTAAAGAAATAAGGCTTCCAGGGTTCAATATGTATTCCAGAGAAGCACTTGATAGAGTGAACAAAGATCTTCCAATTTGTAACAACTTTAGAGGATGTTAATAAGCTGTCTACAGGAGACTCACTTCAAACCTGAAGACACACACAAACTGAAAGTGAAAGGATGAAAAAAAACATATTCCATGCCAACAGAAGCGGAGAAAAAAAGCCAAGTTTGTAATATTTATATCATACAATACTGACTTTAAAACAAAGACCGTCAGAAGAGACAAAGAAGGACACTACATAATCATAAAAGGGTCAATCCAACAAGAGTATATAACAATAGTAACTATCTATGTACTCAGCATTGGACCACCTAAATACATAAAGCAAATATCAACAGACATAAAGGGAGAAATTGAGAGTAAGACAATAATAGTAGGAGACTTTAACACCCCATTACATCAATAGATAATCTATGCAGAAAATCAATAACAAAACAGTGTCTTTGAACGACACATTAGACCAGATGGATTTAACAGATGTATACAGAACATTCCATCCAAAAACAACAGAACACACACTTTTTTCAAGGGCACATGGAAAATTCTCCAGGATAGATCACATGATAGGCCACAAAACAAGTCTCAATAAGTTTAAAAAAAGTGAAATCATAGAGATATGATTTCATCTTTTCTGACCATAATGATATGAAACTAGAAATCAATCATAAGGAAAAAATACAAACATATGTGTTAAACAGCCAATGGGTCAATGAAGAAATCAAAGAGGAAATAAAGGATGCTAACAAAAAAGCAGAAGATCAAAAAGCAATGGGTTTAATACTGGATACCTAGAGGTGCTTGAAATACTGGATACCTACCTTGAAAGTTTCCATATACATATAAAAAGAGCTAAAGAAAATTAACAATCATTTGGGGCACCTGGCTGGCTCAGTTGGTGGAGCATGCAACTCTTGATCTTGGGGTTGTAAGTTCAAGCCCCAAAATGGGTGCAGAGATTACTTAAAATAAAATCTTTAAGAAAATTAACAATCATTACTTACAAAATAATCTGAAAACCTACAAAATACAGATACTTGAGGTTCATACAGCAGTTTTCTAAAAGTGTGAGGTACCCACAAGAAAGAGCACCACCTAATCACTATTATGGACATGGGGGATATAGGATCTAAGTGTACCCACTGATCAAGTCCTACTTCCTTAGTAGAAGAACTGGAGACTAGTCATTAGAATCCACTGTTCATTCTTGAGTTTGTTACCTATAAAACTCCATTATTGTGTTAATAATAGCTAACATTCATTGAGCTCTTACTGTAGACTGGCACTGTTCTAAGCACTATCCATATATTACCTCATTTAATCCTTAATGAGAGAGGTGCTATTATACTCCCATTTAGCAGAGGAGACCCTGATCAGGGAACCAGCCCAAAGTCACATCCAGAGTAGAGGGGTCAGAATTCAAACTTGGATAAGTCTGAATGTAGAGGCCAATGAAGAAAGTACCATGTTCCATTTTGTGCATGAGCTCATTTGAGTATGCTGGCAGGAATCCATGTTTGCACTCCTTAACTTATGTTCTCTCTCTCCTTCCTACTCCTAAATATAGGTAGTAGAATCTGTGGAAGACAATCTGTAGGATATGTCATCGTCAATGATTTGAAATACTCTCCAAGTCTATCATTAACATCAGATTAAAGTCATGAATTTCTCTAAATCTAACAGAATACTTGACACAGAGAATATAAAGTTTGTTGACTATGAAGTTTGATAGAAAAAATAAAGGAAGCAGAAGAGAAGATGAACTCTGCCCATTATATCCAGAACCCAGCAGTGTGCTTGGCATGCAGCAGGTACTAAAAAATACTGTCTGAAAAATGGCAAAGTGGAAGGTAGGTAAAGAGAGAGGGAGGGGATGGAGGAAGAAAAGAAGGAAAGAGGGAGAGGTCAAGAGAGATGGAGGAAGGGAGGGAGGGAGAAAGGGAAGGAGGAAGAAGAAGGAAGGAAGGAAGGAAGGAAGGAAGGAAGGAAGGAAGGGAGGGAGGAAAGAAGGGAGGGAGGAAAGAAAGAAGAAAGGAGTAGAGAGGAGAGGATGGGAAAGAAGGAAGATGAATCCATGACCATATTATACAAGGATCATAGGCAAGCACCTCCATTCTAATTCCAATGCCATTGTCAGTTATTGGTAAACAGCAGAGGACTGGCAGGGGTATGAGAGGTAACAAGAAGGGTACCTTGAGTTCTTAGCCAGGTCCTGAGTTCTCCTTCCAGAACTGCACCCCAATGCCCTCACCTAGCTTCCATCCCTCTGCACCCATTGGGTCCCAAATTGCTGCAGTTACTACTCCCTTCTGGAAGGAGAAAAAAAGATCTTGCTTTGGAGAACAACTGCATCCATTCTTGGTCATTTGGTTTGGGAAAGAATGACAGTCCTCCCAGCTCCACCTAATAAGGCGGAAGGGGCTTGAAACTTTCAGCCTATCCTAACCCCCCCCCCCCCCATGGCCCTGGTGAGTCAATGGGTCAGAGATGGTACAGACCCCAAACAAAATCAAGACTCAAGGAGATGTTTTTGGTTGTTTCTTTCTAGAAAAGCTTTGTCTCATAGACAGGAGAAAAAAAAAGAGGAGAGGAGAGGAGAGGAGAGGAGAGGAGGAAGAAACCGTTCATCCTCATAGACAAGATTGTGTAAGAGCGAGAAGTCTGGAATCCTGCAGATATTTGTTCCCCCAAAGCGAAAGCTTGGAGAGCCAGAGGCAGGGAGCCCCAGGATGAGAGTGATGCCTTCTCAGGCAGAGCTGACAGCAATATCCAGGTCAAGTGGACGTATCATTTGAGCTGCTGGGGTGAGGTTCACCTGCGGCCACCTCTACTTTAGTTATGTGGGCCAACACATTCCATTTATTACTTAGGCCCGGCTTTGGCTAGTCTTCTCTCATTTGCAGCACAAAGATCCTGACTGATAGAATCTCTCTGTGAGTCCTAGATAGAGATCTTGCATTCTTAAATACAAGCACCAACTCATCAAAGAGTTTTTCTGCATGCTAAAATATAAACCACTGATGCAATTGAGGACTCTAAAAGAATTTAGAATTCCAAATGACAATTTAAACCCCAGGCAGAAACCTGAGCAGGGGCAAGATGAACGGATACTCAGATCTGGATTCCACTCTCACCTGTATAGGGCACACAGACAGGGGCTGACAAGATTTCTTGTCTTTTTTTTTCCCCTATGCACGGACATCTTATACCCAACTCCTGACACATTATTTACCAAAAGAACCCATTATACCTAGTCGGTATATTTTATATTTCTGGTCATTAGTGTTGTCTGTCTTAGATGAAAAACTCTAAGAGAGAAGGAATTCTATCTGCTAAACCCACTTTATAGAGAATGTATCAGAGAAAAGCCGTTGAAACCTGATCAATGTTTTCTCATGTGGCCACTGCTGATCTTACTACTTCAAGCAGATCCTGAGGCAAGGGTATAAAATTCAAACCTTACCTTGAACTCCAATCAACATTTTCCTGGAAGTCTTAAGTTAAAGCCAGGGATTGCTTCTTTCAGAGCTTTACTAAACAGTAGTGATGTTCAAGGTTGAAATTTACAAGACATCTTGGGGTTGAAATGAATTATGCTTGTCTGATGTCATCTACCACTTTTTGGGCAACATATGTTCCCATACACACACACCCCAACCCACACAAATGATTTACACTTAAGATACAATCAGAACGCCTTCCTGCTCTCAACAATTAGGATCAGTAAAGAAATTATTAGATTTGGAATTAGTCTGATACCCATCTTCACTGCTTCTTTCTTGATGGGTGACCTTGGGCAAATTGCTTAACTTTTCAAAATGATCTCTCTCTTATAAATAAAATGTCAATGATAGCACCTGAAAAATACTTCCGAGGATTTGGTAAAAACTGAACAAGGTACTATAATAGATTGCATTGTAAATAAAAAGGCATTTACCCTCTTACTCTTTGCTGAGCTGACAAAACTTTTGGGCAGCTTCTATTTTTTTTAATTTGTATTGTTATGTTAATCACCATACATTACATCATTAGTTTTTGATGTAGTGTTCCATGATTCATTGTTTGCGTATAACACCCAGTGCTCCATGCAGAACGTGCCCTCTTTAATACCCATCAGCAGGCTAACCCATCCTCCCACCCCCCTCCCCTTGAAATCGGAGGGGGAGGACGAACCATGAGAGACGATGGACTCTGAAAAACAAACTGAGGGTTCTAGTGGGCAGCTTCTTGATTCACCCTGTGCATCTTTCTTAGATACTATTGTTCCGTTAGCCTGATGGGTAAAGTAAAATTGATGATATTTAGCAATCCATTTAAGTAGTATTCCAACAGGCCCACCTTAACACTAACCTCTGAGGTTGGGGTTAAAATCCATTTTAAAACTTATTTTTTTGGCTAGAGTTACAAAATCCATTTCAAAATATAAAGCACATACAAAAAAAATACATGCCTTTTTCCTCCAAAAGAATCTTCAAGCCTAGGATGATTTATCATTATCACCCTTCATTTAAAATCATTGTTAAGTGCCAAATTTCTCTGGCAGCTTGGCAAAGCATATGCTTCAGAATTAAGCTAGGTTATCCTATCTTCCTTATATCTCTTATGCCAATAAATTTGACTAATGACCTTGAAATATTAGAACCTCTGACTCTAAATGTAAGTTGAGTCTTTTCCAAAGAAGAATTTCAGGTAGCCTATCGATATTCTGGCTCACCACAGAGAGAAAAGCAGTGCACAGAGATTCCAAAGGCCACTTGAGTCACCTGAACCTGGCCAGTCTATTAAATTCCAGCCTTGATGCTAAGAACTAGAGTTGATTTCTGACCCCAATCATAAAGGAAGACCCAAGAGAGGTGCTTTGTTTTGTTTTTAAATAAATAGGATTTGATTCTTTTTATCAATTTTATCACAGTAAAATTTACATAAAATAAAATTCATCAATTGTACAGTTCCAAGAGTCTTGACATATATATATATACTTGTATAATGATGTATGTGTAACTACCACCATAATTAAGATACATAGTTACTTCATGCTTCTTTGTAGAAATGAATGGGACAAGGGGCACCTGGGTGGTCAGTTAAGCATCCGACTCCTGATTTTGGCTCACAGGTCATGATCTCAGGATTCTGGAACTGAGCCCCATGTCTGACTCCACACTCAGCAGGGAGACTGCTTTTCCCTCTCCCTCTGCCCCTTCCTACTGCTCATGCTTTCTCGCACTCTCTCTCTCTAATAAATAAATAAAGTCTTTAAAAAAGAAAAAAAAAGAAAGAAAGAAATCCCTCCTTAAAATGGTCTTTAGTTCCCAATCACCCAGGGCAGTGTTGAGGGGCTTCTTTCAGTACTAGCTGGGTCCACCAATGGTCAAAGTGACCTGCCAAAGGCCAAAGAGGGCCAAGAAGTGGAAGGGCTGAGGATAAGATGCTGGACACCCTTGGCAATGACCATACCTTTCTAGAGATGAAGCCAAAGAATGGCAAAGAGTCCTTGCAAATGTAGTAGGCAAGAGAGAGCCGACTTCTAAAAATGGCTGTCTTTCAGTTCACGTGGGAGAGTAATGATGACTACATATTTTGGAACTCAGACCACTTAATGCTTATACAAAATTGTTTTTCTGACCAACTCTAATAGTAAAAACCAAAGATGGCTCTGAACAACTGAACAAAAGATGGTTTATCCAACATCTCCAAAGCTCTTGCAGGTTCTAGTCTTAAAATGTTAACAATTTGTTCCTTTCCCTTTAGCCAATTAATTCATAAATGCCCTCTACTAAATGTATACATGTTATCATGTGTTTATCAGACATCAACTCTTAGAAACACCAAGTAATGGGCTTCAATCATTGTTTGCCTCCTTTCCAGTAAGTGAACACAAAAACCATACAGGAAAGTAATACGAGGCATTCTCTAAATGTCCTAAGAAAAAAATCCATTCCTCATCCTACTCACTAGAGCAAGAAATAAATAATCCTGAGCTTAAGTTCAGGCTGTGGTGAGTTTTTAATTATTGAGTAGGAAATAACTGCTATGTGGTTGCTTCCTTTTATCTCACCTTGATGAAGCTGTAATCAATACCCCTGTATCATTACTACAAATCTGACTCACTACAAAGTTACCTAAATGTAAATAAAAACCATAAATCAGGCACAGTTTTATTATAGTCAAAGAAGACCATGTAATTATACATCATTTATTTTCTTCTTATCATTCAGATATAGAAAGTGTGTTGGTAGTTCACAGTACTTAACTTTGAGAATTCTGTGATTAGATCTGTGGAGTTCTAGTTAATTTTTTCTTCCAAACAAAAGGTATGCAAAAGGGAAAAAAAATCTCATTCATTTAAGAAGTGCTTATTGAGAACTATTCTGTGCCAGGCACTGGTTAAAAACTTTGCCCTTCATGGGGCTCGCTGGACATTAGGAAACAGACAAGTATGTGTTTTCAATGCCTGTGACATTTGTGATAAAATGATCTATGAAGAACCAGTTCCATATGGTGCTTTGGGGTGGAGAGAACACAACACCAAAGGAGGACTTAGTAAGAAGGCAATGCTTGACTCTAGCCTTGAAAAATAAGGAAGGACAACGTGGGATGGGGTGGGGCAAGGGGAACACATTTCAAGGAAAGACAGCAGCTTGTGCAAAGGCCCAGCAGTGTGAAAGGCCATTGCACTTGGGGAATTGTAAGCAGCACAACACATCTACGGGGCAGGGTAAAAAATGTAGGCAGGAGTGAGATGTTCCTAATCAGGAAATTTTGCATGCTTTAGAATCTGGACATGAGATCTCATTGTGCAGGTATTTGACACTACCAACAGATTTTAAGCAAGGGAGGGAGAAGTATGGATTTCTGCTTGGGGTGGTTCAGAATGTGAATGAAAAAGAGGAGGTCTGGAGGCAGGGAGACCAGTTAATCGACTATTGCAATAGTTCAAGCAAAAGATAATGAGAATCTGAACTAGGAAAGTAAAAGTAGGGATGGGGAAGAAAGAATGGTTCAGGGAACCTTTAAGTAGCTTTTCTGACAGAACTCAGTGATTAATGGTGCCTTGGGAATAAGGAAGAAGTAGAAGTCTAGGATTATTCCAAGGTTTATAATTTGGGTGATAGGTGATTCACCCAGATAGTACACATAAAAACGAAATGCAATTTTCAGGGAAAATCGGAAAAGTTGCTATTTATACATATTAAATTTGAGTTGCCCACACAGAGCTGTCTATTGACAGCAATCTGGATATAGAGCTCAGTGGTAAAATTTTCATACAGGATATACTTGAACATATTTATCTACTGAAGCAAAATAATTCCCATCATTCTGTAGCAGAAACAATGTATGGGAGACTAAGTAATTAGATATTAGCTCAGATCACTATCTCTCCCATTACTCTGGTCCATCATGACTGATCTTAGAGACAAAAAAACACAGATCCAAAGGATGCAGTAAAAACCAAGGTCATTGTAGATCAGTAGATACTTACATACTTATAGGATTAACACTGTCTGGATTCCAAAAACCAGCTGAATATATTCAAGATAAAGCTACAGTACATATTTCAGATTGGGGATTGGCAACAAATAGCTGTAGACTATATTCTGAAAAATAAGAATTTTCACACGTATTGGGGGCTATTTCTAATCCCAGCATCATAGCCGGGTCCGGCTGCATGTTTCTGATGTTTGGTCCTACCCATAACCCCCTCTAGTTGTCCTTGCCTGGCTATCCCATCTAAGGAGCATGCTTCATTTCCTATGAGCACATGGTAAAATTTGTATCTATGCTTTCTCTTTACTTCTTATTGTTTGTCTTCTCCATCAGACTCTAAGTTCCCCCAGGGCAAGGGACCATGTCTAGGACACAAAAGACCCTTAGTAACTATTCTTGAGTGAGTAAATGGTGAACAAAAGGGGTGGCACAGATAGCCAAGAAAAGGTAGAAAAGGATTAATTCCCTTCACCGCCACATTTATGGGTGGTGGGCCTTCTATGGCCTCCCTTCCAGTCAAAACATACTTTTCAGATCTGGATCCCTTGCAGTGTACTCAAGGATGCTGCTAGCGGTGTGTGAGGCTGTAAATAACTCTAATGAGAAGGGCTCAAGTCTTCGTGTGTCTGCCTTGTTTTGCACAGCACTCGGCACACTCCCAAGCACAGATGGGCTCTTCATAAATATTATTGAAGGATGATGACACAGAGGATTATTTAATGCTTCTGCATGGGGTGGAGACAGACCTCGGGCCACAAATATACTTTGAATGTGCTTTACTTCTCAAATCATTTGAACCAAAATGATTTCAGCCTCACAGACTCATCTGCAACTACAAATCAGACACATTCAGAAGGACAAAACTCCAAAAGAATGCCATTTTCAAGGCTGAAACTGCATTATTCTGGGGTAAATGGAGTCCTTGTTTCAGTAACACTGTAAGAGTAGAAATTAAAGACCCTGAAAGTCTTCCCTCAGGGAACAACGATTATCTATGAACAATGACATTTTGCCTGAATAATTCATCAGTTTCAAGGGTACAGGCCCCCCCTGATTCTGGAATCCCAAGAGTTTAGGCAAGTGCACCATTTAATGTGTCTCAAGTACTCAGTTGTCATTCTTCTGGGTCCTGGCACTTTCAGGCACATTCCAATGATTTTATTCATTTAAAAAAAAATAAAAACTGTAAGGTAAACCATGGTCAAGATAAGATTTTGAAGCTGTATTTATTTTATCTAAGAAGAAAGAAGCTCATAAAGTGTCCATCATGAGAATCCACCTGGGAGCTACACAAAAGATCAAATACCCAAAACAAATCACCACGTCAAAGCCCCACAGGATTCTGGATCCCAACCAGCAAGCATGAATAATCCTTTTAAATGGTCACTTACATATCAGAACAGGCCCTTTGTGAAATTTCTAAGCAAGGCCTCTGGTTTCCTACTGAAACAGAGTTTTATTGGGAGGGAGAGGACAAAGTGAAATCAAGAACTGCCGGGAAATGTCCGGGAGAAAAGGGGACAAATGGTTTTTGTTGTCAGAGTGAAACCTGCCTCTCCTGGCCAGGGTTTGGAAAGTTGCTGGCTATCCCCCAGGAGAGTTGGGCAATATTCTCAACTAGTTTCTCAGGGACCATCTTGATCCAGTGGTAGTTACTGGGCAGATGGAATTGTACACTAGAAGACCCAGTTACAAATCCTGGGTCACTTTCTGATTAGCTGTGTAACCTTGTACAAGTCACTTAACCTCTCTGATACATGGTTCAACATCTTGAAGATGGTGAGAGGCATGCCTTCCCAATTACCCACTAAATTCATGCAAAGATCAAGTGAAATCAAATGTACACAAGTTCTTTCGAAATTATAAAATTCTGTATAAGTGAAAGGTGTTATTATTAAATATGCTATTATTAAATATTTAATAAATTATTAAATAATATTAAGTAACCTACATAGCAATCAGGATCCTGTATGACCCTGAGTCTTCAATGTCTAAAGATGGCTCCATTTTTGCCTTTTTCTCCAGTTTTATTGAATCCTTTTTTTTCTTCCTTTTTAATGGAAGGATATAAAAAGGTAAATGGAAAAAAATGTGGAATAATATACCCTACTCTTTGGTGCCACTAGGCACTGAGTTTGGATTATAGCATGAGCTTGATATCAATATCCCCTGAGGGAGAGAAGTAAAGTGGGGAGCATCCAAAAGATTCTTCCTGGTGGAAGAATCCAAGGTCAAGATACAAAAATCAGTTGTATTTCTAATTGCTAGCAGCAACCAACTGGAAAATTAAATTTATAAAACTATTCCACTTATAATAGCATTAGAAACATAGAAAATACTCAGAAATAAATTTAACAAAAATTGTGTGAGACCTCTACAGTAAACCACAAAACATACATAAGAGAAATTAAACTAGAAAATATGTAAGAGAAAGTAAAGAAAACTAAAATGAAGAGATAAATCATATTTGTCAACTGGAGATCTCAATATTATTAAAATGCAATTCTCCCCAAATTATTCTATAGATTCTACTCAATCCCAATCAAAACTGTCACAATTGGTAGACATTGACAAGTTGATTCTAAAATGTATATAGAAATACAAAAAAAAGCTAGGATGTATCATTTTTTTAATTTGGCCAAGAAGAAAAAAACACTTGGGGGATTCACTTGATTTCAATGCTTACTTTAAAGGTTTAATAATCAAGACAGTATAATATTGGCATAAGGATAGGCAAAAAGATCAATGAGAGAAAATAGAGAATCCTGAAATAGACCCAAACAGATATGGTCAACAAAGGCACCAAGAGGAAAAAAAAATTCTTTTCAATGACCAAGGTTGGAACTACTGGATATAGGAGAGAAGTAAACCTTGACCCCTGCCTTTCACCACACACAAAAATTAATTCAAAATCATCACAGACTGAAATGTGAAGATTAAAACTACAACAATCCTAGAAGAAAACATAGGGAAAACATCTTTCTGACCTTTGGGCAAGCAGAGACTTCTTGCAGAGGACAAAAAGTATATACTAACTATACAAGAAAATATTAATAAATGAAACTTCATCAAAATGTAAAACTTCTGCTCATCAAAAGGCACCACTAACAATATGAAAAGGCAAGCAACAGGCAGGGAGAAAATACTTGCAATACATATAGCTGACAAAAGACATTAGCCAGAATATATAAAGAACTTCTATAAATCAATAACAAAAAACAACCTAATTTTTTAATTGAGCAAATGTATATGAACTGATACATAACAAAAAAGTTACACAAATGGACAATAAGCTTATGAAAAGGAGCTCAACATCACCGGTTATGACAATGATGCAAACCTAAGCCAAAAGAAAAATGAAAATTTCAAAGCACAGAAGGCTTACTTGGCAGGAGACTTGCAGGATATAAATGTGCATTTGGGACTTGTGTTTTAAGGACCGCAATATCTTTTTGGCTTGAGGGCCATGCAAAGGGCTTTTTCCTTCATCCTCATCAAAATGGAACCACAAATCACCATGGTTTGTATGTATGTTTTGTGGTTTACAAACCATCTATCTTTGGAATAGATACCAAAGACTCAAGGAGACTCAGAGTGAGGTTCAAGAGATGTCTCTCCACCCCACCCCATCAGATCTTGCTTTTAATTTCCCTCTTCTAAAAGATCTGCTTCTCAACAACCTGCTGACACCCCAGGGTCTTGACCCTGACTGCTCTCAGAATCAAAGTATACAAAGATCCCCAGGATATAAGTAATGTGGGACTGGTATCTGTGGAGGATATGGAACCACACAGTGATCAGAGCGTGTCGCATCGTCCCTTCAACTCAGCAAGGGTCAACACCCAAATGCTACTCACACTATAGGGAGAGTAGGGTAAGCAAAAGCAGCTGAATGTCAAATCGATACCAAGTGAATTTGAGAGTAAGCATGCCAAAGAATGGGCTCTATTTGTTAAAAGTGGTAAGAGGCTTGAAATGGAACTCCAGTTTCAGCCTTAGTCTCTGAGAACCTTTAGGAGAAAGATGAAGTTCCCATTTAAAAGAAAAAATCAAGACCAATTAAATCTATGTGAGGTGGGGAGGGGAACCCACATGGCTGGAGGAGCAACACCCTGAGTTACAGAAGCCAAGGGTTGGGGAGCAGGCCTGGGGAGCTCAGAAGAGCTCGTTAGGACTCCTGAGTTGTTGGCTGAGAACAGAGGTTCTCGGGGAGGGGGGGGCGTGCGCAGCAGACAAGTGCATGCCCTTTATTCTGGCTGCCTGGCACATCTGCCCCATCTTCTCCCGCTCCTGCCTAGACACTGTCTTGCTTCTCATTTGTCGTCTCTACTGAGGCCTGGAGCAGAACGGCCCTGGAACCCATGCCCTGCTCCACAGCTCTAGGAGCCTCATTTGCGCCCCACCCCCAGGATAAGGCCTGGCCAGTGGTCAGCCCACTATCCCATGGGCAGGGGAAAAGAGGAATGGATCCCTCATCCTGCCTTCTCATTCTTCCCACTGAGGCTCCACTTCCTGGGGTGGTGACTGTGCTGTGGGTCCCTCTCCTCATTCTTGTCCAGCCTCATCTCCTCGCTTCTGAGGGTGGGACCAAGGGCAACATGAAGCACGGGGGAGCACTTGAGATTAGAGGGCATGACTAACATAGGCCTCACCCGGGGAGCTGTCACCTGGAAGCCTGAGCAGCCAAGGGTGTCACATCAGCACTTGAAACTCAGAGTAAGCCATGCAGCTTCCTCGGAGGCCCTTGTCCCCTCTCTGGGTTCCTATGGATCTTACAGTCCCACCACCCCACGTGGAGTAGTACTGCAGAGTCATTGAGACCATGCACTCCAGGGGCGCCTGGGTGGCTCAGTCGGTTAAGCGTCTGACTCTTGATTTCAGCTCAGGTCATGATCTCAGGGTTGTGAGATCGAGCCCCACGTTGGGCTCTGCACTGAGTGTGGAGCCTGCTTAAGATTCTCTCTCTCCCTCTCCCTCTGCCCCAACCCCTGCTCTCTCTCTTTCTCTCTGACGCGCACCCGCACCGCTCAAAAAAAAAAAAAAAAGACCCTGCACTCTGGAGCTGGAGTGGCTTGGTTAGAATCCCAGTTCCACCCTTGCTAGGCCCTGATCTTGACCAAGTTATTTAACTTCCCTGTACCTCAGTTCCTTCATCTGTAAAATGGGCTCACAGTGTAGTTATGATGACTATAAAGTTTACGGAATGTGCTTACAGCAGTGCCCAGCACAGAGTTAGAAAATCAAAATCAGGGCACCTGGGTGGCTCAGTCGTTGGGCGTCTGCCTTCAGCTCAGGTCATGATCCCAGGGTCCTGGGATCGAGTCCCACATCGGGCTCCCTGCTCCGCAGGAAGCCCGCTTCTCCCTCTCCCACTCCCCCTGCTTGTGTTCCTGCTCTCGCTGTGTCTCTCTCTGTCAAATAAATAAATAAAATCTTAAAAAAAAAAAAAAAGGAAAATCAAAATTAGTAAGGAAAGGGTACTGGCACAAAAAGAGACATATAGATCAATGGAACAGAACAATAAAGAGCTCAGAAATAAATCCATGCTTATATATTCAATTAATCTATGACAAAGGAGGCAAGAATATACAATGGGGAAAAGACAGTCTGTTCAATAAATGATGTTGGGAAAACTGGACAGTTACATTCAAAAGAATGGAATTGGACCACTTTCTTACACCATGCACAAAAATAAACTCAAAATGAATTAAAAACCTAAATGTGAGACCTGAAACCATAAAACTCCTAGAAGAAAACATAGGCAGTAATTTTTTGGCTGTCAGCCACAGAAATATCTTCCACTGATAAAACAAAAAGACCACCTACTGAACGGGAGCAGATATTTGCAAATGACATATCCAATAAGGGGTTAATATCCAAAATATATAAAAAAACTTATTCAACTCAATCATAAAAATACAAATTATCCAATTAAAAGTGGGCAGAGGATCTGAATAGACATTTTTCCAAAGAAAACATCCAGATAGCAATACACACACACATGAAAAATGCTCAACATCATTCACCATCAGGGAAATGCAAATCAAAACCACATGAGATATCATTTCATACCTCAGAATGGCTAGAATAAAGAAGACAAGAAATAACAAATGTTGGCGAGGATGCGGAGAAAAAGGAACCCTCGTGCACTGTTGGTGGGGATGGAAATTGATACAGCCACTGTGGAAAAGAGTATAAAAGGCCCTCAAAAACTTAAAAATACAATTACTATATGATCCAGTAATTCCACTACTGTGTGTTTACTCAAAGAAAATGAAAACACTAATTTGAAAAGATAGGCGCACCCCTATGTTTATTGCAGCATTATTTATAATAGCCAAGATATGGAAGCAACCCAAGTGTCCACCCATACATGAATGGATAAAGAAGAAATGGTATACATAGAAATGGAATATTACTCAATTATTAAATATAATATGATATAATGCTAAGGGAAATAAGTCCATCAAAGAAAAACAAATATCATATGATTTCACTTGTATATGGAATTTAAGAAACGAAAATAAGACACAAACAAAACGCCAGACTCTTAAGAACAGAGAACACACTGACGGTTCCCAGAGGGGAGGTGGGTGGGGGGATGGGTGAAATAGGTGAAGGGTATCGAGAGTACACTCATCATGATGAGCACTGAATAATGTATAGAATTGTTGAATCATATTGTACACCTGAAACTAATATAAAACTGTATGTTAATTATACTTCAATTTTTTAAAAAAGGAAATAATATTTTGTACTCACTAGAAGTGCTAAAATAAAAGACTGGCAAAAAAAAATGAGGCACAGAGATCACATGTCTCTCAAGTTCCCACAGCTAAGAAGTGGCAGAACCAAGAATCAAGT
The DNA here is from genome assembly GCF_004348235.1 of Phoca vitulina. Classification (NCBI taxonomy): domain Eukaryota; kingdom Metazoa; phylum Chordata; class Mammalia; order Carnivora; family Phocidae; genus Phoca; species Phoca vitulina. The sequence continues at coordinate 8,988,428 of NW_022589740.1, read as the reverse complement.
TCAGGCCACATGATTCTTCATGCCCCTGCCAAGTGCACTATACAGGTCTCTAAGTTCCCATACTTCCCACAATTCCCACGGGAGGCGGGGGAGAATGAGCGACAGCTAATGATGAAGGGGACACTGACATCAGAAACCTACCATGAAGTTCTTCACGGTGACATCCTTGCTTACCTGTCCAGGGCCGTGCTGGTGGGCATACTCCTCCCAAACCCTCGAACCCCCATCTGACGGAAATATGGAATGCAAGAGAGGTTGGCAGCAATGATGGCCAGTGAGTCAGAAGGGCTCACAAAGAAGCCATTTCGGCCTAGAATCATATAACGGTCCTGTCAGAAGGAATGGGTGAAAATGATCAGACAGAGGCATCCGCTGCTAGCACGCCATTCCCATAATCATCACAAGCTTCTCTACCGCCATTCCATATTTAAACAACCTAAAACAGCTTGAATGAACCCAGAGGGCATGAGAAACCTTCTTTTAAATTCCTGAGTATTGTAGGGCCCAGGACCTTGACACAGTTAGGAATGTGTCCCACCTGTTGAAATGTGGATGACTATCTCAAGCTTCAGTAGCCTCCATATACTTATACAAGAATTATTGCTGAAATACCTTGTTCCTCAAGATGGCAATTTTAACAAAACCAACCATAAATAAAGATTTATTGCATGAATATTTTTTTAAAGAAATAACCTTTTTATAACATAATGATACCCTGGAACTAAGAAAACTAAAAGCTATTTAATTGCAATACAGAAGAGCCATTAAAAAGAAGAGCAGAGGCAGAACCAGTTAGGGTTCAAATGCCCCATACGTATCAGCCAGCCCCATGAATTCTCTGGCTTCCGATGCTTGGCTTATTATCTGGTAAAAGGGTCAGCAGGCAGGAAATTTTCCTACTTACCCCATCAGCATCAAATGCAGCCCCAAATCCATATTCTCCTCCTTTCATAGCTTCCAGAAGGGTTGTTGCATATGTCAGGTTTGGGTCAGGATGCTGCCCTCCAAAATCTTCCAAGGGAACACAGTTTATTGCAGAATTGGCTGGAGCTCCCAGCTCATCACACAAGACTTTTCTCACGTAGGGTCCCATGACTAAAAAGAGGTAAGTGGCAATATGAAATCTTTGCAGAAACCCCCAAGAGTGTTCTGTTCTGGTTAGAACAAGAAAGACCATTTAATAGCACAGGATAAAAATTCTACAAGCTTTGTCAAGACACAACACAGAGTACTACTTATTTCAGTTACTATTCATTGAGTACCTACCATGTGCCAATTGCTATGCTGGGCATATAGATGTATCCAATAACCAGTTACATAAAATTTTTCTCCAAAACTTTTCTAATATGTTGCCAGAAAGAAACCAACTACTTAATAATGATCCATTGTGTATTGCTTTTTGTGTATTAAAAAAATTTGGCTAAATATAGGCAAAAACACTAAAGGCTCTAGGAATGTTCTTTGTCTCTGCAATCATTTTAACTCTGCCAAGTATATAGTTGGACACTGTAAACCACAGAAGCATATAAAACTAAGCATATTTTGCAAAATAATTGCTAAGAAATTGTATTTTCCAGTTCAACACATTTATGGAGCGCCTAACGTGGAATTCCTATGTTAAGAATAGAAACATCATATTCAAGGGATGCAAATCACACTGATTCTACATTACTGGGCTCTTAATCCAGTAGTGGGATGGGTCAAATCTACAGGTGAGTGATTGCAGTGGTAAGACTGGTACTATGCAATGGATATTTATAAAACAAATTAGATCCAATGGCTTATGAGAAGAAACAACCACAGGTAAAGTTTCAAGAAAGAGGGCAGAATTTCTGGAGGGACTTGAAGAGAGAATATAAATTTGATAGAGATGGGGAGTAGGGATGCCATCCAAATGGAAAGGACATTATGAACAAGGGAATGGAGCCTGAGTTAGAACATACAGCAGATCTGGGGACCAGCATGTAATCCTGTTGGCTGAAATATATGTAAAGCATTGCTTTCCATTTAATTTCCACTAGTACAACACAACCCTCAAACACTGAATATCTTTTGATTTTGCTTGTCCAGCACTTATTTCCCCTTCCTCTAGTTGCAATATTTTGGGTTTCCTTTGGAGAATAAATCCCTTCCCCATCTTAGTTCTTATGGCTAAATCCCACTTCTCCCAAGACTGAGAAGGTGACCTAGGTCTGCCCAATCAATATCCTCCATCCCTCAGCCAGAGTAATTGATTCAGAGATGGACATATAGTATAAGCTAGGCAATGAGGCTCAAAACCAGATATATTGCTTAAAATATTTAGAAAGAGAAACTGTCTTCCCTCTAGGCCAGATGATGCGAGGGCAAGAACCTGAAAAATCCTTTTCTGGGGAATATGATCAGCCCAATAAGAAAGAAAAAAAAGCCCAACCAGATGATCTCAGAGTAAAGCCCATGGAGGATGAGCTCCACACAGGGGCTCAGATCTCCCAACAAAATTTTTAGTGCCTCATTCTTAAATGTGCCAGACAGCCAAGGATCACCAAACTTTTGAAAAATGCGATTAACATGAGATCAAAACAAAAAGAGTAAAGAGCAACCTAGAGGAAACAGAAACTATACAGAGAAAAGAAAACTTTTAAAATATATATCAGCAATATTTTTTTGTAAGTGTACTTTTTCATTAATACTGCAATTAGCATAATTATAGGATATTAAATATTTTCAAATGTAAAGGTCATAAAAAACAATTTTCTTTTTGAAGATTTTATTTATTTATTTATTTGAAAGTGAGAGCAAAAGAGAAAGAGAATGAGCCAGGGGAGGGGCAGAGGGAGAGGGAGAAGCAGGCTCCCTGCTAAGCAGGGAGCCTGATGTGGGGCTCAATCCCAGGACCCTGGGACTATGACCTGAGCCGAAGGCAGATGCTTAAATGACTAAGCCATCCAGGTGTCCCCATAAAAAAAAAACTTACAATTAAATATATCATTGGTTTAAAATACAGATGATAGGAGAGGAGGAGCAAGATGGCAGAGGAGTAGGAGACCTAAGTTTCGTCTGGTCCCAGGAATTCAGCTAGATAGTTATCAAACCATTCTGAACACCTACGAACTCAACAAGAGAGCAAAGAAAAGAATAGCAGCAACTCTCTGAACAGAAAAGCAACCACTTTCTGGAAGGTAGGACGTGCAGAGAAGTGAATCCAAGGTGATATTCAGGAAGATAGACCGCAGGGGGAGGGGGCCTCCGTCAGCCCCTACCGGCAAGTGATAGAGCAGCGGAGCACAAAACCAGAACTTTTAGAAGTCGGCTCCGCTGAGGGACGTCACTCCAGTGGCTAAGCGGGGGATGGAACCCTCACTGGGACAGTGTGGTCTCAGGACCCTCGGGGTCACAGAAAGACCAGGGGTGCCTGAGTGTGGCACAGCTCCCAAGTATCGGAGCGGGGAGCCAGATGCAGAGACGGAGCTGAGGAGTGGGCTCTCAGCTCGGGGTTGCCATAAACCGTGATCCGCGGCACAGTCAGGCCACTGCTCCTCCAGCAGGGATCCAACAAGCAGCAGATCCGGGGAGACTCCCCTTCTTCCCCTGGGAGGAGTGGCGCAGGAGCGCACCGCAGGGATCTGCTGGGTTTGGAGACTCCACACGGGGTCGGGTGCCAGAGATAGAAACGCTCACTCACAGGCCGGGTGAGCACAGAGTGCAGCCAGAGACCGGGGAGACGGGAGTGACTGACTGCTTTTCTCTGGGGGCGCACTGAGGAGTGGGGCCTCGAGTTCTAGGCTCCTCCAGGGCGGAGATTGGGAGGCTGCCATTTTCACTCTCGGCCTCCAAAGCTGTACGGAAAGCTTGCAGGGAACAAAAGCTCCTGAGAGCAAACCCGAGCAGATTACTCAGTCTGGACCGGCAAGGGCAGGGCAATTCCGCCTCCGGCAAAGACATTTGGGAACCATGGCAAAAGGCCCCTGCCCCAGAAGATTAGCAAGAACAGCCAGCCAAGACCAAGTTTACCAATCAAGGAGAATGGCAGAACTCCAGCGCTAGGGGAATATGCACATAGAATTCATGGATTTTTTCCCACGAATCTTTAGTCTTTGAAAGTTAATTTTTTAAATTTTCTTTATTTTTTTCTTTTTCTATTTTTTTTAATTTGTCATCTTTCCTTTTTCAACCAACATCTTATCGATCCCTTTTTTAAAAATCATTTTAATTTTCATTTTTAGAGTCATATTCTATCCCTTCATTGTAGTTAACCTTATTTTTTCTATATATATAAGTTTTTCTGTCTTTAAAATTTTGGGGTACAGTTTCTTCTAACAGAGCAAAATATACCCTAAATCTCTAGTGTATGGCTCTGTTTTAGTCTCCTGCCTGATCACATTCTCTCCCTTTTTTTCTTTCTTTTCTAAACCAACTTCTTATCTTACAAATTCCTTTTATAAAATCTCTTATAATTTTCATCTTTACAGTCATATTCTGTCCCTTCATTTTATTTACCTTTATTTTAGTACATATATGTTTTTCTTTCTTTAAAAATTTGGGAGGCAGTTTCTTCTAACAGACCAAAATATGCCTGAAATCTAGTGTGTGGCTCTAATCTATTCACCAGCCTGATCATATTCTTTTTTTTTTCTTCTTTCCCTTTCTATTCCCCCCGTTCTCGGGTCCCTTCTGATTTGTTTAGTGTATATTTTTCTGGGGTCATTGTTACACTTTTAGCATTTTGTTCTCTTATTCATCTATTCTCCTCCAGACAAAATGACAAGACGGAAAAAATCACCTCAACAAAAAGAACAAGAGGCAGTACCGACTGCCAGGGACTTAATACGGACATTAGTAAAATGTCGGAACTAGAGTTCAGAATGATGATTATAAAGATACTAGTTGGGCTTGCAAAAAACATGGAAGATACTAGAGAATCCCTTTCTGGAGAAATAAAAGAACTAAAATCTATCCAAGTCGAAATCAAAAAGACTATTAATGAGGTGCAATCAAAAATGGAGGCTCTAAAAGCTAGGATAAATGAGGCAGAAGAGAGAATTAGTGATACAGAAGACCAAATGATGGAAAATAAAGAAGCTGAGAAAAAGAGAGATAAACAACTCCTGGATCACGAGGGCAGAATTCGAGAGATAAGTGATACCATAAGATGAAACAATATTAGAATACTTGGGATCCCAGAAAAAGAAAGGGGGGGGGAGAAGGTATATTGAAGCAAATTATAGCAGAGAACTTCCCTAATTTGGGGAAGGAAACAGGCATCAAAATCCAGGAGGCATGGAGAACCCCCTCTCAAAATCAATAAAAATAGGTCAACACCCCGACATCTAATAGTAAAACTTACAAGTCTCAGAGACAAAGAGAAAATCCTGAAAGCAGCTCGGGACAAGAGGTCAGTAACCTACAATGGTAGAAACATTAGAATGGCAGCAGACCTATCCACAGAGACCTGGCAGGCCAGAGAGGACTGGCATGATATATTCAGAGCACTAAACAAGAAAAATATGCAGCCAAGAATACTATATCCAGCTAGGCTTCATTGAAAATAGAAGGAGCGATAAAAAGCTTCCAGTACAAACAAAAACTAAAAGAATTTGCAAACACGAAACCAGCCCTACAAGAAATATTGAAAGGGGTCCTCTAAGCAAAGAGAGAGCCTAAAAGTAACACAGACCAGAAAGGAACACAGACAATATACAGTAACAGTCACCTTACAGGAAATACAATGGCACTAAATTCATATCTTTCAATAGTTACCCTAAATGTAAATGGGCTAAATGCCCCAATCAAAAGACACAGGGTATCAGAGTGGATAAAAAAAAAGACTCATCAATATGCTGCCTGCAAGAGACTCATTTTAGACACAAAGACACCTCCAGATTGAAAGTGAGGGGGTGGAAAACCATCCATGCTAATGGACACCAAAAGAAAGCTGGGGTGGCAATCCTTATATCAGACAAATTAGATTTTAAAGATTTTTTTTTTTAATTTTTATTTATTTGACAGAGAGAGAGACAGCGAGAGAGGGAACACAAGCAGGGGGAGAGGGAGAAGGAGAAACAGGCCTCCCGCGGAGCAGGGAGCCCAATGTGGGGCTCGATCCCAGGACCCTGGGATCATGACCTGAGCCGAAGGCAGATGCTTAATGACTGAGCCACCCAGGTGCCCCAGACAAATTAGATTTTAAGCCAAAGACTATAATAGGAGATGAGGAAGGACACTATATTCTACTTAAAGGGTCTATCCAACAAGAAGATCTAACAATTGTAAATATCTATGCCCCTAACATGGGAGCAGCCAATTACATAAGCCAATTAATAACAAAAGCAAAGAAACACATCGACAACAATACAATAATAGTAAGGGACTTTAATAGCCCCCTCACTGAAATGGACAGATCATCTAAGCAAAAGATCAACAAGGAAATAAAGGCTTTAAATGACACACTGGACCAGATGGACTTCACAGATATATTCAGAACATTCCATCCCAAAGCAACAGAATACACATTCTTCTCTAGTGCTCATGGAACGTTCTCCAGAATAGATCATATCCTAGGTCACAAATCAGGTCTCAACCGGTACCAAAAGATTGGGATCATTCCCTGCCTATTTTCAGACCACAATGCTTGGAAACTAGAACTCAATCACAAGAGGAAAGTCGGAAAGAACTCAAATACATGGAGGTTAAAGAGCATCCTACTAAAGAATGAATGGGTCAACCAGGAAATTAAAGAAGAATTTAAAAAATTCAGGGAAACAAATGAAAATGAAAACACAACTGTTCAAAACCTTTGGGATGCAGCAAAGGCAGTCCTAAGAGGAAAGTATATAGCAATACAAGCCTTTCTCAAGAAACAAGAAAGGTCTCAAATGTACAACCTAACTCTACACCTAAAGGAGCTGGAGAAAGAACAGCAAATAAAGCCTAAGCCCAGCAGGAGAAGAGAAATAATAAAGATCAGAGCAGAAATCAATGAAATAGAAACCAAAAGAACAGATCAACGAAACTAGGAGCTGGTTCTTTGAAAGAATTAACAAGATTGATAAACCCCTGGCCGGACTTACCAAAAAGAAAAGAGAAAGGACCCAAATCAACAAAATCATGAATGAAAGAGGAGAGATCACAACCAACACCAAAGAAATACAAACAATTATAAGAACATATTATGAGCAACTATATGCCAGCAATTAGACTATCTGGAAGAAATGGATGCATTCCTAGAGAAGTATAAACTACCAAAACTGAAAGAGGAAGAAATAGAAAACCTGAATAGACCCATAACCAGCAAGGAAATTGAAGCAGTAATCAAAACTCTCCCCACAAACAAGAGCCCAGGGCCAGATGGCTTCCCAGGGGAATTCTACCAAACATGTAAAGAAGAATTAATACCTATTCTTCTGAAACTGTTCCAAAAAATAGAAATGGAAAGAAAACTTCCAAACTCATTTTATGAGGCCAGCATTACCTTGATCCCCAAATCAGACAAAGACCCCATCAAAAAGGAGAATTACAGACCAATATTCCTGATGAACATGGATGCAAAAATTCTCACCAAAATACTAGCCAAGTGGATCCAACAGTACATTAAAAGGATTATTCACCACGACCAAGTGGGGTTTATCCCTGGGCTGCAAGGTTGGTTCAACATCCACAAATCAATCAATGTGATACAATACATTAATAAAAGAAAGAACAAGAACCATACGATCCTCTCAATAGATGCAGAAAAAGCATTTGACAAAGTATAGCATCCTTTCTTAATTGAAACTCTCACAGTGTAGGGATGGGGGGAACATAGCTCAATATCATAAAAACCATATGTGAAAACCCCACAGCAAATATCATTCTCAATGGGGAAAACAGGTGTTCAGAATTATTTGATAGCTATCTAGCTGAATTCCAGGGACCAGACGAAACTAGGGTCCCCTCCTCCACCATCTTCCTCCCTTCTCCTCAGTAATATTTTAATAGCAACCAAGAAGATATAGTAGAATGGCTAAAATTGAAAACACTGACAATACCAAGTGTTGGTGAGGACATGGAAAAACTAAAGTCATCATACACTGCTGGCAATGCAAATTGTACAGCCACTTTGGACAAAAGCTTGGCAGTTTCATATAAAGTGAAATATGTACTTGTCCTGTGACTCAGCAATCCCCGTCCTGGGTATTTATCTAAGACAAATGCAATCATGTAACCCATAAAGACTTATGCACAAATGTTAACAGCAACTTTGTTTGTAGTAACCAAAACCTGGAAATAACCATAATTATATCAACTGATGAGTAGATAAACAAACTATAGTACATTCCTACAATGGAATACTACTCGGTAGTAACAAGAAATCAACACTGATACATTCAACACCATGATTCTATCTCTAGAATTTTATGTGAGTGAAAGAAGCCTGAAGAAAAGGGCTTTACATATTTTATGCTCCATTTAGATGGCTTTCTGGAAAAGGCAAAATTATGTAGGCAAAACCAGATGAGTGATTGCCAGGAGCTAGGGATTAGGATGAGGGGTACGACTACAAAGGGCCACAAGGGAACTTGCTGAAGTGAGGGAAATATTCTATATCTTGATTGTCACAGTCATTACATGACTATATATGTTTGTCAAACCTCCTAAAAGATGTCAGTTTTACTGCATATAAATTATACCTCAGTAAACCTGACTTACGTTAAAAATATGACATTCGTGAAACATGAAATAGGGCACTATTCATAAAAAAAGTTGTGCTGTGAGAAAATACATTTTACATGGCTCAGCAGTGTTCTGATAATGTAGACACTAGATACTGATCTCACCAAAATTATGATATAATTAGTTGAGAGAAGTGTGCTTGGATTGAGTGAATGGAGAGGGTAAAAGAGAGCTACCACCTCATCTTCCATCATATAATGTCAGTAATGCCCAAACTGAAACTCAACAAGGAGAAGTATATTCATAGTATTTAGTAATAGGGAGATAAATACTTAAAAGAAAAAAGTTTAAAATGTTAAAAAAAAAAAGTTGCCTCTGTAGGAAACTGGGGGGAGTTGGGCCTAGATTTTGTTCATAAGAAACTTTGAACTACTTGACTGTTTAAACTATATGTGTGTACAGTGATCAAAATAGATTTTTTGGTGGGGGGGGGCACCTGGATGGCTCAGTCGGTTAAGCGTCTGTCTTTGGCTCACATTATCTCAGGGTCCTGGGATCGAGCTCCACGTTGGCCTCCCTGCTCAGTGAGGAGTCCTCTCCCTCTGTCCCTCCCCTCCACTCATGCACTCTCTCTCTGAAATAAATAAATAAAATCTTTTAAAAAATAGATTTTTTTAAATGACTACAGTTAACTATCCATTCAACACTTGAATAGGCATAGTCTCCAACTCATTTGTTCACCACTATCTTCATTTGTTTCAAAAGAGAGAAAGTGCCAGGGGAGGGGGATGGGGGGATGCACAAAATGCAGGAAGGGGAGTGGGAGATCCAGGCTTCCAGTTATGGAATGAATAAGTCATGGGGATGAAAGGTACAGCATAAGGAATATAGTCCACGGTATTGTAATAGCATTGCATGGTGACAGACTACATGTGTGGTGAGCAGAGCATAACATATAGAACTGTCAAATCACTATGTTGTACACCTGAAACTATTGTAACATCGCATGTCAACTACACTTCAATTAAAAAATGATGTATTTTTTTAATCTAAGAAAAAAAAGAGAAAGAAATTAAAACCCTGAAGTTTTCCAGAACGTTCCAAATATCTGAACATAAACACATTGTGTGAGTATCTATGAATCCAATCTTCCTCATAATCTCAAAAACCCAACACAGGTAGAGGTCTCCTTAACATTTCTAGTCCACCAACTGGGAGAAGACCACGAACTTACCTCCATGCATCGCATCAACTCGGATCTTCAGTTGGCCAGGCCCTGTCAGCAAACTCTTGATGGCATTAAAGTCAAAGATGGTCCGAAGGAGGTTGAGATAGATATCTACTGGGTCCACTATCTCCACTAAGGGTAGGAAAGCAAAAGGAAACATCATTGACCATACCCATGAAGCATACTTGAAAGTGTAAAAAAAGAATCACCACCCTCATAGCATGAAGTTCTGATCACAATCCCATCATAACCCTACCCATGATGCAGGAAGCCAAGTGTCCACTTGTATGCTAAGTCACAAATTAAGATACATTCAAGATCCTCCCAACTTTTCCGGTCACAAATGGGTACACATAATACAAGCTATACATTCCTCTTTGCAAATGAAGAATCAACCACAAAATAAAGTAGTTAAGATCAAACTGTGCCCTTTTATCCCACCTTCCTTCTACCACCTCCCTTCCAAAGAAGGCACACACCTCAATGCTAAGAGGCATCTTGGCACACCCAGGTGCCTCTCCTGTGGGGCTCAGCCAAAGAATGACTCAGAAGGCTTAAAACAAATCAAGGAGTGACTTCAGCAGTGACCCTTATTTTCTAAATGCCATTGTGCCCACTAAATCCAGGGTTAGAATTGGTGATGAAAGATACATTCCTGAGTTTGTATGAGTCTCTTGTGTGCCCAATCCAGTACCCATTTCAGGGTGAATGCCAGATATTTAGAAATCCTCATTAAACACAAGTATTCTGCAATGTTTGGCACCACCCAGTGACCAGGAATCCCAAACTAGTCTTTTCCAGTTATTTGACAGATACACACAATGCCAAATATTCATTACATTTTTCAAACTTGGCCATCAACATATAATTAACACTAAGAAAGTGTTTTCCTAGAATAGTAAATACTTGACTCTTTAGGCACTAAAATTTGTCCATAAGCCCTGCTTTTAAGTTCATAGTTAAATTTTGAAACATATGTATGTTGTTTTTCAAATTTTTCAAATATGTACTACTTTGGAATTCTGAAATACTTAAACCTGCACTAAAGATATTACCAATCCACCTTTAACAATTTTCAGTAAATTCCAGGTATAATATTTAATGAATGGAATTTTAATATGTTATATGAAAATATCCCTTCATCTGGTCAAACACCCATCTAAAAATATTTTTCCTTGCACTTAAATCAATATAGTACGTGTGCCTATTCAAATATAATGTAATAATTTTCTGATGAACACAAATCATTTTTAATCTTTTGGCCTGAGAGGGATATTAATTTATACAATAAATTAAGAATTAATCTGTATGAAATGTATACCTAAAAATGGTTAAAATAGTAAATTTTACATTATGTATATTATACCACAATAAAAAAATTAATCTATGAAGTAAAAGAGTACATTAGAAGTCTTACTCCACAATATAAGGTAATATTTTTGGCAATTTCATTCTGGTTCTTTAATTCTTGAACCACTTGCCTAAATATACTTGGTATTCATAGCAGATAACACATAGTAAACAGAAATGTAAAAAAACAAGGAAGCAAGTAGAAATCAGTGAAAATTGAAAGTTCACATCAAATAGTTCATGCTCTAGACCCCTTAAGGTGAAATGCCAAGGAATGATGTATTTCCAATTAACTCAAGCCTTGCTCAACATTTAAAACAGCAAGAACACAGCACATAAATTATCCCAAATGATTATCTCCAAATTCTTCTTGGGAGCCAAGGAATTCTTCTACCCACCTCCTGATATCCACAGCATTTTAGAAAACTCATCAAATTAGCAATATGGCTGCAGAAACAGCCTGAATCTGAGCTCACCAAAGATATGGGTCTCTTAGACAAGTATAAAAATTGTGAAGATACCAAAAGTAAATAAATCATTCATAACTTCTTCCTGATGGTAATGCATGATTTTTCCCAGTCATCTCACTGTCCGGTTTTTCCAAACATATGTAAACAAGCATATTTAAATCCATTTGTTTCATATAATATATCCCCTGTTCACAGTTGTCAAACCACTCTGTGTGCATGTGTGTGCATGCTCCCAGCTAGATTAATAAAAGGAGGCACCACTGTTTCCAGTATCACATTGTTTCCAGTTAATTTCTGCTGGTTAGCTAAGCAAGCAACTGACTCAAAATCCTTCAAGAAAAAGGTAGTAGTGTTGGCTTAACAGTGTGACCCCTCAACAGTCCATTTCAAGCTCTTCCTTGCCTGTCCCTCAAATGCCATGTGGCTGCAAGCCTGGTATTTAATCTTTTTAGCTAAATTAATTTACTTGTCAAATAAGGATAACATCTTAACACAGACCGTATTTAAGCATATAGGGCACTAAAGGAGTAACAAGTTGGTTTAGGGCTAATTGTATACGTTCTAGGAAAAAGCAATAGGATAAAAGAAGGGGGACATAATATGCATATATATGATATTAGTGATGTTATATTGTTCAATATTAATCTGTAAAATTAAAAGTTATAATCTGAGTACTTCAGAAGTTTCAGTCACTCTCTAGTATGGGATATTTGGGGCAATTTCATTCTGTGCTTTGCCTCAATCCATTTGGTACTTACTGAGTTCCTTCATAAAATCTCCTCACATAGTGCTTGGTATGGAATGGGTGATCCTTTGCACATTGAATCAAGTTGAACAGCATGGTTCTGGTTCTGACTTGGAAAAAAAAATACCTACCGTCCATGCGAATTTTTAATAACCCCATTACCTTGTTGGTTCTCTTCTTAACTACATAAAATATTCCAGCATCTTCACTGTAATTGATTAGAAAAGTGAAGACATGTTTTGGCGATTCACGTCCTATTCTTGGAATGGCATAAGGGAGTCAGCTATGACATTTTTCCTATGTTGAAAGTGATCTAGAGTTTGAGAAGTCATTTTTAAAAGCTGCCAGTTCTGAGTATCTTGGCTGCTCTCACCTCCCTGTACACCACAGTCATACTACATCTGCTTATCAAGTCACTCCCCAAATAGATAAACCAATCACTTTAGTGTGTGCACCCCCCTCATCCCAGAAAGCAGAGTCACCTCCACCCATGGAGTTATTCTGAGTTCTTCAAAATATAATCTATTACCTCTGAATGGCTTGAATTTGTTCTCCAGGTCAAATTCTTGTCTTCCAAGCCGAGATAGGTCAATTCGAAGATCAGGGCATATGGCATATTCCTCAATTGTTTTGCTGATCTGATAGATTTTGTCTGAGACCACATCTGGTGCAGGACCTACATTTGGAAATAGCACACCACCAAAAATAAATTTTTTTAAAAAGTGTCTGCAACTTCAATCAGAGGAATGTTACCTCCTTCACCACCAAGCAAAAGAAAGATTCATTTGTTCTCCAAACAATGGACAACAGTTCACCATTCAATTAGCCTCCATATTCCTTGTGTTGTATTCATCCATGATGGAGGAAATTTGGTCAGCTTCACCTGTTCTACATAGGCTAATAACCCATATGTTTGTTTGTCTGAATCCACTTCTGAGCAATGATACATCTTCCCTAAAAATAGTTTCACACCTGCCAGGGAAACCCGGTTATGTAATCAGCTTTTTTCAGGATATGAGACACCAACAGGATATGCACTTGACAGAAGTGAGGGATTCCAGATTTAAACTGTAGCCTCCCAAGTGCACCTAGAAAAAGAAAATACGACTTCTACTCCCAAGTCTGCTCCCTCGTTGAGGCAGAAGCTTGCCAGGGTTAACCGTTTTCCCCAACTCACGCTCTCTAGTGACTTCCAAGTTTTTAAAATGAGGTTTAACCAAAAATACTTGATGTGTTTCCTCACAAGGTCAAGAGGACAATTAGGCTGTGAAAGACTTTAAATGAACATGAAATCAACAGTTGGTCCGCCTTCCAATTTTCTTTTTAATTTTTGTATCTTACTGCAAGTCACTTAAGATTTCTTGCAACAAGTTTGGGAATCAAATGAGTACATTGAAAGATCTGAAATATCAATAGATAGGTTTTGTATGAATTATACTCACCAAGTCTACTGTAACTTTCAACTGAAAAGAAATCAAGAAATAATTTCTTTTCTATCCCAATCCTTCAAGCTACACTGTTCAATATAGTAGCCACTAATGATATGTAGCTATTGAGCACCTGAAATATGGCTAGTGAAATTGATACGTGCTGTGCTTGTAAAATACACATCAAATTTTGAACAGTTCATAGAAAAAATCTAATAGATTGCATTTAACTTTTATAGTAACATGCCGAAATAATATTTTCAGTATACTAGGTTTAAAAGTGCATCGTTCATTTCACCTTTTGTTTTTTACTTTTTTATGTGGCTACTAGAAAGTTTAAAATCATCTCCGACTCACAATGTATTTCTATTAGACGGTGCTGCCTTAAAGCATAGCACTGTTTTTGTCTCCCAATAAATGCTCATTGAATGTATAAAAAGGAACAGCACCTAAACACATCAAATTGTACACATTAACTATGTGCAGATTTTTTTTGTATATCTATATATATCTCAAGAAAGTTGTTTTAAAAATAAATACCCCCATTCTAGTGCATGGGAAAGAAGCCTAGTAGATTTTACCCATATTTCCTTGTCCTTTAGGAAAAGTAAAGACTGCAAAGAAACAAAAACAAAAACAAAAACATGGCCCTCCTCCTCCACTCCTCACCATTTTTTATCCTTCTGCGAAATGTAAAACAGTAAATAGTCCTGTTCAGTCTTTGCGTTTTTTATGCTTGTCCGATTGGAGAATGCATGAATATCTCCCTGCTCCCTTAGGTGCCACACTGTGTTCTTTGGCTGTGTCCCTCACTTTTAAACAGCCTGATTTAATGACAAAGTACACTGGTTTCCAAAAGTAAAACAACTTCTAGCAAGTTTGTTTTCTCTGATGCTACTCAACCACTCGTGTTGTTAACCTCACAGTTCATCAACAACCTCTGCATCCATCGACCACTTCCAAGTTCCTTGACATCTTCCGCTCTAATGAGTTTTCCTCTTCATTTTAGTCAGTGGCTGGTAGAGTCATATCTTAAGTATTATTGTCTCTTGAAATCCTTTCAAAAATACCAAATTTGAGTGTCCTCAACCCACAGATTCCTTATCAGCCAGCTACTCTACTCCATACTTCTGCTGAACCTGCCCTTTCCTATACTGATGCTTACCATCACTTGATTAATCCCAGGCTATCCGTCCATTCTAGTTTCACTGGTCTCTAATCTCAGGCAAGACCCTCAGGTCCACCATTTCAGCCATACCTTTGTTAGCATAATAACATGAACCTACATTTATTGAAACTTACATATACCACCTTTCACACTTTACCTGGAATTCAGCACTCACAAAAAGCAGATGAAGGAGGAGTTATTATTACCCTCATTTTCCAAACGGGGAAACTGAAATTTGAAGAGGTGGAGATCCTTAACCAAGGTCCTATCATTGGTAATAGACAGAGGCTGGATTTTGAATCCTAATCGTCCGATGTCAGCTCCGACACCCGTAACAAGTATAAGCCGTCTTGAGGCTGTGCCACACCTACACAGGCATTCCCCAACCCTGAGACATCACCATCATCCGCCCCCACTGCTGCAATTTCCAGACTCCCACATACTGTTGGAGGTAGTCAAAAATTACACCAATTGACTCCCCCTAAGAATGATGCTACTTAGCTTTTTGACTTCTCATGTATGAATCATCAATACATTTCCCAGAGTACCTTTTACAAAATACATCCCAAGTCCTTCCTCTCCTTGTCCCATTATCTCAGCAGGCAATTTTCTTCTTACTTTCTTTTTGAACAGGTATAGTAACTATTACCCCAAACTTTCATTCTGCACCCCTCAGAGTTGTTTTTTTCCCCATCCTTGCCTTCTCTTTCAGAAGTTCTGCCCCCTTCCCAGAATCTAGGCTCTAATTGAGCTCCACACCTTACTAATTCTGTGACACTGGCCAAGCTTTTTAAAACATTTTATGCCTCAGTAACTTCATCGGGTTGTTATGAGGATTAAATAAGATAATGTAAGTAAGTTCTGAGTATGGTGCCCAGCACACTGTAAGATTCTAAAAAATCCAGTATTTTTATTATGGATTCCATTTCCCCTCTAACATCTTCCTCTCTACTTAAAAACATGCTCAGAATGGTCCTGTCCTCTAAATGCACTTTAAAAGCAACATAGTTCCAGATGTGTCCTATTTCCCTGGCTGTGCCTACTAATTCTGTGGACACTTAGCTTTCTTTTTTTTTAAAAGATTTATTCATTTATCTGAGAGAGAAAGAGAGAGCGTGCGCAAGTGGTGGGGGGCAGAGGAAGAGAGAGAGAGAAACAGACTCCCCTTTGAGCACAGGGCCCACCAAGGGACTCAATGCCAGGCTGGATGCCAGGATCCCAAGATCATGAGCTGAGCCAAAATCAAGAGTTGGATATCCAACCGACTGAACCACCCCGGTGCCCCAAGACACTTAGCCTTTTAATTCATTCCAAAAAAAGTATCTATACGACACACAATGAAAAGAGATGAATGCCTCCTCAGGAAAAAGAAATTACGGTAAAATTGATTCTACTTTGAGTAGGAAGAAACCAACTGAATCTTTCTTTGCCATTAGGAATGTTAGCTTCAGTAATGACGCCAAGACGATGCAAATAAGAAGAATTAAGTGTTAAGAGAGGGACTTTCAATGCAGTTAAAGGCCAAATGATAAATTCAATCCCCTTCCTGTATGGCTGAATAGGTCTCATTTCCTCCTGTAATTTAGTCTACAAAATGGGTATTTAAATAATAACTTCTTCCTTTATGTCTCATAGGATATCATAGAGATGACTGAGATGTTCTTGTAAGATATGAAATCAAATATAAATTCCAAATGCTTACTTGAAATCCATTGTTTAGTTTGGCAACTTTTATAACACATTTCTCTACTAATTGCCATTTTCTGAGCCCATTCAATTTCCTGTGTTAACAGCATAGAGAATAACTGAATATTGCCTATTTTTCTCCCTCAAATCCTCAGTAGCTGCTGCAAGACTAGATGTGGATCCTAGGTATGCTTTCTAATGAAGCAAAACTTCTCGAAGTATAGGACACGTCATAAGGTGTTTTTTTTTTTAAAACACTTGACGTGAGTGAAGTTCATTTGTTTGGATAATGTCCAAAATGGCTGCAAGGAGGTGGAAATAATGAATATTCTGGCCTAGGCCAAAAATAATTCATAAAGGTTACTGTTGTTGGTTAAAATTCGGCTCCTACCTATGTATAAATGCAGACTCAGTGTCCTAGATTAAGAGACTTAACAATGAAATGCAATGCATAGTTCTTGGATGCATCCTGGTTTGAGTAAAACAGCTATAAATAACATTTTGGAGACAATTGGAAAAATCTGAATATAGATTAGGTTTTAGATGATATTAGAGAATTGGTGTTATTTTGTTACATATTTTGTTAGGTGTGATAATGTAGTTATGTTGGAATGTCTTTCTTTTTAAGAGACGTATTCAGAAATATTTAGGTGAAGGGCGCCTGGGTGGCTCAGTTGGTTAAGCGACTGCCTTCGGCTCAGGTCATGATCCTGGAGTCCCTGGATCGAGTCCCGCATCGGGCTCCCTGCTCGGCAGGGAGTCTGCTTCGTCCTCTGACCCTATCCCCTCTCATGTGTTCTCTCTCTCTCATTCTCTCTCTCAAATAAATAAATAAAATCTTTAAAAAAAAAAAAAGAAAAAAAGAAATATTTAGGTGTAAAATGTCTTCATGCTGTAATTTACCTTAAAATCCTTTAGGGGAGAAAAGTGCAAAATGGAAAAATGTATATACATTAATATGTGTGTGTGTGTGTGTGTGTGTATATATGTATATACATTAATATAAGAAATAGTGAAATAATTCTAAGCATTTCAGCAAGAGAAAGTCAACACTATAGGAAGGAGAGATATCTACAAGTTACGCTAAAAAATCATTTGTCTGGCCTTGAGCAGCCATGTGAGCTTGAGGAAATAACAGCCTCTTGGGGATTTCTTCACCTATAAAATGACAGGAATGATCTAAATGACTTAGAGGGTCCGTTCCAACTTTAAAACCCAGAGTCCTTCCATATCAGATAAGCATCCATTATACAACCATTTCACTGTGCTAAGGAGGGCAGAGGACCAAGAGACCAAGTGGATTCAAGATCCCATTAGGCCACTTCCTTGTCATGTCACCTCAAGGGTTATGATGGTTGATTTTATATGTCAACATGACTGGGCCACAGGATGCCCAGATATTTGGTTAAACCTTATTCCTGTGTGTCTATAGGGCTGTTTCTGGATGAGATTAGTATTTGAATCAGTAGACTGAGGAAAGGAGAGTGCCATCCCCAATGTAGTGGCCTCATCCAACCCACTGAAAGCCTGGACAGAACAAGAGGCTGAGTGAGGGAGAATTCACTCTCTCTGTCTGGCTTCCAGCTGAGACACAGTCCTCTCCTGCCTTTGAACCCGGACTTGGACTGGAACTTAAACATCAGATCTGCTGTTTATCAGGCCTTTGGACTCAGACAAGAACTCCGCCATCAGCTCTCCTGGGTCTACAGGTCTCCAGACTTTTCAGCCTCCATAATCACGTAAGCCAACTTCCTCTCTGGGCCCTGGGGCGGGCGAGGCTGCATGCAGGCCCTTTAAGAGCCATCCCTCAGTTCGCTACAGACCTGAGGGTCAAGGGCACGAGCCTGCTGGTCTTCAAAGCCAGATATTTTGGGGGCTCATCTCTCAGGTGTCAGTCTTTTTTTTTTTTAATTTTTTATTATTACATTAATCACCATACATTACATCATTAGTTTTTGAAGTAGTGTTCCATGATTCATTGTTTGTGTATAACACCCAGTGCTCCATGCAGAATATGCCCTCTTTAATACCCATCACCAGGCTAACCCATCCTCCCACCTGCCTCCCCTCTAGAACCTTCAGTTTCTTTTTCAGAGTCCATCGTCTCTCATGGTTCGTCTCCCCCTCCGATTTCCCCCCTTCATTCTTCCCATACTGCTATCTTCTTTTTTTTTTCTTAACATATATTGTATTATTTGTTTCAGAGATACAGATCTGTGATGCAACAGTCTTGCACAATTCACAGCGCTCACCATAGCACATACCCTCCCCAATGTCTATCACCCAGTCACCCCATCCCTCCGACCCCCCACCATTCTAGCAACACTCAGGTTGTTTCCTGAGATTAAGAATTCTTCATATCAGTGAGGTCATATGATACATATCTTTCTCTGATTGACTTATTTCCCTCAGCATAACACCCTCCAGTTCCATCCACGTCGTTGCAAATGGCAAGATCTCATTCCTTTTGATGGCTGCATAATATTCCATTGTATATACAAAGCACATCTTCTTTATCCATTCATCTGTCGATGGACATCTTGGCTCTTTCCACAGTTTAGCTATTGTGGACATTGTTGCTATAAACATTGGGGTGCACATATCCCTTCGGATCCCTACATTTGTATCTTTGGGGTAAATACCCAGTAGTGCAATTGCTGGATCGTAGGGTAGCTCTATTTTCAACTTTTTGAGGAACCCCCATACTGCTTTCCAGAGTGGCTGCACCAGCTCGCATTCCCACCAACAGTGTAGGAGGGTACCCCTTTCTCCGCATCCCCGCCAACATCTGTCATTTCCTGACTTGTTAATTTTAGCCATTCTGACTGGTGTGAGGTGATATCTCATTGAGGTTTTGATTTGGATTTCCCTGATGCCGAGCGATGTTGAGCACCTTTTCATGTGTCTGTTGGCCATTTGGATGTCTTCTTTGGAAAAATGTCTGTTCATGTCTTCTGCCCATTACTTGATTGATCATTTGTTCTTTGGGTGTTGAGTTTGGTAAGTTCTTTATAGATTTTGGATACTAGCCCTTTATCTGATATGTCATTTGCAAATCTCTTCTCCCATTCTGTCGGTTGTCTTTTGGTTTTGTTGACTGTTTCTTTTGCTGTGTAAAAGCTTTTTATCTTGATGAAGTCCCAATAGTTCATTTTTGCCCTTGCTTCCCTTGCCTTTGGCGATATTTCTAGGAAGAAGTTGCTGCGGCTGAGGTCGAAGAGGTTGCTGCCCGTGTTCTCCTTTAGGATTTTGATGGACTCCTGTCTCACATTTTGGTCTTTCAACCATTTTGAGTCTATTTTTGTGTGTAGTGTAAGGAAATGGTCCAGTTTCATTCTTCTGCATGTGGCTGTCCAATTTTCCCAACACCATTTGTTGAAGAGACTGTCTTTTTTCCATTGGACATTCTTTCCTGCTTTGTCAAAGATTAGTTGACCATAGAGTTGAGGGTCCATTTCTGGGCTCTCTATTCTGTTCCATTGATCTATGTGTCTGTTTTTGTGCCAGTACCATACTGTCTTGATGATGACAGCTTGGTAATAGAGCTGGAAGTCCGGAATTGTGATGCCACCAGCTTTGCTTTTCTTTTTCAACATTCCTCTGGCTATTCAGGGTCTTTTCTGGTTCCATACAAATTTTAGGATTATTTGTTCCATTTCTTTGAAAAAAGTGGATGGTATTTTGATGGGGATTGCATTGAATGTGTAGATTGTTCTAGGTAGCATTGACATGTTCACAATATTTGTTCTTCCAATCCATGAGCATGGAACATTTTTTCCATTACTTTGTGTCTTCCTCAATTTCTTTCATGAGTATTTTATAGTTTTCTGAGTACAGATCCTTGCCTCTTTGGTTAGATTTATTCCTAGGTATCTTACGGTTTTGGGTGCAATTGTAAATGGGATCGACTCCTTAATTTCTCTTTCTTCTGTCTTGTTGTTGGTGTATAGGAATGCCACTGACTTCTGTGCATTGATTTTATATCCTGCCACTTGACTGAATTCCTGTATGAGTTCTAGCAGTTTTGGGGTGGAGTCTTTTGGGTTTTCCACATAAAGTATCATATCATCTGCAAAGAGTGAGAGTTTGACTTCTTCTTTGCCAATTTGGATGCCTTTTATTTCTTTTTGTTGTCTGATTGCTGTGGCTAGGACTTCTAATACTATGTTGAATAGCAGTGGTGATAGTGGACATCCCTGCCGCGTTCCTGACCTTAGGGGGAAAGCTCTCAGTTTTTCCCCATTGAGAATGATATTCGCTGTGGGTTTTTCATAGATGGCTTTTATGATATTGAGGTATGTACCCTCTATGCCTATACTCTGAAGAGTTTTGATCAAGAAAGGATGCTGTACTTTCTCAAATGTTTTTTCTGCATCTATTGGGAGGATCATACGATTCTTGTTCTTTCTTTTGTTAATGTACTGTATCACATTGATTGATTTGCGGATGTTGAACCAGCCTTGCAGCCCAGGGATAAATCCCACTTGGTCGTGGTGAATAATCCTTTT
The DNA here is from genome assembly GCF_004348235.1 of Phoca vitulina. NCBI lineage: Eukaryota > Metazoa > Chordata > Mammalia > Carnivora > Phocidae > Phoca > Phoca vitulina. The sequence continues at coordinate 8,967,215 of NW_022589740.1, read as the reverse complement.
AATGTACTGTTGGATCCACTTGGCTAGTATTTTGGTGAGAATTTTTGCATCCATGTTCATCAAGGATATTGGTCTGTAATTCTCCTTTTTTGATGGGGTCTTTGTCTGGTTTTGGGATCAAGGTAATGGTGGCCTCATAAAACGAGTTTGGAAGTTTTCCTTCCATTTCTATTTTTTGGAACAGTTTCAGAAGAATAGGTATTAATTCTTCTTTACATGTTTGGTAGAATTCCCCTGGGAAGCCATCTGGCCCTGGGCTTTTGTTTCTTGGGAGATTTTTGATGACTGCTTCAATTTCCTTAGTGGTTATAGGTCTGTTCAGGTTTTCTATTTCTTCCTCTTTCAGTTTTGGTAGTTGATACATCTCTAGGAATGCATCCATTTCTTCCAGGTTATCTAATTTGCTGGCATATAGTTGCTCATAATATGTTCTTATAATTGTTTGTATTTCTTTGGTGTTGGTTGTGATCTCTCCTCTTTCATTCATGATTTTATTTATTTGGGTCCTTTCTCTCTTCTTTTTGATAAGTCCGGCCAGGGGTTTATCAATCTTGTTAATTCTTTCAAAGAACCAGCTCCTAGTTTCGTTGATCTGTTCTTTCGGTTTCTATTTCATTGATTTCTGCTCTGATCTTTATTATTTCTCTTCTCCTGCTGGGTTTAGGCTTTATTTGCTGTTCTTTCTCCAGCTCCTTTAGGTGTAGGGTTAGGTTGTGTACTTGAGACCTTTCTTGTTTCTTGAGAAAGACTTGTATTGCTATATACTTTCCTCTTAGGACTGCCTTTGCTGCATCCCAAAGATTTTGAACAGTTGTGTTTTCATTCTCATTGGTTTCCATGAATTTTTTTAATTCTTCTTTAATTTCCTGGTTGACCCATTTATTCTTTAGTAGGATGCTCTTTAACCTCCATGTATTTGAGTTCTTTCCGACTTTCCTCTTGTGATTGAGTTCTAGTTTCAAAGCATTGTGGTCTGAAAATATGCAGGGGATGATCCCAATCTTCTGGTACCGGTTGAGACCTGATTTATGACCTAGGATGTGATCAATTCTGGAGAATGTTCCATGGGCACTAGAGAAGAATGTGTATTCCGTTGCTTTGGGATGGAATGTTCTGAATATGTCTGTGAAGTCCATTTGGTCCAGTGTGTCATTTAAAGTCTTTATTTCCTTGTTGATCTTTTGCTTAGATGATCTGTCCATTTCAGTGAGGGGGGTGTTAAAGTCCCCCACTATTATTGTATTGTTGTCAATGTGTTTCTTTGCTTTTGTTATTAATTGCCTTATATAATTGGCTGCTCCCATGTTAGGGGCATAGATATTTACAATTGTTAGATCTTCTTGTTGGATAGACCCTTTAAGTAGGATATAGTGTCCTTCCTCATCTCTTATTACAGTCTTTGGTTTAAAATCTAATTTGTCTGATATAAGGATTGCCACCCCAGCTTTCTTTTGGTGTCCATTAGCATGGTAAATGGTTTTCCACCCCCTCACTTTAAATCTGGGGGTGTCTTTGGGTCTAAAATGAGTCACTTGCAGACAGCATATCGATGGGTCTTGTTTTTTAATCCAATCTGATAGCCTCTGTCTTTTGATTGGGGCATTTAGCCCATTTACATTCAGGGTAACTATTGAAAGATAGGAATTTAGTGCCATTGTATTGCCTGTAAGGTGACTGTTACTGTATATTGTCTCTGTTCCTTTCTGGTCTATGTTAGTTTTAGGCTCTCTCTTTGCTTAGAGGACCCCTTTCAATATTTCTTGTAGGGCTGGTTTCGTGTTTGCAAATTCCTTTAGTTTTTGTTTGTCCTTTTTACAAAAGGAATTGATAAGTTGTTTGAAAAAAGAAAGAAGAGGATTTAAGAAAAAAAAGAAAAAAAAAGGGAGAGACTGTGATCAGGCAGGAGAGTAGAACAAAACCATACACAATAGATTTAGAGTATATTTTGATCTGTTAGAAGAAACTGTATCTCAAAATTTTAAAGAGAGAACAACTTATATTTATATGCCAAAAATAAGGGTAACTACTATGAAGGGATAAAATATGACTCTAAAATGAAAAATAAAAATGTTTTTTAAAAAAGGGATTGATAAGATGTTGGTTGAAAAAGGGAAAAAGAAAAATTCAAATGAAAAAATTAACTTTGAAAGACTAAAAAATCATGGTAAAAAAGCCATGAATTCTATGTGCAGTATTCCCCTAGCGCTGGAGTTCTCCCGTTCTCACTGATCGGTAAACCTGGTCTTGGCTGGCTGTTCTCGCTGATCTTCTGGGGGAGGGGCCTGTTGCCGTGGTTCCCAAACGTCTTTGCCGGAGGCGGAATTGCCCCGCCCTTGCCGGTCCGGGCTAAGTAATCTGCTCGGGTTTGCTCTCCGGAGCTTTTGTTCCCTGCAAGCTCTCCGTACAGCTTTGGAGGCGGAGAGGAAAATGGCGGCCTCCCAATCTCCGCCCCCCGGAGGAGCCGAGAACTCGGGGTCCCGCTCCTCAGCGAGCCCCCAGAGAAAAGCCGTCAGTCACTCCCATCTCCCCGGTCTCCGGCCGCACTCCGTGCTCACCCGGCCTGTGACCGCGCCTTTCTATCTGGCACCCGACCCCGGGTGGAGTCTCCACACCCAGCAGATCCCCGCGGTGTGCTCCCGCGCCACTCCTCCCGGGGGAAGAAGGGGAGTCTCCCCGGATCTGCCGCTTGTTGGGTTCCTGCTGGAGGAGCAGTGGCCCGACTGTGCCGCGGATCACGGTTTATGGCAACCCCGAGCTGAGAGCCCGCGCCTGGGCTCCGTCTCTGCAGCCGGCTTCCCTGCTCCGATACCTGGGAGCTCTGCCGCACTCAGGCACCCCCGGTCTTTCTGTGACCCCGAGGGTCCTGAGACCACACTGTCCCGCAAGGGTTCCACCCCCCGCTTAGCCACCGGAGTGACGTCCCTCAGCGGAGCAGACTCTAAAAGTTCCGATTTTGTGCTCCGTGGCTCTATCACTTGCCAGAAGCGGCCGACGGAGGCCCCTCCCCCGCCGTCTATCCTCCGAATATCGCCTCGGATTCACTTCTCTGCACGTCCTACCTTCCAGAAAGTGGTTGCTTTTCTGTTCAGAGAGTTGTTGCTATTCTTTTCTTCGATCTCCTGTTGAGTTTGTAGGTGTTCAGAATGGTTTGATCCCTATCCAGCTGAATTCCTGGGACCAGACGAAATCCAGGTCTCCTACTCCTCTGCCATCTTGCTCCGCGCCCCCCCCCCCATAGGTGTCAGTCTTAAAAGCTGGAGTACCCAGTGTAGAGTACAGACCCCTTCTTCCTCGGAGAGAAGCTCATGGTTTTGCATTCTTTCCAGATGGTGGATTATTTCGCCAGCAGTGCGGTTTATGGTGAGGTTGTGTCCCAGCCTCTCCTACCCACTTTGACAGTTTCCCTCTCATTTGCCCTGTGTAAAGGGGCTGCTCTGCTAGTTTTTAGGGTTTTTTCAGAGGAAACTGGTCTATATATCTGTAGATTCAGTGTGTCCATGAGAGGAGGTGAGTTCTGGATATTCCTACGTCACCATCTTGAACCAGAACCCAGCCAGTTCCTTATAATAAATCTCTATATAGCCTACTGTTCTGTTCCTCTGGAGAAACCTGACTAATACAGCCCCTCACTGGAACTTTCTGAGCCATTTCCCCTCCACCTTGCTTGTCTACCATCAGAGGGTCATTGTAAGACTACGATAGCTGAGGCACATGGATGGCACAGTCAGTTAAGCGTCTGACTCTTGGTTTTGGCTCAGGTCTTGATCTCAGGGTTGTGGGATCGAGGTCCACATCAGGCTCCATGCTCAGTGTGAGTCTGCTTGAGATTCTCTCTCTCCCTCTCCCTCTGCCCCTCCCCCTGCTCTCACACATGCTCTCCCTCTCTCTCTCAAATAAATAAATCTTTTTTAACAAATAAAACTACAATGACGTAAGAGGACAGAAATCAGGATGATTAAGGCGTATCCTAAGCCACATACCTCCATTGGCAACATTGAACTTCACTCCAAACTCTCCCCCTGGTCCTCCAGGGCAATGGCTGGCTGTTAGGATGATTCCACCAGCTGCCTTGATCTTCCTGATGATGCAGGAAACAGCAGGTGTCGACAAGATGCCATTCTGTCCAATAATCAGTCGTCCAATCTAGATCAGCAAAAAAAAAAAAAAAAAAAATCAATCCAGTTACATTGGATCAGAGGCATTTCAATGGGAAGTGCCCCAGGCTCTGTTAACACACAGTAAATCACTTGACAAAAGGAACTGAGTGGGCTTCAGGTTAAGGGATGAAGGAGAGCTCTGGCATTGTCTTTCCAACACCTTTGGGGCACCCACATCTAGCGGTCAATTATCAAGCTGCAAACTGGATCTGCCTCATTGATATTTAGTAGTTTGAAACATCCGCTTTTGATGACCAAAAGGTTAGCTTGAACTACACAAGACGTTCTGAGTTTGTTACTGGCTTAGAAACTCTACACATGAACATGCTAGAAATTATAAGAAAAAAGAAATGGAGTGCTTCTCTGCTTCACCCCCTTCTTCTCTCTTCCTCAGGACAAGCTCATACCGGAGGGCCCTGGCTTACTATAGCCTCGTCATACAGCGGGTGTATTTAACTGCCCTCAGAACGACCACTCTTATGAAGACAAGAATTTTATTTCTGCCACTGACAACATGTGCTGGAGACACCAGAAAAAACTCTCCAGTCATTCCAGGCAGAGATCTGGAGGTCATCCATGGGTGTGGTCAGAGTCTTTCTAGAGCTACAAAATTGACTTTAAAAAAGGAAGCCACACAGCCCTGCAGAGTATTACTCAGTATGCTTTGTCTTAAAATAGAGACCAATGTCATCCAATCCAGTGGTTCTCAAATGTTACGACAATTCAGAATCCGAATGAAGCCCTACAATTACCAATACTCAGACTGCATCTCAGACTAATTATATTGGAATATCTGGGGGTAGAATCAAGGCTGCATAGTCTTTAAAGCTCTACAGGTGATTTCCACATTCAGCCAAGCTTGGTGATCAAATCCCCTTGTTAAGAATCAGCAGCAAGGCCATCACCTATGAGCTTGGTAGAAATGCAGAACCTCAAGGTCCACTCAAGACCCACTGAGGAAGAATCAATAAGTACCTTAACAAGATCCCCTCCCCCCTTCCAGCTAATTCATTTGTCCATTAAAATGTGAGAAGTAGTGCTGTAATCCCACAAGCCAAGTTAAGCTCTAGCATCCAGCTCAACACCAAAATTCCTCTGGCACCAACTCCAGCATTGCTAGAAGTAGGTGCTGACCAAATATGAAAATGAGGAAGATACAGGAAAAAATGTACAAAGAGCAAACACAAGAGCTCCAAGAACAAAGCAGTCCGGGGATGATTTAGCATGGGAAGACCCACAACATCCCCAGAGTACATATTTTCAAGTGGAGGAGGCAGTTCATAAACAAATAAGCCTAATAATAATATTTACTAGTTCGATATGTATTGGGAAGGAAATCGGCAGGGTTCTGTGAAAGAGAATAATGGGGTGTCAATTTTAATAATAAAAATAAACATGATAATAAAATAATAGCTAAGGGAGCTTGGATTTTTATCTTAAGTGCAATGGGAATTCACTGAAGAGCTTTAAGCAGTGGAAGTGATGTGATATCATTTACATTTTAAAAGATCACAGAAATGAGTAGTCCAAATGATCTTTTCAGAAAGCAAGTCATATCATGTCAGCAAAATATGTCAATGACAAACCCAAAGTAAAGCCAAAGTCATCATCATATTCTATAAGGCCCTGCATGACCTGACCCCCATTACCTGGCATCCTCTACTTCCCTCTCTCCTCAGCTCCAGCCACATTGGTTGGTTTACTGTTCCTCAAACACATCAAGCGTGATCAGGGCCTTTGCATTTGCTCTTTCCTCTGCTTTGGACACTCTTACCCAGATATTCATATGCCTCCTTCTCCTATCCTTTGGGTTTCTGTCCCAATGTCAACTACTCAGAGATAGCACCCTTGGCTGACCAATATAACACAACACCCACACATCCCTAATTTTCCTATTTTCCTCTCTTTCCTTTACCCTGTTTTAATCTTCTGTATTACACATATTGCCACCTAATATTTTCCATATTATTCATTTACTTATTTCCCAGCTATACAGAAGCTCTAAAGGCTTTGTTTTATCCACTGTTATATTTTGAGAACCTAGAACAAATCTAGTCTGTAGTAAGATCACAATAAATACGTTGAATGAATTCACCGAAAAAAATGAATGAATGGCTGCTATGTGAGAAATGCATTAGAGTGACAAGAGCCGAAAGAGGAAGATCAGATGGAAGAATATTACAGTGGAGCCGAGTGTGGACAGTGTCTTGGACTAGGCTAGAGGCAGAAGAAACGAAGAGAAGGGATTCTATTTGAGACTCTTTTTTGGAAGGAGAATGAAAAGAACACATAGTAGAATGAAATATAAAAGAGAGGAACTCTGGTAGCCAGCCTTCAAGATGGCCCCCAATGATCCTTGCCTTCTGGTATTTGTGCCTTCGTGCAGTCCCCTCTGAATAAGTCCCACACTGAATAAGGCAGAACTGGTGATTAGTAGAACACTGTAGAACTGAGAGTGCATGACTTCCAAGGTGAGACCATAAATGACACTGTTGCTTCTACCTTGCTGTCTTGGATTGTTGACTCTGAGGGAGACCAGCCACTCTGTCATGAAGACACACAAGGAGCCCTGCATAGGCACCCAAAGGGAGAGGAACTGAGGTCTCCTACCAACAGCCAGCAGCAACTTGCCAGCTGTGTGAGTGGGCCATCTTGCAATGGATCCTCCAGTTGCACCAAACGTTCATATGACAAAGCCCCCACCAACATGTGACTGTGACTTCATGAGAATCCCCAAGTCAGAACAACCTATCTCCTGTGAGTAAAATAAATATTTGTTGCCATGTTAGGACATAAGTTTTGTCATAATTTCTTGCACAGCAATGAACAACTAATACAAGGGCAGTGAGGAAAAGAATCTACTCCCAGATTTCTACCTTTAATAACTTAAGGGATGATGGTGTCATTTGTCAAGATGGGAAAGACATTGGACAATAATTATACTCATATTGTTATCCAGAGCCATTATAAATTATGTTCCACATGCTCTTGTTAAAATTTATTTAGTCATTCAACTCATCTTATTGAGGATTACCATGAAAGAGGTGATGTCGAAGACCCTACAGATACAGCAATAAATATGGTTTAGTCACTGCCCTCAAGGAATAAGTCTGTAGGTTCATGAATCTGAAAAATATTTGTAACCTTTGTTCATATTTTTCTGTCTCTCCCATTTTTAAGAATTGCTTGTAAAGAAACAACCTTTGAAGGGGGAAGGTGGGGGGGCCGGGGTGGCTCAGTCGGTTAAGCAGCTGACTCTTGATTTCAGTTCAGGTCTTGATCTCAAGATTGTGAGTTCAAGCTCCATGTTAGGCTCCACTGGAGCCTACTTAAAAACACACACACACAATGTAAAGTTATATTCACTTTGGGGCTAGGACTTGGAAAAAAATGTAGAAATAAATATATACAATTTATTTATCAAGTAGTTGAGATTATAGACCAACTTTTTATCTTAACTATATTTCAGTTATTTCTTGTTTGAAAAGGTAATATATATTCTGTTTAAGAAGGTTAATGTGGGCGCCTGGGTGGCTCAGTTGGTTAAGCGACTGCCTTCGGCTCAGGTCATGATCCTGGAGTCCCAGGATCGAGTCCCACATCGGGCTCCCCACTCAGTGGGGAGTCTGCTTCTCCCTCTGACCTTCTCCCCTCTCATGCTCGCTCTCACTCTCTCTCTCTCAAATAAATAAATAAAATCTTTAAAAAAAAAAAAAAAAAGAAGGTTAATGTGAGGGGCGCCTGGGTGGCTCAGTCGTTAAGCGTCTGCCTTTAGCTCAGGTCATGATCCCAGAGTCCTGGGATCGAGTCCCACATCGGGCTTCCTGCTCGAGCCCCACATCGGGCTCCCTGCTCGGCGGGCGGCCTGCTTCTCGCTCTCCCACTCTGTCTCTCACTGTGTTCCCTCTCTCACTGTGACTCTCTCTGTCAAATAAATAAAAATCTTTTTTAAAAAAAAAAAGGTTAATGTGAGAAAATATACTTGAAAAAAAATGCCAACCTTTAACATTTTCGTTATAATTGGAGGATTAACAGAAGATTAAATTCTAGTTACCTGGAAATTTTACCTATGCAGGTGTGCTCATTAGCCCACCACTACCAGAAAAAAAGAGGTAATGCTGAACACTGTATATAAATTTAATTGCGGGACATCTCACGCATGATAAGGGCTGGAGGAGCTGCATGAGAGCAAGTGATAGAGCTTCTAAAGTTAGACATGAAAAACCATGAAGATATTTGTATCCCCTGCAAATGCTCCCTAAAAGGGGATTTGAGCAGAGAATGATTTTAAGAATCAAGCGGGTAGAATGACCTATTCTGTGAATACTGATCAGCCTTCTTCCCCTGTAGCCACTCCTGTCATTGACCAATGCGTTCAGGAAAAAAGTGATCATGGTGGCAAGGAGGGAGGTTATACATGGACTCAGCAACATGGATTTCCTCTCACCAAGGCCAGCCTGGCTACAGCCACCAGTGGGCACCCAACAGAAACCAAAACTGAGTCCCTAATATGGCACCACTCCCGGGGTGATCAGCTAATCCCCCGGTTGCAGGTTGATTGCATTGGAACCACTTCCATCGTGGAAGGGGAAGAGCTTTGTTCTTACTGAAGTGGACGCACAGAAGAGAAGATACACCCGGAAGAAGAAGCACTGTGAAGACAGAGGCAGAGATCAGAGTAAAGTGGCCACAAGCCAGGGAATGCCAAGGAATATGGCAGCCACCACACCAGAAGCTAGAACAGGCATGGAATGGTTCACCCTTAGAGCCCCCAGAGGAAGTGTGACCCTGCTGGATTTCAGACTTCTGGCCTTCTTCTAGCAACTGATAAAAGAAATATAACCTTTGGAAGCCCTGTTGTTTAAAGAAAGAGCACTCAATTTCAAAGTTAAAAGATCTAGATGTGAGTCTTGCCTCTACCCCAGAGGAGGACAAATCACTTCACCTTTCTAAGGCTTCTTGTCTTCATGTGCAAAGCTGAGAATCTTAAGATGAGATCCCATAAAGAAAAACCCTTTGTGAAATTAAGCACGACATAAGTTACCATTATCCTCCTCGAACACTTATTTTTTTTTTAAGATTTTATGTATTTATTTGAGAGAGAGACAGAGCACAAGCATGGGGAGGAGCAGAAGCAGAGGGAGAAGCAGACTCCCCACTGAGCAGAGAGCCTGATGCGGGACTCGATCCCCGGACGCTGGTATTATGACCTGAGTTGAAGGCAGAGGCTTAACTGACTGAGCCACCCAGGCGCCCCACCCTCCTCGAACATTTAAAATTCATTTTTTTTTAAGATTTATTTATTTATTTTGAGTGAGAGGGAGAGGGAGAGAGCATGTGGGTGAGTGGGGGGAGGGGCAGAGGGAGAGGGAGTCTCAAGCAGACTCCCCACTGAGTGCAGATCCTGGCGCAGGGTTTGATCTCACGACCCTGAGATCATGACCTGAGCTGAAATCAAGAGTCAGACGCTTAACTGACTGAGCCACCCACTAAAATTCACTTTTAGACAGCAGGTTATCCCTTAAGCTACCATTTCACTTTCCAAAAAAAGTCCTAGAAATACTACCTCCGCCAGTGCGGCAGACGATAGCTTGCAAGAAGAAAATGATCTACTTACATAATTAGCCTTGCGTTTGTTTAGGGCATTGGAGCGGGCAGCGTCTGACTTTTACTCCTGAGTGAAACCCAGACCACAAGGCGGGGGGGTGGGGGGGGCCGGGGGGCGGTCCACATCAAGGTGTCCTGCAGCTCCCTCCCTGACCCTCCCCCAGCGGGCACTGGGGGAATCGCCACTCCCATCCCTGTTCGGTCTGGCTTTGGCTGGAGGAAAGGGAACCAGAGTGGGCTGCACCGGCTCCTGGGAACATGTCCTTCCGTTCCCACTGGCAATGAGGCGCGAGGGGGCCCCTAATGCACTGTCTCGTACACACGCAATAGGCGGTACACACGTATGGCTCCCAGGATCCACAGGAAGCCACGTGAGCACTATCACACAGGTGCCCGCAGACCTACCTGAGGCACATGCTTTCCCAGACACACAGATACACAGACAGACACAGCTTGAGCTTGTTCCTACCCAGGCAGGACTTCCAAAGGCTTGGGCAAGAGAGGATATAGCAGGGCCCAGTGTGCAATTAGCCACATTGCCCAGGGTGCCCTTACTTAATCATCTCTCTGTGTCTAGTCTCCTAAACTGATGTGGGTACCTCCCACCGATGCTTCAACCTCTCCTGGACTGCATCATTACTGCTCCACCCCCGAATGGGAATCAGTGTGCCCTCCACATGCCACGGACCAGTGTCCTGAAAAGAGAACATTTTATCTCAGAAAGCTTTCTCCCAGTCTGGCCATTTCTTTACACCCGGCGCCATATACAGCTAATTTTTAAGATGATTTTCTTTCTCAGGGCACCTCGGTGGCTCAGTCAGTTAAGCATCTATCTGACTCTTGATTTCAGCTCAGGTCATGATCTCAGGGTCGTAGGATCGAGCCCCTGCCTCGGGCTCTGTGCTCAGTGGGGAGTCTGCTTGAGGTTCTCTCATTCTCTCTGCCCCTCCCCCCAATTTCTCTCTCTAAATAAATAAATAAATAAATAAATCTTTAAAAAAATAATAATTTTCTTTCTCATGGCTCCCTCTTTCAGAACACTAACAAACTTGTCTTCTAAATTAGATTTAGCAATGAGTTCAGTTTCTAATTAGCTCAAAGTCCTAGAGAGCAGTGATGGGCAGTTGAAACCCACAGGCTAGGATCTCAGAGTAGAGGCAGATTTTTTACTCCAAATGAGTTTCTCCCAGGAACATAACACTAATGAACGCAAGATTGTTTTCATGTGTGAACTCCCTTCAATATGACTTCCCTCCTATGATTTCCTTTGAGCTTCACATAAGTCATTTTTTTAAAAAGAGTCCCAAAGAGAGACAAGGAAAAGTAAGCATGACATTCCCCAATATCCTCCACTCACTGTGTGATATCCCTGTCATTTCCAAAGTGAATCAGAGAGCGAAGAGAGCCATAAACAGAAGCTTCCTTGATGGTTCCCAGAGTGTTGTGCGGACCACACAACCACCACCACAGCCATCTCCAAAGTGCACAGAAAGCCATATACACAAAGATGCCTGTTTCCTGTCTTCATAGTTAAACAAAAACCAAAACCCACAAAGCAAGTCCAAAGCCAAGCCGCCATGATGGCAGGGCTTTGGTCTCTTGGTCCCAGCTGTCAGAGGGGCGTGTCAGCCTTTGTGCAGGGCTGCACATGAGTAAGCCGGAGATGGCTAAGTGGAATTTTGAGAAATAACAAACTCAAGACATGGATGTGGTTATCCAAACATCAAGGGACTTCTCCATTTGCACATGGATAATGATGCAGTTATATGCTTTGTTACATGGAGACCAGATGGGAGCCACTGAGCCCATCCTCAGCTTCTTGTCCCCCTGGAAGTCTTTACACACACACTTCGGGGCTGGAAGGAGAGATGAGAGTCCACCAGAATCAAACCAAGATGGATTGTTAGGACATTTGGCCCCTAACATCTGAACAGGTGCAGAAAAGTCATGGGCACCCAGAAGTTTGGCTCAAGTTCTATTCCTCCACCAACTCACCAATTCTGGATATCTCATTGAGGATCAGGCAATCGAGCTTTCCTCGGGTGCAAAATGGGGGTGGTGACATTAGAACTTATGTCCCTCCTAGTAATTAGGTAATTCAGCACTTGGAAAATACTGAAATCTTTGCCTTGATGTATAGGACTTGGCTCACTGAAATAAGAAAGGACCTGTTTGTTGTTATTTTATGAGGTGCTCAACCCAACTGAAGACCTGCAGAGGAACCACTGGATCTACCTGGGTCAAGCAGGCAGAGTTGAGTGCCCTGAGATAAACCGGGATTTTCATATCCAACGGGCAAGGATCCAAGGCCTTCCCTTCTGCCCCTCCCTCCCCCATTTGCTACGTGACTTCGGGCAAGATCCCTCTGTGTCTTGGGTTTGTTATCTAAAAGATGGGAGGTGAGAAGAAGTAACGTAAGCAAGCTCCAGTTCAGTGTCTTGCACCAAATAAAGACTCCAGGAGCTTCCATTGCCTTCTTTCCTCTTCCTCGAGCCATTTCTTAATTCTTAAGTATGAATTCCTTAATTCATAGTCATTGAATGAATCTGTTGTTGTTTTGCTAACCTACAGTGGTTTTCTAATTACAAATATATATATAAACATACATACATGTTCCTTTTTTGGACATTTAGGAAGCACACATAAGCAAGAAGAAAATAAGTCATCTCTGTATCTAAAAATGAGCCCTGTTCACATTTTGTGTGTACCCTTTGTGTCTTGGTATCTCTGTTTCTCTCTCTCTCTCTTTCATTTACATATTTCCATATTTTTACAAAAGGGATTATTGTGTCATCTACATCTTTCACTTAATATATCCAGCCCTTCCCTTGGTCTATGTTTCTGTGTCACTAAATACTCTCCCACAATGTGATTTTAGCATATGTATAGTCTTCCAATATTTAAATGTAGCATCATTTACTGACCAATATAAAAGTGCTTTTTGGGGCACCTGGGGGGCACAGTCGGTTGAGCATCAGACTCTTGGTTTCGGCTCAGGTCGTGATCTCAGGGTCCTGAGATCGAGCCCCATGTCTGGCCCTGAGCTCAGTGCAGTCTTCTTGAGAGTCTCTCTCTCCCTTCCCTTCTGCCCCTCCCTCCCCCATTTGCATGCATGCATGCATGCTCTCTTTCTCTCTCTCTTTAAAATAAATAAAATTTTTTAAAAAGTGTTCTTTTACCTGAAGTTTTTATTTGTGAAACTAAAAAATGTTTGAGTACTAAACACAGGCTATGAAATAAATTAAACTGAATATAGCTTGACAACAATGAAATAGCAAATTAGTTATAACATGCCTACATAAATACAATGTCTTCTTTCTTCTTTAACCACCAAGCCTGCTCACTGAGAAACTGCTGAAGTCCATGGTAAGGAGTGACGGGACCAGGTCTGTACCCTCATCTTGACCTGGATCATTTCATTTTCATATCTGCGCCTCTGACTTGTACTATCTGCTAGGATATGCTATGCCAACCTGCTAACTTACCCATGTTGTTGAGCTCACTGCAGAGAGCTGCTCTTGCAAGACAGATTCTCGCCTAGAACAGTATGATTTCTTCTACTTATATTTCTTACTATCGGCCCATCCAACTCTAGCCCAATTCTATTTATTATCCTAGAAACGTTGGTCATTTAGGAACACTTAGCCACCTCCTTTGGTTCTATGTAGTCTTCAAACATTTCTGACATCTGGTCTACTCTCCTGTTGAAGACATCCAGGGAAGAAGATATATATTTGGGGGAGGGGGTATCCTGTGCACATGCACACATACATATGCTACTTGATAAACCCTCTAAATGTTTAAAAACACTTTCCATCTGGCACCTTTATAGGTAGACAGGAAATATATATATATATATATATATATATATAAAACAAAGCTATATATATAACAAAAAACTCAGTATCTTTGGCATCTTTATAGATAGAATATATATGTGTGTGTATATACTTATATATATACACATACTGCAATATATATGTGTGTGTGTATTGCCTACATATTCCCCCCCAAAAAAACTCAGTCTCTACAGCCATGTGTTTTTTCCCGAGTAGTTGTCACAATCAATTAAAATGCATTTATGTGGCTTTTAAAATAAATTCCATCAGACCGGTTTCCGTCTGGTTGGGAAACAATTACTGCCCATTTGCTAAGTGCCCCCACTCCTCATACTATGTTCCAGTGAACTAAAGACCTCTGGCAATAATAGATTTACAACTCAGCAAGATTAAACAATTTACCGTTATTTATGACAGCAGGGCTGGGTTTTCTGTATTATATTCCACATTAGCATCTGTCACTTTACATTTGGGAGATCCTGTCCAAAAAAAGATTGTGCCTCCGAACCAAACATTCAGCAAGGCTGCGGGAACAGACACCCTGACAAACATCCTGACAAAATACTTTAATGCATCTCTAGCGTCGGCAGCTGTGCATTTTCAGACAACTCAGCAGATTAGCGTGGAGTCTCTTAGCCTCTGCTTGCTCTGTTCCTCTCAGTAATCTCTCACATGGCCCAGTCCATTAGGCTTGAAAATCCTCATGAAATGAGCAGATTAAGATCTGGCTTCAGTAGGGGGGGTGGGGTCCGCTTGAATGCAACCGGAGCCTCAGAAAGGTTTAAGGTGGAAAAGCATGGCATTGATTCAGCTCATTCATACCAGGAAATAATGCACAGACCCCGCAAAAAAAGTCCTTGGAGTTAAAGTCTATGCCAGAGCAGCTGTTGTCACCTCAAGTACTGTGGCAGGGTATGTGTGCATGAGCGAGTGTGTGTGTGTGTGCGCACGCGCATGTGCACAGACATGCACACACACTAGGAGCAAGGATGGGATGGCGACTTCAGCAGTCACCACCCAAGCCTTAGCCCACAGCATGGAAGAAAGACAAACGTCAAGAGGAAGCCTTACCAAAGCAACTGTGATCACCACATCAACAGGCACCTTCTGGTCAGTAAAGCTACCGAGACTACAAAGCACATACGCCCAGGTCCTCTTATTCTTTTTTTTTTTTTTTTTTTTTAAGATTTTATTTATTTGAGAGAGAGAGAAAGAGATAGTGAGAGAGAGAGCACAAGTGGGGAGGAAAGGGAGAAGCAGGCTCCCCACAGAGCAGGGAGCCCGATGTGGGACTCGATCCCAGGACACTGGGATCATGATCTGAGCCGAAGGCAGACGCTTAACCGACTGAGCCACCCAGGCGCCCCCCAGGTCCTCTTATTCTAATCAGAGGAAAAGAACTTGGTAATAATTGTCTTATGAGAATAAATAAAACAATTGATTATAATCCTCCCAACAAACATGGAAGATGTGGGGGCAAGTGGTTTTACTTTCCCTATTTGTATAAATGAGGAGACCAACCCCAAAAAGCCACGAGACTTTTCTGCGATCATACAAGTTGCAAACGGTAGTACTGGGATTCAAATCCAGACCTCCTCCTTTTTTCTTTATTATTTTTTCCTGGTGTGTTTAATCATCAGAGCAATGCATACACATGTACAAGTATTTAATAAAGAGAAGTATATGAAGTAGAAAGAGAAAGGATTCTCCTTCCCCACCATACACAACCACATACCCATACCCCCTACCATACACACACCACAGATGTATTCACTGTTAACTGTTAACTAGAGTATGTTCTTCCAACCCTATTTTCTATGCCTACATTATAGATTTGTTTAATGTGGCCAGAGACCCAGATGACATTTTTAACTAAGCTGCTTTATTAAGTCTTGTGATAAAGCATAATGGTGTTTATTGAAAAGACAGACACACATCAGCAACATTATGTGTGAAACTTGCCTAAAGAATTTCCTATAAAACATCTCTTCTCTTTGAGCCCTCTGTGAACTCTGGAAGTTTGATAGTTTCTATAGAGACGAGGGATAGAAGTTGGAACTATATTCTTCTTAATCTACTAATTGCTTTGTTTCACTGAACAAACTATCATTCATACCTTTTTCATGTACCATATAGATCCACCTCCTTTGTTTACGGGTTTTAATGCCTCAGTGGTATGCTTGTGTCATACAATTAGGTACCCGTTCTCTACTATTGAACATGTAAACTGTTTCCAAGATTTTCTTTTGCAAAATGCTGTGGCGAGTATTCTTGTATGTAGACATTTCCACATTTGTATTAGGAAATTTACAGGATAGATTCTCAGGTTAAGGGATTGGTGGATTATTAGACAAGTACTCGATTAATTTTGATACATACAGCTAAAATGCCTGGACAAAAAGTTCTATTGATTTAACTTCCATTCACATGACAATTTTCAAACATTCACACCAACTCTGAGTACTTTCAATTTTTTTCAAATTGATGGATTGTTTTTGTTTATATTTTTTCGGTTATTAATGAGGACGATCTCCTTTTCGTATGTTCGTTGTTGTAGTTGACAATATTTCTTTTGAATTTTTTGAATTCTTTACTGATTTGGAAAAGCTTTTCATATGGTGTAGATATTAACCATTTGTTATGAACTCTGGCCCTCTGATTTCAACTTCTTTTCTCTTCCCATTAGAAAGCCTTAAATATACAACTAGATACCCCTAGCTACAAAAGAGGACTCTTATTGGAGGAAAACAAAAGAAAGGCAATAATTAAATATTACATTACAAAACACCTATAACCAGAAACTTGGAAAGGGAAAGAACAATTTCTGTGATTTGATGCCAAGAAGAAGGATTTCTTTGAATTTCCTGAAAATTTTCTCTTCGTACAAATACAAGCAGTACTCCAAAATTTGACCATCACTAAAAATGTAGGACATGAAAGATATTTAAAGATTCAGAAAATGTGGATTTTAACAAGTCTTGTGTATATTCTAGATATCCTCTTATTCACAACTAGTGGGAGTCAAATCAGATGAAAGGACCTAAAGTTTTCCTTTGGCTCCACAAGTATAAACATTAGAGGCATATTGGCCAAATCTTGAGTGTTTGCAATTAACTGTCAAAGCCATAGGCTAACAAAGGACATTGAGTTTTCTACCTTCAATTTAAAGATCCCTGGGAAATTCCGACCTTTTTTCCCCCCTGCCTATTATTTCAAATAATCCTGTTCAAATCCTATCCCCGTATTTGTTTACGTTACTCTTGTCTAACAGAAGAGTGGCCAGGGCCGAAAACATGAAGGGTAAGGTTAGGGAAGTCAATACCTATGCTTAGTTTCCTCAAAATTAGGTTCCAACTTCTATCCCTCAAGTCTGTACAGAAACTATCAAACCTCCAGAGTTCACGAAGGGCTCAAAGAGAACAGATGTTTTATAGAAAATTCTTCAGGCAAGTTTCACACATAATGTTGCTGATGTGTGTCTGTCTTTTCAATAAACATCATTATGCTTTATCACAAGATTTAATAACACAGCTTAGTTAAAAATGTCATCTGGGTCTCTGGGCACATTAAACAAAGCTTAAAATAACCCACCCCAGCAACTGGGAGGGCCCAGCTGTTCTTAAAACCTCTCCCATTCCTTTTCCTTCCCCATAAAAAAAGTGAATGACGACTTGAGGCTAAAAGATTCAAGAATGAGCTAACTGAACAGGGAGATAGATGGAACCAAGGGCACCCTAAAATTGGCTATTGCTCATATAATAGATTTCCCATTTCCACAATCCAGGGATGGGGATTTGGGAAGGGAAGCGAGAGAAAGTTATGACAAGCTCTTTAGGGCTTTCTTGTATATTACAAGCCTGCCCTTCTTAATGTCTGGGCCATAGTAACTCATTCCATTCACCTATTCCGTAGTGAACACCAGTAGAAAATACAGAACAATCACCACCCAGTTCTTTTTCCCCTCTGGAGACAAGACCTGAAGCCAGCCAATCCCAGAATTCCAGATCCATCCCAGTAAAGAAGCCTTATATGTTGAAACACAGGCTTCCCCCTCTTGCTGCCTACTTCTTCCCTCCCTACATCCCACACACCGCCATATTCCACTCTGCCTCCCTTCCAAATCTATGCTCCTTTTCTTTGGGACCACATCAAAATTTGTTCCTCAGATGGCTCTAGTCAATGTCAGGGCAAGTGCACTCCCATTCTTTGGAACAACCACCTTTGCATGGCCCACTGGAATCAAACACGACTGGTACAAGCACCCATCTGGAAGGCACACCGAAGTCCCATGCTGACCCAGCCTTCTTCATACCATTGTACTTCGACCCCCACCTCTAAAAGATTTCACAAGGCATTGAGAAGTTCTTGTAAGCTGAACTGATTCTGTAAGCTGAACTGTACGCTAATATGATTATTACCATTGCTGATCATCATATGGCCAGCATAGTGTGAGGCTAATCAACAAATGGATTTTCTCTTGGCTAAAACTTGCAACGGAGCTATAAGTTGTTTTATTCAATACATGCAGTCAAATCACTATTTTGTGAGATATATTCAGTTGACCATAATAATATTCCCTTACGTTTCTTAAAGCTATGGATGTTACATAACACTTTCATTTGATTCCCAGGATAACGCAGCCATGCTCTCATACCCAATTTATAGATGAGGAAACAAGTGGTTTCTAGGTACTTCCAGAGGCTGAAGCATTTGCTGGGCAACTTGTATGGCAGAGCTAGGAAAAAGAAGCGAGCCTTCCAGCTGCTGATACAGTGCTTTGTCTACCATACCTCGTTGTCTCCCGGGCTCAAGTCAAAAGAGAGTGTGGTTATCACATGAAGAAATCTGGTCTGGGTTTGCCAAATATGCATTTGTAGTGTTTGGTGACTGACCTTTATTTAACTTATAGTTGCTTTTGGATGTAACAGTCTGGATCCATAAAAAAAAAAAAATTCCACATTTTAAATGCTAAATTATAGAGCTGTGCTATCCAGTATGATAGCTCTTAATCACTTACAGTGATTTAAACTTAAATTTTAATTAATTAAAATTAAATAAAATACAAGATTCAGTTCTTCAGTCACACTTGGTACATTTCGAGTGTTTGATAATCACATGTGGCTAGTGGCTAGGATAGATTACAGAACCTTTCCATCATCTCAAAAAGTTCTAAAAGTTCTATCGGACAGTGATGATATATAGTGTCATCTCCAGAGACAGAAGACTTTAGAAAAAGTCAGAAACATCTCAGGCAGACATAGTGCTGCCATCTGTCCAATATTAAAGATATTTTAGGACTTAAAAAAAAAAAGATTAGAACAAAGAGGAGAAAGAGAGAGATGCCCTTAGTCACAGACGGATTCACCCAGAAAAAGGCAAAGGTATTTATTCATAATGTAGCCATTATTTACATTTAGCTCTTGAAATCTTTAAGAGAGTAAAATAAATTGATACCTAGAGGATCTAAACCCCTGAAGAGTATCTGAAGCAGATGGAAAAAGAAATAGGATATGGTGATTAACATAACATAATAATAATAATAAAAAGAAATAGGATAAAAAAATCACTTACTTACAAACTAAGTTTAAATTAGTAACAAACTAAGTTTTGCAATTCATTTAAATGATGCTATTTACTCTCATACTTAGTAGTTATTTTTCTTTTGCCCTGTACGTTATGACACAGTCAGAATAAAAATACTTCTGGAGACTTTTTAAATAAGTTCACACAGCCATATAAAAATTACAAAAACAGGTAAAAATGTCTTCTCACTTACTTACAAATCCATTGAAATGGATTATATAAAAATTCAGGAGTCCACAGTGATACTCAAAAGAGCAAAAGCAAAGCCAAACAAATTCATGTGTCAACAGTGGAAGTGGCTATTTCACCAAATCCTGACTCTGAAAATTGGTAATTTAAAAAGGGAGAGAAATAAACATATATTCTGCTTTTCTAGAAGGAACTATATTACGGGAGAGCCCAATCGTGAGGAAAATGCCCAGTTTTTAGAAAAATGCTAGCTGAAGCATGTAGATGGAATTAGAGGATTCAAAAATCATTTTGAAACCGCTAATGAAATAATCTACTCAAGCCAGGATGCTAAACCACTGAGTAAAGTTTGACTGGAACTAGATATTCACATGGTACAAACCTCGCCCCACAGGCTACTGGCCTGTTCCGAGGGGGAAAAGCCTGGAAAACAGAGGCAATCACCACAACAGCTCTATAATCATCTCAGTATCATGAACAACCGGTCATCCGGAGATTGTTTCCTGACACGATACAATATGAATATACATCATCGCCTACAAAATAGTCTTCCAAAAAAAAAAATTGTTGAGCATGAATCTAATTAAGACTTTAGAACTAATTTCTACTTACACACACACACACACACACACACACACACACATACACACACAGGGAATATAATGAAAAGTTAAATGACACCATTAAAAAAAAATCAGAAAATTTCAGAAATGGGGAGCAGACGGGGGCATTCTACAGCACAACCAATCGACCTAGCCTCTTCAGTAAGTTAATTTCATTAACAAAGAATAAAAATAAAGAGGGAGATATTTTCTAGGTTAAAGGAGATTTAAGATATAACCAAATGCAACATGTATTCCTTGATTAGAAGAAACTAGTTTGAAAAAACAGCTATAAAAGACATTTCAGAATAATTGAGGAAATCTGAAGGTGGACTGGGTAATAAGTGAAGAAATCCTTTTTTATTTTGTTCGGGATGATAATGATATTGTAACTATCAAGAAAATTATTCTTGGTTTTTAGAGATCCATACTGAATTTAGGGATAAAATGTCATTTTTAAAATATACTTTAAAATACTTTAGCCCTCAAAAAAGATGAAACAAATATAGGAATAAGTTAACAGCCTAGGGTATGGGCATATGGATGTCATTTATCTATTCTCTCCACTTTTCTGAAAGTTTGAAATTTTCATAATTTTACAATAAAAATTTTTTTATCCCAAATTGTACAGGGTATATGTCTGAGAATCTATTTCAAATTCTATGATATATTAAAATGTAAGTAGTGCCGTTCATCATTTTGGAAATTTCAAACTTCCCCTCTAGCAATTATATAATCAAAGAGCAACTATACTTTGTTATATTAAACTGCTTAGTAAAATTAACTTTTTCTATCAAAACCAAGATTTTTCAGATACAGAGAGGCAGCCCACCCACTCAGATTCAAGTCAGTTCAAAGAAAATAAATTCTATTTTTCTACTGTTTTTCTAGCCCATTTATGAATACCCAATGGGAAATCAAGAGGGGCAAAGTTTTTGGAATCAAAGGTCCTCATTCCTGAGTGTAACTCTGCAGGCCAAGTCAGGAGACAAGTGCATTCCCATTAATTTGCCATCATTCAAGACCAATTTTGCTCACGGTAAACCCCTTTTCTCCTGAAGCCAGCCTTCTGATTGTTCACTTGCTTGAGCAAAAAGCCCTCAAGAAGATGAACAAAATGAGGAAAAGACTGGTTAAAACTTGCTGCCTGAAACTTTGATAAATGTTGACCATTCCCTTCACCCACACCCACCCATTCTAGAAGTAATACTTTCAGATTATTGAAGAGATGGTGATTCTGGGTGGATTAGGAGTGTCATTCTGTCCTTGTAACAACCGTGAGGTTAAGCATGGCTCTATTTTAACCATTTATTAACATGCTAACTATCTCCTAAAATAAACTCCACCCTTAAAGCTAATAAAATGTATTTATCAGAGAAGACCCATTGAAGTAACAAGATGAAGAGTCTTCATGGGAACGCGTGCCAAGAAATAAGAAAGCATAATAATACCTTGCCCATGCAAATCGACAACCGTAGCTTCAAAAATATCCTCACCCACAATAAATAAGTGGATGTTTCTCTCACTCGCTGGAAAAATTGGCCCAGGAAGGAGTATGAGGGCTGCCCCAGCTCTCCCAAGGCTCCTTATTCTCCATCACTCCACGGGAACAGCTTTGTCAGACAAGAGTAAAAGACCATTTGTCAACCTCTCTCCAACTCCCTGATTCAAGCCAACTTTTATCAAGCCCAAGTAAGGAGCCAGAGAGAAATACAGGTCCTGTATCAACAGCCGTATCATCCGCTGGGGTTGGAAATCCCAGCTCCACCACCCATGTCACCCCTCGGCGCTTTTCTCCCAATTGCTTTTGGGTTATTTTATTTAGGGAAAAAAATCCACTTTCCCCACCCCTAAAACACTGAGAGAGGGGAATCAGAGTAGACAAACATGGAGCATGGACAATACCAAAGACTGAAAAACAAAAAGAAAGAAAGGAAGGAAGACAATTAAAAGGAGGGGCTCAGGTAGGAGAAAGAGAATCCACAAGCCAGACAGTTGTTTAGTTTCACTTTTTTTCAATGTTCGCACTCATTTATAGATCTGTAGGGATTCCGCTTAAATGTACTATGTGTGGGGATCTGACTGTATGAACAAGGCTGAAATGACTCTTTTAGACATTTCCCACAAAGACCCCTGAAGTGAGGTCTCCCTCTTGCAGAAGTCCGCAGAGGCTGCGGAATTTGGGAAGGAGGACACGGGGGTACAGGATGATGCCAGAAGGGGTTTCTAGTTGTAGGATAGAAAGGAAGGAGGGAGAAGGAGAAAAACCCAAGGTCTGCAGAGGTCGTGGGAGAAGAGAGAGGAACTGAGGATGAAAACTGAAAGGGAGAAGAGGTACAAAATGCTGTCAACCACCAAAGAGCCTCTTGCAGAGAAGTTAGGAATTGCTTTAAGAAAGGCATGGCAAGTCTCATTTCAGATCACTGAAATACACACACACACACACACACACACACACACCACTGAGAGCCCAGGCTGTATGCCATCAAAGTGATCTCCACCCCAGCCCTACCCCCATCAGATTAATAGTGAAGTAATTCCACTGGGTTAACGACCCACGTATATTAAAAATCTTTAGGGTCTACACTTGCCAAACATGTCAGGGATCCACACTGGAGTGGTGTGTGTGTGTGTGTGTGTGTGTACACGCACGCGTGTGTTTGAGACAACACTACTGTTAAATCTGGCAGAGCCAAAATTTAGGGGGGAAGAAGAGAACTGCAAATAGGACACAGGAGAAAAAAGAAGGAAGGGGGGGGAACCACTATGTTGGTAGCTTAGGAAAGAAGTGGGGGGAGGGAGGGTAGTGAATGCGGTCAGAACAGATAGTTTTAAAGGGTTGTGGAAGAGAAGGCCCAAAAGGAACGCGGGCAGGTGCGGGAGGTGGGCAGAGAGCCGGGAAGGGCTCAAGGCGATGTGGCAGGTTCCCTCGAGGCGGAACCTTGAAGGCCTTTCGGGGACCCGGGAGGAGAGGACCTGGGAGAGCCAGGGGCCAGGGTGGCGGTGGGGGGTGGGGATGGGGGTCGGCCGCCGGGCGGGGGAGGGGGGCGGCAGGCTGGAGGGGGCAGGGCGGGGCCCGCGGACGGCGGCGGCGCGGCGGGAGGCGAGGGTCGGCCGGGGCAGGTCACTCACCCCGTTGGCCGCGGCCATCTGCACCACGATCTCGGTGGCCGTCCTGCTGAAGTACCTGCCGTCGCTGCCCACCACCATGGTGCAGCCCTGGCGGTCGCGCAGGTCGATGGACGACAGCACGCTCTGGATGAAGTTGGGCAGGTAGTTGCGCTGGCCCTCGAAGAGGCCGGTGGGCCGCCGCAGCCCCCCGCCGCCGGCCGGCCGCTGGTCCTCGTAGGGCACGGTGGGCACCGTCAGCACCGGGATGGGGCTCCCCTCCATGGCGCCTACTGGCCGGTCCTGCCGCGGCTCCCGGGAGCCGGAGGGAATCTGCAGCCCGCCGGGCCACCCCCCCCCGCCCCCCACCGGCTTGGCTGCGCGCCCGGGCTCCGCCTCGCGCCCCGGCCCCCTCCGCAGCCGGCCCGCGCCCTGCGCCCTGCGCCCTCCCGCGGCACCGACAGTCCTCCCTCTCCGCGCCGCCCCGGCAGAGTTCGGCCTCTACCTTCCCAGAAAGTTTGCTCCCGCCCAACTCCCTCTCCAGCCGGATGGCCCGAGGCGCCGGCAGGATCTGGGCCCCAGCTGGACTCACTTTCGGGGTGTCCCAGAGCCCGCTCCCAGGGCCGGCTAGCCCGACCCCGGCGACCCTGCTCGCGCGCCTGGCCCCAGCCTTCCCCAGCAATCGCTTCTCTCCGGGAGCACACCCCCTGCTAGAAAACAGCCCGGGGGGGGGCGGGGGTGAGAGCTTGAGCAAGATTTGTGGACCTCTCCCAGACCCCCACTCCCTCTCCCCTCCCACCGCAGCCCTGTCTCCGGGTCTCCCTGCAAGTGAGCCGTTAACAAGCCCAAGTTTCTCTTTTGAACAAGGACGAGGGAGGGAGTTGGGAGGGGGCTGAAACTTTTGCCACCAGCGAACAGCCCCAGCCAAAAATAACCCTGGAAAGGCGAACTGAGAATTGTTATCTTCTGCCAGTGCTGAAATTGGAGGCTGAGCATTGCATGTGTGTCTGTGTGTGTGAGTACACACCCCACCACTACCATTTGTTGCAGGGAATCACAGACTGTCAGGCCCTTCAATCCAGCCCTTCAATCCCACCCAGCCATCCACACTTTTCCCTGGGCTCTCTCAAGGCAGAGAGATCTGCAGCGTGGAAACTTTTTTTCCCTGTTTGTTGTGGTGGTTGCAACAACAGCAACACAGACACGTATTTCTTTATTCTTCTTACTCCTCTCACACTCCCTAGCCCAGCTCATGCTTAGAAACAGGCTGGCCCCACACTGTATTTGTCCACACTGCAGAGCTCCTACCCAGATCGATCATTTTCAATAGGAGAAGGGTAAAGCCCTGTTTAATATCCTACCGGGAATGAATGAATAAACTCAAATTCAACAAGGACAGGGTACCAGGAACTCTTCTGTGTCCCTTCCATGCGTCTTCTCATCCTGCAGGGGCTAGGGATGTTCTGCCTTGTTTCCATGAAGTCCATCTAAAACCCAAAACCAAGAAATATTCCATAGAAAACAGAAGTGAAGAGAGAATGGACCAAAAGGATAAAATCCAAAGAGGGAAGAAACAACTGTTACTTGTTTTTTTGTTTCTATCACCTTTCACCCTCCAAGCATTTTTGCACCCATTAAGGTGACTGTCCTGAAATCTGCTTCTCCTCCCCCCAAATACCCTCCACTTGCTGGGACCAAACTTGACTTGCTGCAGGGTTAGAAAGTGTTTGATCACAGTAAGATGAGTGTGAATAGGAGCTCACACTTACATGCTGTTTTGCAGTTGACAAAAGGCTTTGCATCTGTTTTCTCTTTGGAGACTCAAACAAAAGAAGAAGAAATGGCATTCATATCATTCCCATTTTACAGATGAGAAAAGGGAGGCTTTCTGGAAGATCAAGGGAGTGGGTAAGATGGCATTTGCAGTCAGTCCGAATTCTTGTTTTTATTAATATCATTGAAGTGTGATGGGGAAACTACTGAAGCCACCAACAGAATCCTGTTGGGACTTTTTAGCTATCCTCTTAAACACTAAAGTTGGGTTGTCATTGTGTTTTTTTTAATATATTTTTGTTTTTGTTTTTACCTCCACTTTCTCCTTGGTCCCTCAAGAGCCCATTCCCCTGCAGCACCCAACAGACAGAACCTCAACACTTCTAAGGATCTGTGTATATCCCTATGGCGTAGGGGTTTTTAAATCACTGTCTAATAACATTTTCTTTTGCAAGGAAGGGCAGTATCATTCCCAGAAGAGAAGGTAGTAAATCCTCTGCTCCAGTAAAGAAGAGAAGGGCTCAGTGTCCAAGCCTCAAAGGTGACCAGAAGATCTACTCTTCCATCTCTCCACCTCCAACATTGTTTCTCCTACCAAAGCCCAGCCCCTTCCACAGGGCTAAGGACAAGGCATGCACATCTCAGACAAGCTTTTACGGTTTTACCAGCCAAGAGGAAAACCTCTTCCCTTGGTTCTAATCCCCATATTCCCAAAGACTCTGGTCCAGCTCAAGGCAATGTGCCCCACCACATAGCCAGACCCCACAGTGTCTTTGGAGTTACTCCAAAGTAAGGGGGTGCTGTTCCCCAGAGGGAGGAGAGATGGGTGAGCACCATAATTGTCCACCGCGTAAGTGACACTTGCACTGATCAAGTCTTTCAAAACTTATTGTTCTTTTCGCTACGTTGCATCACTGATAAGGAACGCTTCACAGGCTTCTCTCCTCCAGCTGTATGTGACCTTGGAATAATTCCTTAACCTCTCCTCACCTGATATCCTCACCGCGAAATAAGAATCATTATCATCCTCACCTCACTCATTGTTGGGAGGATTAATGTACTTGGCGTATAGTGTCTGCCAAACAGAAAGGCATTCAATAAATGTTAGATGTTCATAGTATCGCCATCCATATCATATTTATCCTGACTATCAATGTCCTCTCCCTCAAGAAGTAATTTACATCTTTGTAGACCACCACTGTATGGAAAGGGTCTTTGGGAATAGGCGATATTCTATACACATTGGTTGAATTAATCTGTGGTTTTTGACAATGGAAATTCAAGATATAGAGAGTAAATTTACCCTTGAAACGTACAAAAAGAGTTTATGAACTAAAGAAATCTCTTCAAAGCTGTCCTCAAAGTTGGTCAAGTTAGTTCCAATAACTGTGTTACAGTGATGGAGAAAGGAACCTGAGAGGGCCCCACTGAAGAAATGCCTTGTCCTTAGCTGCTCACTGGTAAAATGAGAAGGTCGGATTAGATCAGTGTTTCCCAAAGGGCTCTCCTCAGAACATGACTGCCTCCCACATGCCCCACAAAGCAAGAGCTCCATGGTCAAGCAACTTAAAAATCCTACACACTCTACCTCATTCTTGGAGCGTTACAGTGCACACATTTTCATACTAAAAGCTCTGAGAGCTTTTAAACTGATGCTTCTCTACCTAAACTCACATGAAGGGGAGCCCTGTTTGCCGAGGTGCCTCTCAGCCTTCTCTGAGCCTCTTGGGAAAGGCATCTCCCTGAGAATTCCTGGCACGTAACAGGAGCAACTGATCTATCCTTCCTTCCCCTTGGGACTTCCTTGCTCTCGAAAAGGTGTCAGCCGCCATCTTGAGAGAGATTACACTAGCTGCCTCAGCTAGACCTGCATTTCCCACAAAAGGAATTTGGGGGGGAGGGTCAAATAAGTGTTGTAGATTCACAAAGCACATTAGCATATTAAAGACCGTGAAGTTCCACAGAAAAGAAACCTATTTAACTTTAACCTAGCATTTCCACGTCTTACCTGACTGTGGTAAAGTAAGGTCTTTTGCAAAACACCTATTAACACATCAAAGACATGAATATTCCATGAAACACTTTAGATCTCTGGGGTCCCTTCCAGCTACATTATTCTATAGTTTCCTTTTTCACTTGTGAGGCATTAAAAGATTAATTTCTCTCAGGCTTCCATGTATGAACTTATCAGAACGTGCCAAGGGGAACAGGTTGAATTGCCCAATTAAAAAAATAATACCCTTGAGCGATTTTGAGACTTAAAATGAATTAAATATATTTATAGATAATTTTATTTTATATGTTCTGTTCTTCCATACACCCCACCCCACCCCCCACCCCCCACACACACACACTCCTCCATTCCTCACCCACTGCTGGCAGGAAAGACTAGCACGCATATTTGGCCCCCGGTAATTACACACCCCTGTTCATTCAGGGTCCACATCTGTGCACACAGTCAGTGCTAAAAACAGGCCATTGACTCACTGACGCTAAGAGCAGAAGAAATACCAAAAGTACAGGACAAGAAGCAGAAAAGCAGGTAGAAAATCTCCCGGGTGGACATCTTGGATGTACTCTTTTTAATCCGCCCCGGTAGCTTCTGGTCATGGGGAAAGTCAATTACTTATTTCTCCTAAAACACACCGCCTTCCACTAAGCCTTCTGTTCCCCAGCAAGTGAAACAACATATCCCAATTCCAACAGAACTTGCTGCTTCTCCGCCTCCCTCACTAGAAGGCCACTGAGTGAATGTTCAAGTGATAGAAAGGGACATATTGCATGTGTATCTTGCAAACGTTTGTGCACTGATCTCTATGTTCTTGTGTGTCAGGCTTCAAAACTCTGTTTCCCACCTTCATCAGTGACTGCCTGTGTGGCCTTGGACAAGATGCTTACCCTCCCTAAAGCTCAGTTTCTGCATCTGGAAAATGAACATAATGTTACCTACCTCCCATAGTTGATGACCATATTCAGAGAGCTAATACGTGCAGATTGCTTAGCATGGAGCCTGGAACGTAATTATTATTATTATTATTATTATTAAATATTACCATTAAATAATTATTAAAATAGTACTAACATAATTCCTATTACTATAATAATGATTCTGAATCTTTGTATCAGACAGGACTGTCTTTGACGGCGGCCATAGATGATGGCTTATTAACCTTTTCATCACAATATCCAGCATGCCATCACTTGCAAATTAGTGAACTCCTATTAAAGATGAAAAAAAATTATTTTTACTGACCCTTAAGTGTTTTGTAAGCAACCGTGCAAGAAGAGCCTCAGCCTAGTATGTGGACACTTCAGTTCTCCCTAGTTTGGTTTTGGAGGTAGCCACGAGAAGCCCAGGAATACAGTAGTGCTGTTAGAAATCCCCTGAGGCCCGCATGAGAAGTTGATGGAAAACTCTTACAGGTGTGGTTTCCTGACTACTGTGTGCTCTGGCCCCAACTCTGAAGAGCATTTAATGTTCATTGACTAACTTGTAAAAATTGTGGTTCGGGGAGAGCAAAAGGTTTCATCTCAATTCACTTTTATCTAAAAAAAAATAGGCCACCGGTCAGCCAAAAATGAATATTCCGTCTCCAGGGGTCCCCCACAGTATCTAGAAGCATCAGTGATAATACAGTAACAGAGGGCTAACAAGTTTATAAGTCATCTTATCAAAGTCCTTTATTTCATAAAAGGCAAAAGATTTTCTAAAGCTTTTTTAATAGTTGAATCTCTACACTTTTTTAATAGTTGAATTTTGTTTTTAAGGCTTCAAAAAGTAACAACTTAGGTCTTTATTATAAAGGAAATGTATTTTCCATGTTCCACTAAAATTGCATTCCATTAGTCATTTACAATCATAGCCTACATGGCATTTTTCTTGGGTGGTTCTTATGTTTTGGGTTTTAGGAGGGGATCCCCTCCCCCCCCAATATATGGCCAATCTCTGAATAAATACCTAACATTCCTATGTAAAGTCATTTTTTAAAAGCTATTTTATATCCACCTACATCACACAGTTAAATATTAAGTATGTCATACTAGCCAGGATTCCTCCCTTATGAATGGGTTTTTTTTTTTAGCCATGAAGTCTGGGTCAATTTGCATGACTGATATGAAATACTGTGTTACAATAGCCAAGATATGGACACAACCCAAGTGTCCATCACTGGATAAATGGATAAAGAAAATGTGATACATATACATACATACATACACACACACACACACACACACACACACACACACACGGGAATATTACTCAGCCATAAAAAGAATGAGATCTCACCATTTATGACAACACGGATGGATCTAGAGGGTAAAATGCTAAGTGAAATAAGTTAGTCAAAGAAAGACATACCATATGATTTCAATCATATGTGGGAGAAATAAAACAAAGAAAAAAGAGACAAACAAACAAGAAACAGACTCTTAAATACAGAGAACAAACTGATGGTTACCAGAGGGGTGGTGGGGGGAGGGATGGTTGAAATAGATAAAGAGGATTAAAAGTACACTGAGTAGGGGCCCCTGGGTGGCTCAGTCAATTGAACGTCTGCCTTCGGCTCAGGTCATGATCTTGGGATCCTGGGATCAAGCCCCGAGTCGGGCTCCCTGCTTAGTGGGGAGCCTGCTTCTCCCCCTCCCCATGCTTGTGCTCTCTCTTTGTCTCTCCCTCACTCTCTCTCTCAAATAAATAAAGTCTTAAAAAAATAAAAGTACACTGAGTAATGTACAGAATTGTTGGACTATTAGATCATATACCTGAAACTAATATAACATTGTATGTGAATTATACTTCAATTAAAAAAAAAATACTGGGGCCCCTGGGTGGCTCAGTCACTTGAGCAGTGGACTCTTGATTTCAGCTCAGGTCATGATCTCAGGGTCCTGGGATGGAGCCCCAAATCCGGCTCTGCACTCAGAGATTGTCTCTCTCCCTCTGCCCTCTCCCCTGCTCACGCAGGTGCACACTCTCTCTTTCTCAATAAATAAGTGAGTGAATGAATGAATGAATGAATGAATGAAAAAGAAATACTGTGTCATCAGGGCCAGTCCATTTCGGGTCTGCAAGCAGATGTCATTGTCAGCCCCTCTGGGCCAGCGCAGGCCCAGCACAGGTCTCACTCACCCATGTGTCAGGAACCACTGTCCCCAACAATTCTACATGCCATGCCCATGGAGATCAGTTTTCCCCATGAGATTCCTCCAGTCTTTTGTTCATTCCCTCAGAGCACAGCCACAGACGGCACATTGATTTGAAAATTAACTCAAGCACATAGAGAAAAATAACTCAAGCCCACAACAACTGCCTTCTAACCTGGGGTTTTCCGGACACAATGTTGTTTTTTTTGTTGTTGTTTTTTTTTTTAGATTTTATTTATTTATCTGACAGAGACACAGCGAGAGAGGGAACACAAGCAAGGGGAGTGGGAGAGGGAGAAGCAGGCTTCCCGAGGAGCAGGGAGCCCGATGCGGGGCTCGATCCCAGGACCCTGGGATCATGACCTGAGCTGAAGGCAGATGCTTAACCATCTGAGCCACCCAGGCGCGCCTCTGGACACAATGTTTTAACCCCAAAGTGATGCCGATGATCAGGGTTTCTTGGATTAAAATATGACCATCAACTTCAACCAGAAGCCCATGGGCACCTTCACTGTTCAGCATTTTTCTCCCTCTTGTTTCTAATGTTTCCTTGGAAGCCAGAAAAGGGTCACTTCTCATTTCTCATGCAATTGATTTTTCCAAATTTCAGCAGGGACTGAAATCAACAGGGAGGTTTGTACCCAATAGCAGTTGTCTTCATGCATCTTAGTGCCCCAGTGAGTCTGACTTATGTGGGGACATCATTGGTGAGAGTAGCTCAGAGATAAACAATAACCCTTCGCCATTAACCCTACCAGGTATCCAACATAGCATTCTACTCCCTTACACTGCATCCAAACTTTTGACAGATATTAATTATTGGGATTCAAGAATGAGGAAATGGAATTTCTGAGAATTCTCAGGGATTCCAGAATTCATGTTATTCCATAAGTTTCGTAACACTTTACTTAGATGCTTTTGAAAAATAAATAGCCACAGGATGCCTGGGTGGCTCAGTCGGTTAAGTGACTGACTCTTGATTTCAGCTCAGGTCATAATCTCAGGGTTGTGAGACTGAGCATCTGTCTGGCTCCATGCTTAGCGGGGAGGGGAGTCTGCTTGGGATTCTCTTTCTCCCTCTCCCTCTGCCCCTTCCCCCAGCTCATGTGCACACACGCTCATGTGCGCTCTCTCTCAAATAAATAAAACTTTAAAAAAAAAAAAAAGAAAAATAAGTAGCCATAATAATAAACATAGAATCATATGGTTTTTGGTGCTATTGTAAATGGAATCAATTCTGTAATTTCTCTTTCTACAGTTACATTGTTGGTGTATAAGAAAGCAACTGATTTCTGTGCATTGATTTTGTATCCTGTCATATTACTGAATTGCTGTATGAGTTGGGGGTGGAGTCTTTTGGATTTTCTACATAAAGTATCATGTCATCTGCGAAGAGAGAGTTTGACTTCTTCTTTGCCAATTTGAATGCCTTTTATTTCTTTTTGTTGTCTGATTGCTGTTGCTAGGACTTCTAGTACTGTGTTGAACAATAGTGGTGAGAGTGGGCATCCTTGACATGTTCCTGATCTTAAGGGAAAGGTTCTCTGCTTTTACCCATTGAGAATGATATTCGCTGTGGGTCTTTCATAGATGGATTTTATGAACTTGAGGAATGTTCCCTCTATCCCTATACTCTGAAGAGTTTTAATCAGGAAAGGATGCTGTATTTTGTCAAATGCTTTTTCTGCATCAATTGAGAGGACCATATGGTTCTTCTCTCTCCTCTTATTAATGTGTTCTATCACATTGATTGATTTGCGAATGTTGAACCACCCTTTCATTCATAATTTTATTAATTTGGGTCCTTTCTCTTTTATTTTGGATAAGTCTGGCCAGTGGTTTATCGATCTAATTAATTCTTTCAAAGAACCAGCTTCTAGTTGTTGATCTGCTCTACTGTATTTCTGGTTTCTAATTCATTGATCTCTGCTCTCATCTTAATTATTTCTCTTCTAATGCATGGCTTAGGCATCGTTTGTTGTTTTTTCTCCAGTTCTTAAGGTGTAAAGTTAGTTGGTGAATTCAGGATTTTTCTATTTTTTTGAGTGAGGCTTGGATGGCTATGTATTTCCCCCTTAGGACCCCCACTGCAGTAACCCATAGGTTTTGGACCAATGTGCTTTCGTTCTCATTGGTTTCCATGAATTGTTTAAGTTCTTCTTTGATTTCTTGGTTGACCCAAACATTCTTAAGCAGAATGGTCTTTAGCTTCCAAGCGTTTGAATTTCTTCCAAATTTTTTCTTGTGATTGAGTTCCAGTTTTAAAGCATTATGGTCTGAGAATATGCAGGGAATAATCTCAGCCATAAGATACTTTGGAATAAACCTAACCAAAGAGATAAAGAATCTATACTCTAGGAACTACAGAACGCTCATGAAAGAAATTGAAGAAGACACAAAAAGATGGAAAAACATTCCATGCTCCTGGATCAGAAGAATAGATATTCTTAAAATGTCTATGCTACCCAGAGCAATCTATACCTTCAATGCCATCCTCATCAAAATTCCAATGATATTTTTCAAAGTGCTGGAACAAACAATCCTAAAATTTGTATGGAATCAGAAAAGACCCCAAATCACCAAGTAAATGTTGAAAAAGAAAAACAAAGTGGGGGGCATCACGTTGCCTGATTTCGAGCTATATTCCAAAGCTGTGATCACCAAGACAGCATGGTACTGGCACAAAAACAGACACATAGACCAATGGAACAGAATAGAGAGCCCAGATATGGACCCTCAACTCTATGGTCAAATAAGCTTCGACAAAGCAGGAAAGAATATGCAATAGAAAAAAGACAGTCTCTTCAATAAATGGTGCTGGGAAAATTGGACAGCTATATATAGAAGAATGAAACTCCACCATTCTCTTACACCATACACAAAGATAAACTCTAAATGGATGAAAGACCTCAATGTGAGACAGGAATCCATCAAAATCCTAGAGGAGAACATGGGCAGTAACCTCTTTGACATTGGCCACAGCAACTTCTTTCAAGACACGTCTTCAAAGGCAAGGGAAACAAAAGCGAAAATGAACTTTTGGGACTTCATCAAGATAAAAAGCTTCTGCACAGCAAAGGAAACAGTTAACAAAACAAAGAGGCAACCCACAGAATGGGAGAAGATTTTTGCAAGTAACATTACAGACAAAGGGCTGATATCCAAGATTCATAAAGAACTTCTCAAACTCAACACCCAAAAAACAAATAATCAAGTCAAAAAATGGGCAGAAGATATGAACAGACATTTCTCCAAAGAAGAAATAAAATGGCTAACAGACACATGAAAAACTGTTCATCATCATTAGCCATCAGGGAAATTCAAATCAAAACCACATTGAGATACCACCTTACACCAGTTAGAATGGCAAAAATTGACAAGGCAAGAAACAACAAATGTTGGAGAGGTTGTGGAGAAAGAGGAACCCTCTTACACTGTTGGTGGGAATGCAAGTTGGTACAGCCACTTTGGGAAACAGTGTGAAGGTGCCCCCAAAAAATTAAAAATAGAGCTACCCTATGACCCAGCAATTGCACTCCTGGGTATTTACCCCAAAGACACAGATGTAGTGAAAAGAAGGGCCATATGCACCCCAATACTCATAACAGCAATGTCCACAATAGCCAGACTGTGGAAAGAGCCAAGATGCTCTTCAATAGACGAATGGATAAAGAAGATATGGTCCATATATACAATGGAATATTACTCAGCCATCAGAAAGGATGAATACCCAACTTTTACATCAACATGGATGGGACTGGAGGAGATTATGCTATGTGAAATAAGTCAAGCAGAGAAAGTCAATTATCATATGGTTTCACTTATTTGTGGAACATAAGGAATAGCATGGAGGACATTAGGAGAAGGAAGGGAAAAATGAAGGGGGGGAAATTGGAGCGGGAGACGAACCATGAGAGACTATGGACTCCGAGAGACAAGCTGAAGATTTTAGAGGGGTGGGGGGATGGTTTAGCCCGGTGATGGGTATTAAGGAGGGCACGTACTGCATGGAGCACTGGGTGTTATACGCAAACAATGAATCATGGATCACTACATCAAAAACTAATGATGTATTGTATGGTGACTAACATAATGTAATAAAAAAATAATAAGCATAGAATCACTTTTCTATAATAGGAGTATATGAAAAGCTTCTGTGGTCTTCTTTTTTAAAAAAGATATCATAACAAGTACATGGCTTATTATTATTATGAACCAATAGATTGTGACAAGATTATAAAACCCAGTAACATAAAAATGGTCTCTACCTAATACAGGCACAGGATAATAGAAAACATTCAGAAGAAATGAATAAAATAAAAGCTAAATAAAAATCGTTTAGAAATTGGAAAGTAATGACAACATAGTTAAATGTTATCACTCTTTAATTGAAATTTTTAGCCCCACAAAGCATCAACTGTTCTCTTCAGTAGAATTCAAATAATGTAATATTCAGATCTCCTGGCAAGGTTAAGAGCACTACAGAGAGGCAAATATCAGAATAGTCAACTTAAGGACATATTTTGCTTCCAAAAGCTGGTGTTTCTTACAACACCATGCATGTAAAAAGTACTAGCATATAAACTTATTAATGTTTATCCCCAAGACTGACTCACTATCCACAAGGTCCCGAACACCCACTTAGAGCAACAGATACAAGAAAGTCCCACTGACACTTCTCTCCTATGGCTCCTGTCCTCAGCCCAGAAATGTCAACCTTGACCTTTGACTCCTTGCATCAGTGTTTCCTGCTCTTGGTTTCAACTTGAAGTCAGTGGATTTCTTCAAACCAGTAAGGTCTCTATATGGACTATTAAGCTTTAATTCTCCCAGGAGAATTATAACACGTCTTACAATTTTCCTGATTTCTCAACTGATTTTACTCAGAATCCAGAATTCGGGAGTCCATATACATTTCCCAAGAAATGCCAGGAAGGAATTCCCAAATGGAAACACTTTCTCTTTGTTCCTTTTCAGAAGAAATCATCAACACAGAGCTTTCCTTCTCATCTCCACATTTTCTCTGCTCACTCATGGTTGTCTCCTCTTTAGGTGCCCAGCTCACAATTTCCCCTCTGCTGGAACAGCCCCAGTACCGTGAGATGGGTTCTCTGTGGTTATGAACCTACTACATAATCCTGCATTCCTGACCAAATAGAGGGGGTTGGTCCAGGGAGGGATATCTGGCCCAATTGGATTCTCTCACTGTCTCTGGAATTTGAAGAGTGGAATCAAGACATAGAGAGACTGGGGGTCACTTTGATTTGACCATGTAGATAATGTGTGAGGGAAGTATTAAACCCATAGCTACCTGGGGCTCATGTCCCAGGAGCTGTCCTGAACCTCCCGTTTTCCAGTCATGGGATAGATACTTAAGATGCCTCAATATTCTTCATTAAATCCTTCCATGGTTTAAGCTAACCAGGATTAATTTCTGTTGCTTTCAATCAGAAGAACCTTAGCTAATACATCACTATTCCCTGGCCCAGTTTCTTTAATTTTCCAGGAACAGGAGGAAAAATGCCTTACTGATTTAAAAAATTGGTAACCCGGAATCCCATTTACGTAACACTTAGAAACATACAAAGGAATGCTCTGTACAGTTTAAAACACACACCCATGGGCTCCACACACAGATTGTGAACAGCATGCACGTTTATGGCAAGATCATGGCTGACTTGGGGGGCAGTGGTAACATGGGCCAGGAAGAGGCACAAGTGGGGACTTCAACAGTATGGTAATGCTTGATTTCCAACTGACCCTCCAACCCAGTTTACCTGGGGCTGTTGAGTTTACCTTTGTTACAGCAGCATGATCCTCATCAGCAGCCCCTTCTCTCTCAAAAGTATCCCAATTTGGATGAAAAGTTCCATAGCCACCCCTTATGAACATTTTAAATAATTAGAGAAAGATACTTCTATTTTCCCATATGTCTGAAATGTTGTATAACACAAATGCTTTTTAAAGTTATTACGTATACATAAGATAGCTGCCAAACCACCTTAATTTGATATCCTAACCATGAATCCCTCTAGAGCATCTTCCTCACATAATGTTTGTGAGGATTAAGTGAAGGAAGCTCTAAGAAGCGCTCATCAGTGGCCTGCACTGAGTAAAAGCAAGCCACCAGCAAGGTGGCATTTCTTTATGTTAACCAAATTCCTGGTAAGTTACTTAGGGATGTTTTAATTTTAATATTTTATCTGCGTTATGCATTCATATGGTCCAAAATTCCAAAAATAAGGAAGAGGATACAATGAAAAGTTTTCCATCCCTGCTTAACTCCCTGGAGGCAACCAAATGTTTCCAGATTTTTTATTATATTTCAAGAATATCCTATGTACATAAGAACAAGGAGATTGTGTGTGTGTGTGCGTGTGTGTGTGTTACCCATTTGAAGCTCACAAAAACTCTTTCAAAGACTCTTTGAAAAGGGGCACCTGGATGGTTCAGTCAGCTAGGCAGGCGGCTCTTGAATTCAGCTCAGGTCATGATCTCAGGGTCCTGGGATTGAGCCCCGTGTCCGGTTCCACACTCAGCATGGAGTCTGCTGGAGGATTCTCTCTCTCTCCTTCTCCCTCTGCCCCTCCCCGACTCGTGCGTGCGCTCTCTCCCTCTCTCTAAAATAAATAAATAAATCTAAAAAAAAATGACTCTTTGAAAAGATATCATTATTACTTCTATTGTACAAATTGAGGTTTGGAGAGATTAAGTGACTTGCCCAAGGTCACAGCTAGTAAACAGCACAACCCTGATTCAATTCTAACCACTACATATATTGTCCCAAATACTGGAAAAAGTGGAAGAAGAATTAATCTCCTAAATTAAAGGCATAATTGAGGCACTGAAGAAGCAGTCATTCACATGTCAGGCTCACTTGGAAAGCCAAGTTGCCCAAAACTCTCTCTCCATGTCATATGAAATTTCACCATTTCAGATTTTTTACTTAGGATCTTAGAAAGGTCTGCTTTTTTTTTTTTTTAAGATTTTATTTATTTATTTGACAGAGAGAGAGCGAGAGAGGAAACACAAGCAGGGGGGGTGGGAGAAGCAGGCTTCCCGCTGAGCAGAGAGCCCAATGCGGGGCTCGATCCATCATGACCTGAGCTGAAGGCAGACGCTTAACGACTGAGCCACCCTGAAAGGTCTGCTCTTATCCAAGAAATCCCTAATTAAAATAAAAACAGAACTCTTGGAAGGCTAAACATATGCCAGCAACCAGTCCCCGCTTCCTAAAGGCAAGGCACTGAAGCAGACTGAGCGAGCAGGGAGCATCCTTGAGCAATGGGGACAAGAAACTGAAAGACCAGACAGGATGTGACAAAGAAAACCTACCTGGGGGGCTTTCCCTTGAACCTCCCTAACTTTGTTCTACTAGGTTCAGCCCCTGACCGGCCACCAGAAGACTAGCCCATCTGAATTGTTTTTAATATGATGATGACTGTTGATTTGGTCCCTCCATCCAATATGCATCTGGCTCTTCTTTGGACACACATTGCCAGGCAGACTGTGGGCAGTTAATTCTCCCACATGGGAACCTGAAGGCTCTGAGTTTGCCTAGATTACTTGCGATAACACCTGCCAGCCTATATCCTGAGTCCTGGGCAGTCCTGCCGCACCTCCCCACCTCCCACCGCCAAGTGTCTCAAGCGTCTGATATAACCCAGCCTTTAATACAGCAACATCCAAGAAAGTCCCTGGTATCCACAGGCAAGAAAACCCATATGTGAGCTCAGAAACAAAGGGCCAAATTGTGTTTTCTGTTTAAAAAGGATGTTGAAGAGCTTCTTTCAGGTGACATCAGAGCCAATCCACAGAACCGACGCGAAGCTGATTCCAACAAACAAATTACAAATGGAGGGAGAAGAGAGGTCAGGCCTTACCTTGGAAAGCGCTGGTGATTGGCTCAATATGGTATAAAATATTTGTTTCTGAGACAAATATTTGCCTGATAATTTGGATATTGTTTGTACAACCAGAAAAAGCAGTCATCAGTTGAGGCGGGGGGTGCGTTGCCGCGTGAGTCTTAGCACAAAGCTCTCTATAGTGGCAAGGGAAGGCAACGTTTTCATCCAAAGTGAGTGCCTTTGTCTTGGCTGGTTATTGTAAAACTGACAGCTTCTAAATAAAGTGTTGAAGTCCATAACCACCTCTTTCTCCATCTTTCCCATCCTCCCATAGGGTTTCCGCTGCACAAAGTCCCCTGTTAACAACCCTTTATGCTAAAACCTGCCTCCCTGACGGAGAGTCTCTGGAAACAGAAGACACGGCTCGGAGGCTTTTCCTACTAAAAGTGCTGCTTTCCTTTAAGTTGAAAAAGCTCACAACCAGCTCCTAATGAAAAACATCTGAACCCCCAGGTCTTCCTACAAGCAAGACAATGCTTATGCTCCCTGCTCACTCCATTCTGTATGCAACCCACAGCTTGCTTGCAAGAAACAGCCCGCCAGGAGAGCAACAATCCACCAGACCCTGATTTAGCAAGACATTTCCATAGCATACGCCCAGCCAGCTGGAAATCCTCCACTGCTTTTGCGCACAGACCTAACGCATCTCGCTGAATCTCCTGATTTAAAAGTCTAATTCATTTCACCAAACGTGTGACAGGAGGAAACCAAGTATACCAGCCCTCTCCTACCAGACTGCCCCACACCAAGGCTCCCGACTTTTCGTTCTATAAAAAAATGGTACGGATATGTTAGGCAGGAGGGGCCAGCCCAGTGGTCACCCCCTTACTAGGGCCACAGAACCTTGACTGATGACGCTGAGGGAAAAACAAGTTTATCAATGACCTCCACCACTGAACTCACTCCTTTGTGGAAAAAAAAAATAATAACAAGTCTAATGTCTTATATTCATATGAGATAAGCACTGCAGACTACGAAGTTTAAAAACGTGACTTACTTTCTCTAAAAGGCGAGCTACTTGGAGATTCAGTGTTTACCCGGCAGAACCGTCCTGGAGCCAGGGTAATGAGGCTCAGCTGTCCTGAGGAGTTCTGGGAAGAGGAAGAAGGTAAAGAGGACCGCCAGGGGTCGGTGACTGGGGGAAGGAGCCCATGAGAGAAAAGGAAGTAAATCCATTCGCTGATTATAAAAGTAATACACACATACATGCAACTATCCTAAAATACATGCATACATACAGTTTTTTTTATGGTATGGCTTAAAAAGTGGAATCAGCCCATAATGGCCTCTCTGGCTCATCATCAAAGCACATCTTCTTTTCTCCTTTCCTTGCACCTTTCTGGGCTTCCCCCCCCCCGTTTTTTTCCTTTTTTTCCTTCTTTTTTTTTAAGATTTTATTTATTTGACAGAGAGAGACACAGTGAGAGAGGGAACACAAGCAGGGGGAGTGGGAGAGGGAGAAGCAGGCTTCCCGCTGAGCAGGGAGCCCGATGTGGGGCTCGATCCCAGGACCCTGAGATCATGACCTGAGCCAAAGGCAGACGCTTAACGACTGAGCCACCCAGGTGCCCCTTGACTTCTTTTATATAAAAATGCTCATTCACGTTCTGTCTTAGTGGTCCCCTCCCCCATTGCTCCTACGCTGTCTGTTGACATCACGCCGCTGGGTGGGCGACCCCAGAACCCTCCCCTTCCTGCTCAGGTTTGAACAGAAAGCCATGTCCAGAAGGCACCACCGCGTCACCCATACTGCTTCATTTAATTTTTTATCACATTTAAGAGAAATCTCAGGATTGCAAACTAGGAGGAGTCAGAGCTGCCCCCACGGAGTCTCAGTAGGAGGAGAGTATCATACGAAGAAAGTTTATTTTAGTAGACAAAAGGAATAGGCCTTTTGGTATCAAATCAGCCTCTGAAAGCACGGCGGGTGCGGACGGCACGTGCACACGAGGAAGATGGTCCAACAGCACCACCTACAGTAAGGAGCCGTGCAGTGCAACGGAGCCAGTCCGTGTCCGCAAAGGAAAGCCAGCTGGGGACCTGGCTCGTCAGAAAGACTGACCTCCCCCACCCCAACCCCCACCCCCGTCTCTGCAGGAAGACTGTGCTGGTGACAGGAAAGCAACGCAATTAGTTTGTCATCACTTGAAGGGAACGCACAGATGCCAGCAAATCCTGCGGAGGAAATGTTAGTATCAGGTTCTGCTGAACAAGGAACGACTCCTAATTGAGCCAACTGATTTTCATCAAGAGGCTCTTGGTGCCTGCAAAGACAGAGCAGGGAACCCTGAATTCCATCTGGTGTATATAAATAAAGCGTTTCTGCCTCTCTAATCAAGGCTCTCCTCGAAACGCAAACAAATCCAGACCTGAGGCACTGCCTCTTCCAGCTTGTAACCGACTTGCTTTCAGGGTTTCCAGGTCAAAAAGAAATATAGCACAAAGACGCTTTCTCCTTGGGGATCCTACACAAATTCACCCAGTCTGTTTCTTTTCCACATGGAGCAACGAAGCCATCAGATTTCCATCCTCCCTTTGGCTCCTTCTTGGTTAAAGTAAGATAAATCTTAGACCTCTGTCTCCAGATGGCAGGTAACAGGCGAGGGAGGCCTGCCTGGAACAGTCCTCTCCGTGCCTCTATATTCGAGCAAGCCAGAATGGAGAGGCACAAGCCAGCATGGCTGCATTTCAATTCCCCAAGCCCTACGATTAAAAATGGAGA
Source organism: Phoca vitulina (assembly GCF_004348235.1). Classification (NCBI taxonomy): domain Eukaryota; kingdom Metazoa; phylum Chordata; class Mammalia; order Carnivora; family Phocidae; genus Phoca; species Phoca vitulina. The sequence goes on along the minus strand of NW_022589740.1, from coordinate 8,926,583 downwards.
ATTTTTCTTTGTCCATTTCTATATGGATGTTGGTGAAAGAGGGGGCGCTTATGTCACTCTTTTTATTGGCTACATTAAATTCATCTCACATTGACTCCGCCTTCACTTTGTCTGGATAGACCCAGTTCAGGGCACATTTTCAACAGCTTTAACACCCTCAGATCGAAGAGAAGAATCAGCATTACGAATAAGTTCAAATAAAGTATTTTTTTATCTCATTTTTATTTTTAACACACCCCCTCCTCCAGGTGCTATTATCAGATGGGATCATAAACCTTGACTGGACAAAGACACTATTAGAAAATGCTATTCTTACAATTCAGCGTCTAACTACACTTTTAATAAGCCCTCGGCTCTTCCCCTCTGTATTCCTCATTAGACACCCCTCCTCAAATTTAAAATCATACATACCAAAATGTTACATCTAAAGAGAACCTGGTGACTGCCTGATCGTGTCATTTCACGGGTGAGGACACTGAAGCCCAGAGGAGGTTGAGTTATTTGTTCCCAAAGTGTTAAACAAATAAAACAGAAAATGACCAGTCGACAAGCCCCACACAGGCTCAGGGGCAGAGGCTGAGGACCACAAGCTATGGTTGAATTATGCTAGATTCCTTCCTGCCTCCTCATTTGGGAATCTTAGAAATTCTTATTTTGAGTCAGAGTCAGTGACTTTCAGATTCATTGAGCTTCTGTCCTAATGGACTGTCACAAAGCATCCTTATAACATAACTACACAAAGACCATTTAGTTAGTTCAAGAAATCAGCCCAGGTTGGGGCGCCTGGGTGGTTCAGATGGTTAAGCGACTGCCCTCAGCTCAGGTCATGATCTCAGGGTCCTGGGATCGAGCCCCACATCAGGCTCCCTGCTCAGCGGGAAGCCTGCTTCTCCCTCTCCCACTCCCCCTGCTTGTGTTCTCTCTCTCGCTGTGTCTCTCTCTGTCAAATAAATAAATAAAATCTTTTAAAAGAAAAAAAAGAAATCAGCCCAGGCGCAGGAGCCTGGCTCCTTTCCCTATGTCTGGTAAATGTGGCCAATCCATTAGAATTTGTCAGAACGGAAACTTTTGACTTTCCCTGATTGTGATTTGTGCATGAATGATTTTGTTACAGCAGCTTTCCTAGCTGTTAGTGAGCAAGACTTTTTTTTCATATTTGATAATGAAATATTAAATTAAAAAGTGCATATTATGGTTTATTTCATGACCTCTTGCCTTTCTATAATTTCCTTGTAGACATAAATGATTTGTTTCTGTCTCTCCCCAGTGACCAAAAGAGTATCCAGTGCAAAGCAAGCACTCAATAAATATTTTTTTGAATAATGAGTCCATCACTCCTGAGTGCAACATGAGTGTTGCAGAATGCCTATCCCTCAAATGATGTAACATATAATCTCATTTCGCCAATCAAACTCAAGGGCTATTTTTTTTTTTTATTAAGCTCTCATAACTCTTCCTGTGTCTGCTTTCTCAGCATTTCCCAAACCTGAGTCATTCCCATGCTACCTTCATTAATTTTGTCTGTTGATGACCTCTACTATTATTTATTTAAATGGCCTCACTTTCTAAGTGCAAGTAACATGTCTTTTAAAAGGTAGCTTTAGGGTGCTGGGTGGCTCAGTCGTTACAGGTCTGCCTTCTGCTCAGGTCATGATCGAGTCCCACATCAGGCTCCTTGCTCAGCAGGAAGTCTGCTTCTCCCGCTGACCCTCACCCCACTTGTGCTCTCTCTCTCAAATAAATAAATAAAATCTTAAAAAAAAAAAAAGGTAGCTTTATAGCTGCTATATATTGAAGGCCAGTATCACTTGCTTTAAGTGAAGTACTCACAACAATAAACTCACAACTATTAAAAATGTTAAATATTTCTCCACACACTCTCTAAATTCATGGGCTACATGCCCACGCCTGGGAAACAACTCTGCATTACTCATTCAGTGTTCTCAACATCCCTATGAAGGAAGTAAGGAGGACAGACGTTGGCCCGGAGAACTGAGGTGGCAGTCCAAGCGAGATGGCCTCCGGATAAACCATGACCAGGAAGCCAGGTATAGGACTGCTGACGGTACCAACTCCATCTTTGGCCCGCCATCTTGGTCATGTCCTCTCTTGGGGCTACTTGCTCTGGGCCCCTTGGTGATTAATATATGTACCTTAGATACACCCGCCAAGGCTAGGATGGGGGGAGCTTTGCTTTGGCCCTCTGTAAGTTTGTAAAAAATAACAGTCTTTCTTCTTCCTGACACAAATGGTACCACGAGATCTAATGAAAAGTTAACTGTCAATTAGGTGCATGTGAACCCTTTGATCTCACTACAATGCCCTTCTGCATGTCCCATTGCTCTATAAAATCTGTGGACTAAGGTCCAGACTTTGTGGAGAAGAGCTGCATAGCCCTGGGTTGTCACCCGCATGATCCCCCCATCAGTAAGTTATCCTGAATAAAATTCTGTGTATCTTGTATGGACTCGCCAGCTTTGTTTTCCAGTCTCAAAGTGCCTTCTCAATGAGAAGACTGCCCCTCCTCCTCCACCCTCTAACACGGATCTACTAACCCTCAGTTAATGCTCTTTCTTCTAAGGAAAGAGCACTAACCCCATGTCCTTGTTTCTCCAAGTGTGGTTGGCGATCCAGAAGCAGCAGTATGCCCTGGAGACTTATAAAAAATGCAGAAGCTCAGGCCCCATCCCATTACTCAATCAGAACTTGTATTATAACATGATCTCTGTTGATTCAAGTGAACAGTGAGGTTTGAGAAGCCCTGTTCTGGAACAACAGTTCTCTAACTTGGCAGCATATTAGAATCATCTGGAGAAACAAAAAATACTGATGTCTGGGCCCTACCCTTTAGAGATTCCGATGTAGGAGTCTATGGTTTGGCCTGGGAGTTTTTAAAAACTCCTTGGCTTATAAAAAGCTGGCAGGTTACAAATGAGGAAAGTCTGTAGAGCCACCATTAAGACACAGGGGTCTAGATCAGTTGGTCTAGAGCTTTAACTGGCTCAGAACCACCTGGAGGGCTAGTGAAACCACAGGTGGTCTGGCCCTACCCCCAGAGTTCGTGGTTCTAAGAGGTTCCCGTGGGGCCTGAGAATTTGCATTTCTAACAAGTTCCATGCTGGTGCTTTTGGTCCAAGGACTGCATTTTGAGAATCCCTGCTAGCAAGATGGACCATACAAGATCAAAGCTCAAACTCATTCCAAGAACTCTTCTAGGCCAATAGACAAGAGGCAGCTGAAGCAAGCATCTTATGAGTGGGGGGAAAAAAACTGAGTGATAAAATATTTAAGGTATTCCATCCGTGCTCTCGTATATTCCTATTTCTCTCACTGTAAAAATGCCATGACGTACTTCCGAGCTTGCTTATTTTCATCCTTCATAAAATAACTTTTCCACCAGAACGAGGTCCAAACATAAGTCGTAAAAATACCCTGGGAGACAGCCCCTGAAAAAGCAGGAGTGCGGCTCAGGGTTCCAGCCCAGGTGGGCAGGTCGCAGCCATCCCCTGCTTGTGTGAGGAGCGCCCCCTGGAGTTCTGACGCCGGTGGTGCCCTGCTTCTGACACTTGGCTGAAACCAATGCTCCTTTGGTTGGTTTTACGTTCTGGAAGCGATCCCAAAACGCTCTGAGGAATCCTAGAACCCGTTACCACTAGGAGAGCATGTTTGCCTGAAATTTCTTTGCCTTTGCATCAGACCGATGATACGGCCACAAGGAGAAGACCAACGACTACAAGACTTCTCTCTTTTAAAATCGTAGTCAATTCACAGCACATTATCATTATCAGTCTGTGCAAAGCCCCTCTCTTGTTTTATTCTTCCCCCTCTTATCTCTGATCCCCACACTCCTCCCCCCTGCCTCTTAGGTAACCTCTCTGTTAGATATATGTCCTTAAATGCGTGCATCTCTGTAGAAATCGGTAGGGTTATTGTGTGCACACGTGTGGCTTTAAATGATATAATAGCATCATATAAAGTCTTTTTTCTTATTGTTGCACTCGACATCATGTTTTTAAGACCAACTGATGTTACTCTATGTCCACCTAAGATGCACCCATCACACTTGGCTTATTGAAAAGTTGTCTTCACACATCCGTTTCTCACGCTGAAATCAGCACGCTTTTGAGTTGGAGCTTTCTGGACTAAGCAAGACTGTTTGCTGGAGTTAATCTGACACCAGATGCATTTATCCCTTGTTTAGGACTGTAACTAATTCCTTTCCGCCCCATGTGGCCACGCTCACTAGTTGGCATCACAGGTGTCTTCTTTAAAAAGAAAAAGATTTTGTTCCTTGGTTTCCTGACTGTACCCCACCCACCCCCATTTTTTGGCTCTTTTTTTTTTTTTTTATGAAGTTTGCACTAAAAAGCACAGAGATGGATTACTCCAAGAGAAAAGTCTCTCTATCATCTATGATTTATCCTTGCTTAAACAAGATCATTCCAGCCTATAGAAAAGGGTTTCTTTTTTAATAGATAAAAAAGTTACCCCAATCTTGGATTACAGATTACAGGTCAAAATGAAAAAACAGTCAAATTGCTTATCAGAGAATGTCCTGTTCTTGCTCTTCCTTACTCCTTTTGCAGATGTAAGTAATAAGTCCCAAACCAAATTCTCCCTCCCAAAAGGGAAACTCCCACCAACATGCATGAGGAGGGAATTTGGCTCATGTAATAGCACTTAATTAAAATGTATAATTTCCATATGTACACGAGAGATAAAAAGAATGCTTCTTTGGACCTGTTTCCAGCCCAATCTTTCAAAATATGTGAAATCCTATTTATTTATCAACTGTACCCCATAAAGTGATAAATATAATATACCAAGATTTTAAATGTAAGTAATATTTTCAAGATTCTGGAATGAGCCCTTCACAAATCTGTAGCAATAAAATATTAAAAATAAGTACCATGTGTTACATGTTTATAATGTTCCAAGCACTGTACTAAGCGTTACTCCTGCATTTTCCTATTTAATCCTCATAAACCTATGACAAATTCTTTCTAATCCCTGTTTTAAAGATGAAAGATGGAAGTCTCAGAGATAAAAGCAAAGAAAACTTTAATCCCATTATGCAAGATTAGCTCATCCCCCCACAAGCCAAACAAGACACTTCTCCCTCCTAAAACATACTCTTTGACTTCTCTCCCTCCAGCCTTCAGCCTCCCTCTCCTCTTGGACTCCGACTCTGGCCAACATCTGGAATTCTCTGTGTGTGCCCACACCACTCCGTGTTGTCTCCTCCCATCCCTCAACCCCTTGCAATCTGGTGCTCTGTAGCAGGGACCTTCACCAATGCAAACTTTGAAACTCCTTGAACCCTCCTTTATATCCTCTCCTGCCTTGACTTCTCCGGGACCAGGTGCTCGTCCATCATAGCACTCGTGATGGTCTACGAGTTGGCAGGGCCCCGGTGAGCATACCTGGGATGCACTGAAGCCACTCACCTCTCAGAACATGTCATCTTTTGGCCACTCCAGCCTGGTCCAAACCTTCCTGAAGTCAAGAACACAAGCCCATGCAAGCCCGTGACACTGGCATTTCTATTGAGAGAGAGAGAAGGACACAAACATCCAGATTCAGAGCAGGACCAGGAGAGATTCCTAAGTCCTATGGAAAAACATGGAAGACTGAACAAACTCTTTGTGTCAACTTTGTCCCAAAACCATGAAGGGGAGTTTCTAATGACTGAAGCCCATAAGGACAAAGAAAATTGGAGATGAACTGTCAGCAGAAGAAAGAAGTCAACAAAATTTTAGAAGCCGAAAATGGATGAGAGGAACTGTCTTGGTCGGCCAGAGACTATGAGCTAAAATGGGGCTTTATGACATGGGCCCTACAACAGGGGACTTACCAACATTACGGAAAATATCTTCAATTCTATGTTCTTAAATGTTATAGAAACCTGGTTCAGATACGTGTTACCAACACAACTTCCTTTTCACTCATTCTACCAAATGTCTTGATGTCATGATCAGTGACTCTGTCTTCTTCTGACTCTGTATCTCACAGTGATGGTACCCCAGGATATCTGAGGGACTCTAGACCCTCATAAACTCCAATGACCTGCTCCCAAAGTCACCCCAAATAAATACACAGTAGGTAGGAAAATGGTGAGCCTACTATGCAAACATAGCTCTAAGACTACTCCCCCACCCTCCAACCCCCCAACCCTCCACACGAAATCACCACCTTAAGCCCCTTTCCCTTCTGCACAAGGTCTGAAGTGACCACTGGGGTCTCAGCTCCTACTCTCGCTCCTTAGTATTCTGCCTCAAGTGAGCATGTGAGCATCCTTCCCTCCTTTGAAAATCATTCTCATGCCCAATCTGAGGAATCATGCTTTTTTTTTTTTTTTAAGAAGTTTGGATTTCCTTTGAAGACAATGAGAATGTTTTTATTTATTTATTTGAGATGGAGAGAGAGGAAGAGAGAGCACAAGCAGGGGGAGCAGCAGAGGGAGAGGGAGAAGCAGGCTCCCTGCTGAGCAGGGAGCCCGATGCAGAGCTCAATCCCAGGTCCCTGAGATCATGACCCAAGCCGAAGGCAGATGTTTAACCGATTGAGCCACCCAGGCGCTCCTCATGCTTTTGTTCATATATTTGTTTGCCCCTGGACATTGTTAAAAGCTATTCCTCAAGCCCCCTGTCTCAGCCCTTTGTGGTACTTGCCACGGGAAGAGCACCTGGTGATACCATTTGGGGCTTACTCTCAATACAAGTGGAGGGCATAATAGTAACATTTATTCTTGTGAAGGCTTTTCTAGAGTTATATCTGAAATAACTTCATCAGAGATATTCCTTCTGAGGCTATCACGGCATAGACTGTGTTTAGGGAAGATAGAAGCCTGGAAAGTTAATATATCTATCAGATAGTCTCTCTCAGGAGCATGGTGGCTGAGGGCTTGATTGCTGTCAGAGGGCCCAAAATGCTTCTGGAAGTGCTGCTAAGTCAACAGGAAGCCATGAACATTATGCTCAGAAATGCAAACATCAGAACTTAGATTTTGGCAGGAAAGTTTGGACTCCAAATTGTGTTGAATTGCCCTGAGTTTAGGCTGCATGTTATAATAAAAAGAGCAAGAGATTTTTGAATTTCTGGATAGGGCTTTGAAGCCCAAGTCTGCATCGTGATAAAAATACCAGACTTGCACGCTTGTGTCAAGAATCGAAAGTTATGGGGCGCCTGGGTGGTTTGGCAGTTTGAGCGGCCAGCTCTCAGTTTCAGCTCAGGTCATGATCTCAGGGTCATTAGATCAAGCCCAGCGTTGGGCTCCCCACTCAGGGTGAAGTCTGCTTAAGATTCTCACTCCCTCTCCTTCTGCCCCTCCCCCAACTGGTGTGAGCGCATCTCACTCACCCTCTCTCAAATAAATAAGTTTAAAAAAGAAAGAACTGGGCGCCTGGGTGGCTCAGTTGATTAAGTGACTGCCTTTGGCTCAGGTCGTGATCTTGGGGCCCTGGGATCGAGCCCCACATCTGGCTCCTTGCTCAGTGGGAAGCCTGCTTCTCCCTCTCCCACTCCCCCTGCTTGTGTTCCCTCTCTCGCTGTCTCTCTCTGTCAAATAAATAAATAAAATCTTTTAAAAAAATGAAAATAAAAAATAAAGAATCAAAAGTTATTATCACAAGAAAAAAAATGTTAACTACATATGGTGGTGGATGTTAACGGGATATACTGTGGCGATCATTTCACAATATATACAAATATTGAATACACTGTACACCTGAAAATAATACAATGTTACGTCAAGTGTACCTCGATAAAAAATTTTTCATAAGTTAAAAGTAGAAAATATATATGGGTCTTAAGAAAATAAATATCCAGGGGGGCGGAGCAAGATGGCGGAGGAGTAGGAGACCTGGATTTCGTCTCCTCTCAGGAATTCAGCTGGATAGGGATCAAACCATTCTGAACACCTACAAACTCAACAGGAGATCGAAGAAAAGAATAGCAACAACTCTCTGAACAGAAAAGCGGCCACTTTCTGGAAGGTAGGACGTGCGGAGAAGTGAATCCGAGGCGATATTCGGGAGGATAGACGGCGGGGGAGGGGCCTCCGTCGGCCGCTTCTGGCAAGTGATAGAGCCGCGGAGCACAAAATCGGAACTTTTAGAAGTCTGCTCCGCTGAGGGACGTCACTCTGGTGGCTAAGCGGGGGGTGGAACCCTCGCGGGACAGTGTGGTCTCAGGACCCTCGGGGTCACAGAAAGACCGGGGGTGCCTGAGTGCGGCAGAGCTCCCAGGTATCGGAGCAGGGAAGCCGGCTGCAGAGACGGAGCCCAGGCGCGGGCTCTCAGCTCGGGGTTGCCATAAACCGTGATCCGCGGCACAGTCGAGCCACTGCTCCTCCAGCAGGGACCCAACAAGCGGCAGATCCGGGGAGACTCACCTTCTTCCCCCGGGAGGAGAGGCGCGGGAGCGCACCGCGGGGATCTGCTGGGTGTGGAGACTCCACCCGGGGTCGGGTGCCAGATAGAAAGGCGCGGTCACAGGCCGGGTGAGCGCGGAGTGCGGCCGGAGACCGGGGAGACGGGAGTGACTGATGGCTTTTCTCTGGGGGCGCACTGAGGAGCGGGACCCCGAGTTCTCGGCTCCGCCGGGGCGGAGACTGGGAGGCCGCCATTTTCACTCTCCGCCTCCAAAGCTGTACGGAAAGCTTGCAGGGAACAAAAGCTCCGGAGAGCAAACCCGAGCAGATTACTTAGCCCGGACCGGCAAGGGCGGGGCAATTCCGCCTCCGGCAAAGACATTTGGGAACCACGGCAACAGGCCCCTCCCCCAGAAGATCAGCGAGAACAGCCAGCCAAGACCAAGTTTACCGATCAGTGAGAACGGCAGAACTCCAGCGCTAGGGGAATACTGCACATAGAATCCATGGCTTTTTTACCATGATTCTTTAGTCTTTCAAAGTTAATTTTTTTTTAACTTTTTTTTTTGAATTTTTCTTTTTCCCTTTTTCAACCAACATCTTATCAATCCCTTTTTTAAAAAAACATTTTTATTTTTCATTTTTAGAGTCATATTCTATCCCTTCATAGTAGCTACCCGTAGTTTTGGCATATATATATAAGTTGTTCTATCTTTAAAATTTTGAGATAGTTTCTTCTAACAGATCAAAATATACCCTAAATCTCTAGTGTATGGTTTTTTCTACTCCCCTGCCTGATCACATTCTCTCGTTTTTCTTTTTTTTTTTTTAAATCCTCTTCTCTCTTTTTTCAAACAACTTCTTATCAATTCCTTTTATAAAATTTTTTATAATTTCCATCTTTACAGTCATATTCCATCCTTTCATCATATCAACCCTTATTTTTGTACATATATAAGTTTTTCTTTCTTTAAAATTTTGGGAGGCACTTTCTTCTAACAGACCAAAATACACCCAAAATCTAGTGTGTGGCACTGACCTATATACCAGCCTGATCATATTTGATCATATTGTGGTTTTTTTTGTTTGTTTTGTTCTGTTTTTGTTTGTTTTTATCTTTATCTTTTACTTTTTTTTTTTTCTTTTTCCTTTTTTCTCTCTTTCCCTTTCTTTTCCCACTGCTTCAGGTCTTTTCTGATTTGTTTAGAGTATATTTTCTGGGGACGTTGTTACTCTGTTAGCATTTTGTTCTCTCATTCATCTATTCTCCTCTGGACAAAATGACAAGATGGAAAAAATCACCTCAACAAAAAGAACAAGAGGTAGTACCGACTGCCAGGGACCTACTCAATACGGACATTAGTACCATGTCAGATCTAGAGTTCAGAATCATCACTTCAAAGATACTAGCTGGGCTTGAAAAAAACATGGAAGTTATTAGAGAAACCCTTTCTGGAGAAGTAAAAGAACTAAAATCTAACCAAGTAGAAATCAAAAAGGCTATTAATGAGGTGCAATCAAATATGGGGGTGCCAACTGCTAGGATAAATGAGGCAGAAGAGAGAATCAGTGAGATAGAAGACCAAATGATGGAAAATAAAGAAGCTGAGAAAAAGAGAGATAAACAACTACTGGATCACGAGGGCAGAATTCGAGAGATAAGCGATACCATAAGACGAAACAACATTAGAATAATTGGGATCCCAGAAGAAGAAGAAAGAGAGAGAGGGGCAGAAGGTATAATGGAGCAAATTATAGCAGAGAACTTCCCTAATTTGGGGAAGGAAACAGGCATCAAAATCCAGGAAACACAGAGAACCCCTCTCAAAATCAATAAAAATAGGTCAACACCCTGACATCTAATAGTAAAACTTACGAGTCTCAGAGACAAAGAGAAAATCCTGAAAGCAGCTCGGGAGAAGAGATATGTAACCTACAATGGTAGAAACATTAGATTGGCAACAGACCTATCCACAGAGACCTGGCAGGCCAGAATGGACTGGCAGGATATATTCAGAGCACTAAATGAGAAAAATATGCAGCCAAGAATACTATATCCAGCTAGGCTGTCATTGAAAATTGAAGGAGAGATAAAAAGCTTCCAGGACAAACAAAAACTAAAGGAATTTGCAAACACAAAACCAGCCCTACGAGAAATCTTGAAAGGGGTCCTCTAAGCAAAGAGAGAGCCTAAAAGCAACATAGACCAGAAAGGAACACAGACAATATACAGTAACAGTCACCTTACAGGCAATACAATGGCACTAAATTCATATCTTTCAATAGTTACCCTGAATGTAAATGGGCTAAATGCCCCAATCAAAAGACAGAGGCTATCAGATTGGATTAAAAAACAAGACCCATCGATATGCTGTCTGCAAGAGACTCATTTTAGACCCAAAGACACCCCCAGATTTAAAGTGAGGGGGTGGAAAACCATTTACCATACTAATGGATACCAAAAGAAAGCTGGGGTGGCAATCCTTATATCAGACAAATTAGATTTTAAACCAAAGACGGTAATAAGAGATGAGGAAGGACACTATATCCTACTTAAAGGGTCTATCCAACAAGAAGACCTAACAATTGTAAATATCTATGCCCCTAACATGGGAGCAGCCAATTATATAATCCAATTAATAACAAAAGCAAAGAAACACATTGACAACAATACAATAATAGTAGGAGACTTTAACACCCCCCTCACTGAAATGGACAGATCATCTAAGCAAAAGATCAACAAGGAAATAAAGACTTTAAATGACACACTGGACCAGATGGACTTCACAGACATATTCAGAACATTCCATCCCAAAGCAACAGAATACACATTCTTTTCTAGTGCTCATGGAACATTCTCCAGAATCGATCACATCCTAGGTCATAAATCAGGTCTCAACCAGTACCAAAAGATTGGGATCATTCCCTGCCTATTTTCAGACCACAATGCTTTGAAACTAGAACTCAATCACAAGAGGAAAGTCGGAAAGAACTCAAATACATGGAGGTTAAAGAGCATCCTACTAAAGAATGAATGGGTCAACCAGGAAATTAAAGAAGAATTAAAAAAATTCATGGAAACCAATGAAAATGAAAACACAACTATTCAAAATCTTTGGGATGCAGCAAAGACAGTCCTAAGAGGAAAGTATATAGCAATACAAGCCTTTCTCAAGAAACAAGAAAGGTCTCAAGTACACAACCTAACCCTACACCTAAAGGAGCTGGAGAGAGAACAGCAAATAAAGCCTAAACCCAGCAGGAGAAGAGAAATAATAAAGATCAGAGCAGAAATCAATGAAATAGGAACTAAAAGAACAGTAGAACAGATCAACGAAACTAGGAGCTGGTTCTTTGAAAGAATTAACAAGATTGATAAACCCCTGGGGGCGCCTGGGTGGCTCAGTCGTTAAGCGTCTGCCTTCGGCTCCGGTCATGATCCCAGGGTCCTGGGATCGAGCCCCGCATCGGGCTCCCTGCTCTGCGGGAAGCCTGCTTCTCCCTCTCCCACTCCCCCTGCTTGTGTTCCCTCTCTCGCTGTCTCTGTCTCTGTCAAATAAATAAATAAAATCTTTAAAAAAAAAAAAAAAAAAAGATTGATAAACCCCTGGCCGGACTTATCAAAAAGAGAAGAGAAATGACCCAAATCAACAAAATCATGAATGAAAGAGGAGAGATCACAACCAACACCAAAGAAATACAAACAATTATAAGAACATATTATGAGCAACTCTATGTCAGCAAATTAGATAACCTGGAAGAAATGGATGCATTCCTAGAGAGGTATCAACTACCAAAACTGAACCAGGAAGAAAGAGAAAACCTGAACAGACCTATAACCACTAAGGAAATTGAAGCAGTCATCAAAAATCTCCCAAAACACAAAAGCCCAGGGCCAGATGGCTTCCCAGGGGAATTCTACCAAACATTTAAAGAAGAATTAATACCTATTCTTCTGAAACTGTTCCAAAAAATAGAAATGGAAGGAAAACTTCCAAACTCATTTTATGAGGCCACCATTACCTTGATCCCAAAACCAGACAAAGACCCCATCAAAAAGGAGAATTACAGACCAATATCTCTGATGAACATGGATGCAAAAATTCTCACCAAAATACTAGCCAATAGGATCCAACAGTACATTAAAAGGATTATTCACCATGACCAAGTGGGATTTATCCCTGGGCTGCAAGGTTGGTTCAACATCCGCAAATCAATCAACGTGATACACTACATTAACAAAAGAAAGAACAAGAATCATATGATCCTCTCAATAGATGCAGAAAAAGCATTTGACAAAGTACAGAATCCTTTCTTGATCAAAACTCTTCAGAGTATAGGCATAGAGGGTACATACCTCAATATCATAAAAGCCATCTATGAAAAACCTACAGCGAATATCATTCTCAATGGGGAAAAACTGAGAGCTTTCCCCCTAAGGTCAGGAATGCGGCAGGGATGTCCACTATCACCACTGCTATTCAACATAGTATTAGAAGTCCTAGCCACAGCAATCAGACAACAAAAAGAAATAAAAGGCATCCAAATTGGCAAAGAAGAAGTCAAACTCTCACTCTTTGCAGATGATATGATACTTTATGTGGAAAACCCAAAAGACTCCACCCCAAAACTGCTAGAACTCATACAGGAATTCAGTAAAGTGGCAGGATATAAAATCAATGCACAGAAGTCAGTGGCATTCCTATACACCACAACAAGACAGAAGAAAGAGAAATTAAGGAGTCGATCCCATTTACAATTGCACCCAAAACCATAAGATACCTAGGAACAAATCTAACCAAAGAGGCAAAGGATCTGTACTCAGAAAACTATAAAATACTCATGAAAGAAATTGAGGAAGACACAAAGAAATGGAAAAACGTTCCATGCTCATGGATTGGAAGAACAAATATTGTGAACATGTCAATGCTACCTAGAACAATCTACACATTCAATGCAATCCCCATCAAAATACCATCCACTTTTTTCAAAGAAATGGAACAAATAATCCTAAAATTTGTATGGAACCAGAAAAGACCCCGCATAGCCAGAGAATACTGAAAAAGAAAAGCAAAGCTGGCAGCATCACAATTCCGGACTTCCAGCTCTATTACAAAGCTGTCATCATCAAGACAGTATGGTACTGGCACAAAAACAGACACATAGATCAATGGAACAGAATAGAGAGCCCAGAAATGGACCCTCAACTCTATGGTCAACTAATCTTTGACAAAGCAGGAAAGAATGTCCAATGGAAAAAAGACAGTCTCTTCAACAAATGGTGTTGGGAAAATTGGACAGCCACACACAGAAGAATGAAACTGGACCATTTCCTTACACCACACACAAAAATAGACTCCAAATGGTTGAAAGACCAAAATGTGAGACAGGAGTCCATCAAAATCCTAAAGGAGAACACAGGCAGCAACCTCTTCGACCTCAGCTGCAGCAACTTCTTCCTAGAAACATCGCCAAAGGCAAGGGAAGCAAGAGCAAAAATGAACTATTGGGACTTCATCAAGATAAAAAGCTTTTGCAAAGCAAAGGAAACAGTCAACAAAACCAAAAGACAACCGACAGAATGGGAGAAGATATTTGCAAATGACATATCAGATAAAGGGCTAGTATCCAAAATCTATAAAGAACTTATCAAACTCAATACCCAAAGAACAAAGAATCCAATCAAGAAATGGGCAGAAGACATGAACAGACATTTTGCCAAAGAAGACATCCAAATGGCCAACAGACACATGAAAAAGTGCTCAATAGCACTCGGCATCAGGGAAATCCAAATCAAAACCTCAATGAGATACCACCTCACACCAGTCAGAATGGCTAAAATTAACAAGTCAGGAAATGACAGATGTTGGCAGGGATGCGGAGAAAGGGGAACCCTCCTACACTGTTGGTGGGAATGCAAGCTGGTGCAGCCACTCTGGAAAACAGTATGGAGGTTCCTCAAGAAGTTGAAAATAGAGCTACCATATGATCCAGCAATTGCACTACTGGGTATTTACCCCAAAGATACAAAAGTAGGGATCCGAAAGGGTACGTGCACCCCGATGTTTATAGCAGCAATGTCCACAATAGCCAAAGTGTGGAAAGAGCCAAGATGTCCATCGACAGATGAATGGATAAAGAAGATGTGCTATATATATACAATGGAATATTATGCAGCCATCAAAAGGAATGAGATCTTGCCATTTGCAACGACGTGGATGCAACTGGAGGGTATTATGCTGAGCGAAATAAGTCAAACAGAGAAAGACATGTATCATATGACCTCACTGATATGAGGAATTCTTAATCTCAGGAAACAAACTGAGGGTTGCTGGAGTGGGGGGTGGGGTGGGAGGGATGGGGTGACTGGGTGATGGACACTGGGGAGGGTATGTGTTCTGGTAAGCGCTGTGAATTGTGCAAGACTGTTGAATCTCAGATCTGTACCTCTGAAACAAATAATGCAATATATGTTAAGAAAAAAAAAAAAAGAAGAAGATAGCAGGAGGGGAAGAATGAAGGGGGGGAAATCGGAGGGGGAGAAGAACCATGAGAGACGATGGACTCTGAAAAAGAAACTGAGGGTTCTAGAGGGGAGGGGGGTGGGAGGATGGGTTAGCCTGGTGATGGGTATTGAGGAGGGCACATTCTGCATGGAGCACTGGGTGTTATGCACAAACAGTGAATCATGGAACACTACATCTAAAACTAATGATGTAATGTATGGGGATTAACATAACAATAAAAAAAATTAAAAAAAATAAAATAAAATAAATATCCACATTTAATAGCAAGGTAAAAAAAACTTTCTCTTACTTTATATAAGCTTCCACATGAATTATCACACTGATAATGGACATGAACTGGAGTTTAAAAAAAGAATATTAAATATTATATGTAAAAGTGTTCAGCTCAATGAGTGTTACACAGTAGCTGTTCAGTAAGTGATGGCCATTGTTTTTTGTTTGTCTAGAGAGAGGGAGAGAGAGAACGGGGGGAGGGGCAGGGAGAGAGGGACAGACAGAATCTCAAGCAGGCTCCATACCGAGCATAGGGCCAGACGTAGAGCTCGATCTCAGGACCCTGAGATCATGACCTGAGCCGAAATCAAGAGTCAGATGCTTAACCGACTGAGCCACCCAGGCGCCCCACCACTGTTTTTATTCTCACTTGGGAAGCGAGCTTCAAGAGCACCTCCAGGAGGGTCAAGATTTTTACCAAAAAATAGCTTAAAATATTCTCATACACTTGAATAAATTTTGATTCAATTGAGGTCCCTACAGTTCTGGGTCACAGCATGGAAAAAAGGCAAAAAGTTATAGAAGCAGGAGTTACTCATCCACTGCCTTATCAAAACAGAGTCTCTGGATTTCTAAGGAGATTGACACCAACCAGGATGAGTTCTGTGTAAAAAATGATTTTCAATATTTGTGGCACCTAAAAAATCCAAACAATTAATTTAGTATTGCTTGACTTGGAGCCCAGCACCAGAGTATTTTTTTAAAAAAGATTTTATTTGTTTATTTGAGAGAGAGATCACGAGCAGGGGGAAGGGTAGAGGGAGAAGCAGACTTCCCGCTGAGCACGCAGCGCCATGCAGGACTTGATCCCAGGACCCCGGGATCATGAGCGGAGCCGAAGGCAGACGCCCAACCGACTGAGCCACCCAGGCATTCCCACCAGATTATTTTTAAGAACTCTTCAGTGACTCTAGTTTGCAGCCAGGATGAAAACCCACCAAGCTTTTAAAACAAAAATGAACTATCCGATGAAAGATAAGAATTTACTCCTCTAGGGGCACCTGGGTGGCTCAGTCGGTTAAGCGTCTGCCTTCGGCTCAGGTCATGATCCTGGGGTCCTGGGTTTGAGTCCCGCATCAGGCTCCTTGCTCAGCATGGAGCCTGCTTCTCCCTCTCCCTCTGCCCCTCCTTCCTGCTCATGCTCTGTCTCTCTCGCTCTCTCTCTCAAATAAATACATAAATAAAATCTTTAAAAAAATAATTTACTCCTTTAAATATTTGAAATTTCTTCCAAATCACCCGAGTCTCATTGTATTTGCTGCTAAATCACTTTCTGAAAAGTGATCAAGAACTGGGAAACAACAAAGTCATCCTTCAGTAGGTGTGTAGATGAACTTCAGTACATCCAGGCAACGGACTATTATTCAGCACTATAAAGAAATGAGCTGTCAAGCCATGAAAGGACAAGGAAGCACTTTAGATGCATATTACTAAGTGAGAAAAGCCCATCTGAAAAGGCTACATACTGTACGATTCCCACTACATGACATTCTGGAAAAGGCAAAACTATAGAAGCAATGAAAAGATCAGTGGTTGCTAGGGGCTGGAGGAGGGAGGAATAAATAGGCAGAGCATGGAGAGTTTTAAGGGCAGCGAAACTACGCTGTATGATGGAATAATGGTGGATTATATCCTAATATAGTTGTCAAAACCCAAAGAATCTATAACACCAAGAATGGACCCTACTGTAAACTATGGACTTCGGGTGATAGTGATGTGTCAGGGGAGGTTCACCAGTATTACCAAAGTCCCGCTCCAGTTGGGGGTGTTCATAAGCGGGGAGGCTGTGCATGTGGCGGGAGGGGGGGCAGGAGGTATATAGAAATAACTGTACTTTCCACTCAAGTTTGCTCTGACCCTAAATATGCTTGAAAAAAATGAAGTCTATTTTTTAAAAAAGAAAGAAACCAACGGTCTCATGTAAAAATCTTTAGGCCAAAGTCACAAAGATGCACATCCTTACTTCCTCTGAAATGAGGCATGGGCATGTGATTTTGATCGGGGCAATAAAACGTGGATTAAAGTGATGTGGCCACTTCCCATGGAAGCTTTCAAAGCTGCCACACACTTCACCACGCCCAGGTCGCTGACTAACGATTCCTCATGTCAGAGCAAAAATTAAACTCGTTTGTGTTAAATCCCAGGTCTGGAGATGGTTTATTACTGCGGCACCACTGTTATCTGCTGATTAAGATGCTGCAGCTTGAGACCCTGAATGGACCTCTTCGATCTCAGGGTTTCTCAGGCTCAGTATGAGCGATGCTTGGGTTGGGCGATGCTGTGCTGTGGGAGTTGTTCTGGGCATGGCAGGATGTTGAGAGGCATCCCCTGGGCTGGACGCCCTGGGGGCCAGCAGCGCCCCCTTCCCCAGATGTGACTACACCAGACAGTCTGGTTACACTTGTGTGAGGTACCTCTAAGAAGTCCAATTCATAGGGACAGAAAAAGAAATGGTGGTTGCCCGGGGCTGGAGGGGAGGAAGGAATGGGGAGTTATCTTCGAACGGGTACAGAGTTTCAGTTTTATAAGATGAAGAAGGGGGCGCCTGGGTGGCTCAGTCGGTTAAGCGTCTGCTTTTGGCTCAGGTCATGATCCCAGGGTCCTGGGATGGAGCCCCATGTTGGGCTCCTTACTCAGCAGGGAGCCTGCTTCTCTCTCTGCTGCTCCTCCTGCTTGTGCTCTCTCTCTCTAATAAATAAATAAAATCTTAAAAAAAAATAAAATATAAGATGAAAAGGGGTCTGGAGATGGTCGGTGGTGATGGTTGCACAACAGTGAACGTGCCTCGGAGCCATCCACCAAAAAATTGTCAAAACGCTAAATTTTATGTTCTGTGTATTTTGCCACGATTTTTAAAAATAGAAGGGGCAAAAAGGACTCCAGACATTGCCAATTGTTCCTCCCTGGGGGACAAAATTGCCCCTGGTTGGGAACCGCTGTTCTGGCGGTAGGGGCAGCTCGTTGAAACAGATGTGTGAAAACGCAGGGCCAGGGCTCAGCTGCTTTAGCCCATCAAGGGTTAGAATTTCAACTCTCCTAAAACGGTTTTCATCTGCTCAGATTTTAGGCCAGGCCCTCCACAACAATTAAATAGTTTGATCCAGAAAAGGCTCCTGCACGGATGGACCCAACACGGATGGGATAGAAACAAGCTCTGTAACAACTCTTACACTGTTCTGCATTTCTCCCTGCAGTTGAGAAACAGAATACACTAGGGATTTCATTCGGAGTAAGTCTTCCTCAAACCTCCCCATTGCTCTCACAGACTCTGAGATTAAGGGGCGAAGGGGGAGGGCGTTGAAGCAGAAGAGAGACCGGAGGGGCTCCCCAGCACGTGTGCGATGCAGTCATTTGACAAGTGTTCTTCTTGGGGAGTATTCGGCAAACCTGCCGCCCGGGGCTGGGGATGGCTCTGCTCTCCGGGGACTGAATGCCAAGCCGACCTGGAAAGAGCCCCCCGGCTTCCTCCTCCAGCCCCACCCTGAGTTATCTTTTTATCTCAACGCTGGGGCTTCATGCTCCCCGCTCCGTCCTTTGCCATAAGGACTCCCCCAGATGGCCGTATCTAGGACCATTATTACATGGAGGGTAACGACAGCACCGGGTGAACACTTGTCTCCAAGACAGGGACTGGCTTTCTTGATGACGGCACTTCTCCCTCTGGCCATCATGAACATTCTCCCATCGACGCCGAACCTGCTCCCCCAAACCTCTGTAACAGGCACGAACGGACTGGGTTCCCAAGGCCAGAATCCTTAACTAATCCTCTCCCCACAAAGTAGGACTCGTTTCTCAAGCTGTTGTTTCAGCTGCTCACTCCAACATCTGCTCTTGATTTGCTGAACGGAACACCTCCAACAGGCACAGAGCTGCGTTGTTATGTCTCATCCCGCCCCGCTTGGTGTCCCCTGTGCCCTCAGACACGTCCCTGTCTGTCTGCGGGGCTCACCTCGCCCCCTCCTCCCCCCCCGCCCCGTTCTGCCTGCCCACCGTGGACCCAGCATCTGGGCTCCAGGCCCCCGCCCCTCGGGGACTTGTACCATCGCTCTCAGCCCGGAATCCTGAACCTCTCCATCCCTAGGGCTCCTTCATTTATTCAACAGTTTAAGACTCTCCCATTTTAGGGGGGAAAAATCTCTTTATTCCTGTCTCTCTCTCCAGCTTCTTAAAGCAAAGTCCACACTCTTCCTTGATACTTATTTACCCCAGTAGTGGGGTCATCAGTGCCCCCCCACACACACACACAAAATGTGTTTTTCCCAGGAAGCTCAGAGTGTGACCTTATTTGAAAATAGCGTTTTGCAGATGTAATTAGTGCAGTTAGTAAATCTAAGAAGAGGCCAGGAGACTCGGCCAGCGCTCAGGGAGAAGGCCACAGACTGGGGCATTGCGTCTACAAGCCAAGGAACCCCGAGGGTTGCAGGCAACACCAGGAACTAAGAGAAAAGCACAGAACAGACCTTCCTTAGAGCCTTCAGAGAGAGCATGGCCCTTCTGACACCTTGACTTCAGACTTCAAGCCTCCAGAACCAGGAGAGAGTAAATTGCTGCTATTTGAAGCCCCCTGGACTGAGGTGCTTTGTGGCGGCAGCCCCAGGAAACTAAGACACCCCGTAAGTCACCATAATTCTCCTTCTGGCTCCAAGATCCTTCTGCATGTGACCAGCTAGTGCCAAATCCAGTCTTCCTTTTATTTGACCTTTCTGGGCTCCAGCTACTCATTTACTCCTTGTTGCTCTTCTGCATCTGTACCATGACGGCCCCTAGTTCTCCTCGGCATCTTCTCGGCCCCCCTGAGGTCCCCCCACCCACACAGCACCTCATGAACAGGGGTGTCCCGCGTCCGTCCCCACCTGTCTTCTCCTCTACCCATGCCTCATCCAAACACCAGCTCTCCCGCCTCCCCCATGCTGACAGCTCCCCACACCCCCTGCCCAAACCACTCTCCTGAGTTCCAGTTTTCAGTCTCCTACTGCCTCCTGGACTTCCGCCTGGCGCTTGTACGCTCTGGGGCTTGTACGAGCCCCTCAGATACTCCATGGCTGAGGCAGAAGTCTTCACCTGGAATCCCCCTCTCGAACACACCTGCTTCTCCTGCCATAACCGTGTGTCCACGCAGGGGCACAAGCCCGACGCCTGGCCTCTCCCTGGACTCCGACTATACCCTTCACTGTGCTCACCACGCCAAAGGACACTAGCCAGCAGGTAAATGCACCCCCTCCTGTCCATCCCCACTGCTGCAGCTTTAACTCACACTCTCACCACCTCTTGCCCCTAGTAGAAATCCCTACGAAATCCCATGTTAATGCTCCTCTTGGGGAGAAGCCTTCTTATACCATCTTCAGATGAGTCACTTCTGGCTTCAAATGCTTTAGAGGGTCCTGGTTGCCTGCAGGACACTGTCGTTAGCACAGCTCGGCTCCGAATAGTGAGGCTTCTTAGCATCTGGCTCTCAGGAGTTGAGAGTGAAGGGACTCCGGACTCAATTCCAGGATCTACCACAAACTTGCTGTGTGGCCCTGGGCAAGGGACCTACCCTCTCTGTGCCTCAGATTAGATTCCTCCTCTGTAAAATGAGGACAATAATAATAATACCTCCCTCCCTGGGTCCTTATAAAGATTAAATTTTGGAAGTGCCTGGAACTGCATCCAGCCAGGGGTAAGTGAGCACTAAATATTCACTCTGTAAGTACTGCTTTCTGCTCTCCTTTCCATATGGTATGTACATTGTTCTCCCGCCAATCAGAATGAACCTCTAATTACACTCTGTTCCCCTGGTTCTTGGCCCGAACACAGAGTGGAATACCATTTTCCCCCAACCTCTCATCCCAAGTACCCAGTGAACAGACTTCAAGACTCAGCTCCTCTGGGAAGCTGCCCTAACCACCCCTCCGCTGGAGTTAGACGTGCCCTTCACTGGGCCTTCATTCGGTTCCTTGTGCTCTATCGGAGAACAGATCACACTGGATCATGCAAAGTGCTTTCTCTCTCTGTGTCCACTCCTTCAGGCCGGATGTGGCCTTATTCATCTTCGCAATGCCAGCCCCTGGCACAGAGCCCACTCAGTAAAGGCTGTAGAATTAAGTGATGATGCATATGGACACAGAGTAGACGTGGGGTGCAAATGTGTCACCAGCCCCAGGGATAGTCTGGCTGGAACCACGGTCCTGATATAATTATTAACAACACCCCCTTTCACTTTCAAAACTGTCTCCACATGCAGAGTGAACTGTTAAGGGTCGCTGTAGGCGGGAGGGCGACAATTCTCGCCCCAGTCGCTTAACGACTGTTTTGGAATGCCTCACGCACTGAATCAACCAAATGGATCATAGAATCTGAGTAGAATGGAATTTCCAAATAATCGATAGAAGGTAAAAGGGATTTAAAGGGAAAGTAACTTAAAATACAATTATATGTCTTTTGATGTAGAAGTGCTTGGGTAAATGACTTCTTCTGGCCAAGATGAAGCCACAGAGACCAAAATTACCCTCCCACCTGAAAGAGCAGAAAACTAGACAACATACGTGAAGACACTGTAATGAAGCAGTAAAGGACAGGGATCCCCCAGAGATGGAAAACAAATCAGGGGAGCGCTCCCACTGTCCCAGTTTTCTGTCTTGTGAGGGTTTCCTGGCCGCAGCCCAGGGAGCAGGTCTAGACAGAGCTCAGAGGTCTCCCTGACTTGAGAAGACAGAGCTGGGAAGTCCGGGAAGGCCAAGGTGGCTAGACCAGCAGAGCGGGGTACTGGGGAGAGCTGCCTCCAATACTCATCCCCCTCGAGTATCCTGCAGAGTACCGATCAGAGAGCATGCATGTGAGAGCATGCCTGAGACAGGAGAAAGAACCATCCACCAGGATTAAAGGGAACGGCACCGGGTGCTCACATGGGGCAGGATTAGTGCCTGGGGCTGTCAGCCAGAGTGGACAACCTCAATTCACGAGGCTTCAGGTAGAGTACTCATGAGGCTTTGGGTTCTGCCTCAGTGCTTGGGGCAAAGCAGTCTTAGATCAAGTGCTGTTCTTTTTTTTTTTTTTAAGATTTTTATTTATTTGAGAGAGAGAGTGCGTGCATGAGCAGGGGCAGAGGGAGAAGGAGAAGCAGACTCCCCACTGAGCAGGGAACCTGATGTGGGACCCTGGGATCATGATCTGAGCCGAAGGCAGGCGCTTAACCAACTGAGCCACCCAGGCGCCCCTCAAGCGCTGTTCTTAATGCCTAACTAAGTAAAATCTGAAAAGATCAAACCCTTTCCAAGTAGCTTAACAGTGTGATAGAACAAAGTTCAGGAATAGTTAGAGAAATAAAAAACTATCAAGCACCCAACAGAGTGAAACTTACAGTGTCTGTCACCCAGTCAAAAATGATCAGAGATGTGAAGAGGCAAGAAACTAGGACACAGAATGGGGATAGAAATCGATCATAAACAACCCAGAAACGACATAAATGATAGAGTTAGCATACAAGTACATCTGGACACTTATGTTACTGTATCCCATATGTTCCAGAAGCTAAAGATTGAGCATTGTCTCTGGAGACATGGAAGATAGAGAAAAAGACCCAAATGCACTTGTAGAAACGAACATTATAATGTGTGAGACGAAGAACACCCTGGATGGGATCAACAGCACATTACACATTGCAGAATGAAGGATAAGTACGTTTTTTAAATTAGCCAAAATGAAACAGAGAAAAAGAACACTGGAAAAAATTAAGAGCATCAGTGAGCTATGGGACAACTTCAAGCAACCTAACATATTTGTATTTGGAGTCCCAGGAGGGAGGAGGGAC
Source organism: Phoca vitulina (assembly GCF_004348235.1). Classification (NCBI taxonomy): domain Eukaryota; kingdom Metazoa; phylum Chordata; class Mammalia; order Carnivora; family Phocidae; genus Phoca; species Phoca vitulina. The sequence goes on along the minus strand of NW_022589740.1, from coordinate 8,903,623 downwards.
AGAAAAAATACAGAAATAAGGTTAAGGTTTTTCCACCTGTTCAGGTAAGACTAACACAGAACACAGCGCACTAGTCACGTGCTTACATTTAAACCATGGCATCGACAGCCACAGATGCAGTCCTCTGCTGGAGGTGCTGTACCCCAGATTTCAATTCAAATGTGGTTTTCTTCCTTGGGTGGGACTGTCTGGTATATTCTGGGATGGTCACCAACCCTAAATATCACCCAGGGGCGCCTGGGTGTCTCAGTCGTTTAAGCAGCCGACTTTTGATTTCGGCTCAGGTCAGGATCTCGGGGTTGTGAGATGGGTCCCCGTGTCAGGCTCCGTGCTGGGTGTGGAGCCTGCCTAAGATTGTGTCTCTCCCTCTCCCTCTGCCCCTCCCCACTCGTGCTCTCGCTCTCTCAAAAAAAAAAAAAAAAAAAAAAAAACAACCTAAATATCACCCCCCAAAAATTTTAGTAATGCCTCCCAATCATTGTGCCCCAAAACCAAAAATCACTCCCTGAGTAAGGTTCCACTTCTTTGATAACCATTGGTCTAGAATAGACCAGGGTAGCAAACTATGGTCTGCCCGTGGGCTGCATTGGTATGGCCTGTGAGCCAAGAACGGCTTCCCGTTTTTAAAAGGTTGTGAAGAGGAGAAGAAAGAGGAGGGAGAGAAGGAGGAGAAGAGAAGGGAAGGGAAAGGAAGGGAAGGGAACAGAAAAAAAGAAGAGAAAAGAAGAGGAAGAGGAGAATAAAGAGGGAGAGAAGAAGAAAAGGAAAAGCGGCAGATTACATACAGCCCACAATGCCTAAAACAAGATTTTGCTGACCCCTCGTCTGGACTCCAGAGGAAAAAGGATGTCATGTGGTCCATTTCCACAAGGAGTTTAGAACCTAAGGGGGAATGCAGGAATGTATCCGCCAGGATTCAGAGAAGCAGAAGCCGTGTGAGCGGTCCGCTACAGGGCATTTATTAGGGGGGCTAGCCCGTCTACGGTTAGGACAGTGGTGGACAGAGTCCACAGCAGGCAGATGCCTTTGTGTCTGGTGACAGCTGGAAGTTACTCCAGGGCAGCAGAGCCCTCAGTCGGGAGGCAAAGTGGCACACGACGTGGGGGCAAAGCAAGTAGAGACTGGAACCCGCCAGAACCCACTGGACCTCATGAAGACAAACCAGAACCCACATCTCTCACCACCTCCAGCCTCGGTGATGAGAGTGACCCAGTGCCCTCCGCCCCAGAGCTGCCCACGTGCCCTCATCCTCCCACATGTTCTCATGACACCGTAGGTTTGCCCAGCAAAGCACGCATCGCACCATCCTATGCTTGCCTGCTTCCTTGTGACTGGAACACAAAGAAAATGTCAAGCAAAATTCCACCTGTACTTTGGGACACATCGTAGTTATTATCATCACGAAACGATAGCTGGCTTTTCTAGAGCATTTGTGCACCAGGCACTATGCTAAGCACTTCGCATGCATTATTTCAGGTAACCCTCGCAATGAAATCTGTCATTGTCCCCGCTGTATAGATGGGGACAGTGAGGCTTGGAGAGGTTAAGTGGTTTGCCCAAGATCACAGAGCTAGCCAGAGGCAGAACTGGAATGCAAACCAACATACATTTCATCCAGAGACCCGAGACCTCGCTGCCATCTATCCTCGGCTAGTCCCTGAGAAAACAGGAGCCTGGGGGTTTGGGGCTTTTTTTTTTTTTTTTAACCAAATAAAAGCTGTTTCCTTGTAGTGGGTATTTAAACAGTTTTAGTAAACATTGGAAATCTATTCCAGGATTAAATTTCCAAAGCTACTGAAAGCCAAATATACACATATAATAGACATATAAGATACACATAGATAATATATAATATACAGATATAATATATCATATTAAGTGCTGAATGCAGTGAATCGGGAAACTCAAGCAAACAAAAAGTACCCAAAAGCATTATACAGAGCATCGACTGCTTACCAAACAGGTATTAAATGGCCAGGAAATGTGACCTATTCATTAAGGTATTACACAGATCCAGCCTTACCTAAAATCTCTATCTATTCTAGGTGAATAATAATAATTTTCAAATAATGTTGGTAATTCGAATATTTAGATCCACCCAAGCTCAAATCAGAGTCCAATATATGAACACGCTTTTACACACTTATCAATATTATAGATACACTGATTTAAATTAATTTCACCTGTGTTTTTGACAATGTGCTGGAAATCATTTGAGGTATAAAGATCAATAAGACTCAAAGGGATTCCAGAGAGTGCATTACATAGAAATGTCTGCAAACAACTGCAGAATGAGACAAATGAGAGAATAGAAGTCCAATATACAATGGAAGAATGGCAATGGAAATTTTATTTAGTGTGTATACTTATTAAAGTAGTAGGAACCCAAAAAGGTTGATTACTTTCCCTTTTTTTTTTAAGATTTATTTACTTATTTAAGAGAGAGAGTGGGGGGAGGGGCAGAGGGAGAATCTCAAGCAGACTCCCCTACTTGTGCTCTATTGACCGAGCCAGCTAGTAATCTTTTTTTTTTTTTAAACTCATCCAATGTTTATTGAATAGTGAACCGTTGCCAACACTGCTGAACTCTGCAACTCACTCACCCGTAGGAATCTCTTTTTAAAAATTATATGTTTAGGAAAATTTCATATAAGCCTTCCCATGCTTCCCCGAATAAAAATTTATTCTCTCAACAGTTGACTCTTCAAACTATCTTGACTACTCCCTGCCCCTCTACAAACAATACTATTATCTGCTAATATTTGAAAGTCTAAATAAATGATATTATGCTGGGGTGCCTGGGTGGCTCAGTTGGTTGGGCGTCTGCCTTTGGCTAGGGTTGTGATCCCAGGGTCCTGGGATCGAGCCCCGCGTTGGGCTGCCTGCTCAGCGGGTTGCCTGTTTCTCCCTCTCCCTCTTTGGCTCCATCAGCCGCTCCCCCTACTTGTGCTCTCGCTCAGTCTCTCTCAAATAAATAAATAGAAAAATTTTTAAATAAATAAATAAATAACCATATGCTTGAGAATATCTTACCAGAAAGATGTTGCCTGTAATCACAAGATCCAGAATGTCCAATTCTTTAAGATGAACAGTCCAGTTTCTGCAAAAACAAAAATGCAGTACAATAAAGGGGATTGAAGAATCTTTACCGAGACAGAAGACATGGTATCAACCGTGTAAGTGTAGCCCTTGTTTGTTTCCTAATTTAAACCAACCAACTAAACAAAAAGTTCTGAGATGATTCAGAATATGTGAATATTCCCTGGAGAAGTTGGTGCTATTAATGAGTTACTCAGGGGGGCTAATGGTATAGTGGTTACATACCATGAAATGGAATTCTTATCTTTTAGGGAAATGTTCAAAAATATTTATGGGTGAAATGACAGGATATCTGGGATTTGATTCAAAATAATCCAGTGGGAAGAGGACTGTCAGAGGGTAAAGATGAAACCAGGCTGGCCTTGGGGGGTGGAGGGGGGCATATGGAGGTTAATTTCACTAATCTCTCTAACTTTGTGTATGTTTGGAAGTTTCTATTATATGTATTTCAAAAAGACTTAAAACTTAAGGGAGAAGTCAACACTGCTTGAAATATGGCACAATATCTCTTATACAAGAGATACTTCAGATAACACAATAATAGTCATGTTAATTTTCAGAACTACTGGTCATGAATATGGCCTTAAATATAGACATAGCTATTCATAGCAAAACTATCTGAGAAAAGGAAATCTCTTACACTTAATTTAATTTCGTTGTTCTCTTTGCCTGTATTTGGGAATAGAAACTGTTTCACTAGCTGAATAAATCATAACTATCCCAAAGTGTTCTTAATTACTGATTTCGATAAACATACTCCTGCATTCCAAGAACAAATAAGAAAATGAAGTTTATGGGGCGCCTGGGTGGCTCAGTCGGTTAAGTGTCTGCCTTCCGCTCAGGTCATGATCCCAGGCTCCTGGGATCGAGCCCCACATCGGGCTCCCTGCTCAGCGGAAAGCCTGCTTCTCCCTCTCCCACTCCCCCTGCTTGTGTTCCCTCTCTCACTGTCTCTCTCTGTCAAATAAATAAATAAAATCTTTATAAAAGAAAGAAAGAAAATGAAGTTTATATCCAGGTATTTCTTTTATAAGCATCCATTTTGACATATAAACCTTGATTATGTTAAGGTAGTTGAGCAATGGGGAACTGGTGTGGAACTGAATTTCAGACTGGATTCTCAAACCCTTTTGCTTTTCCTACACCTATTTTTCCGTGGTGGTTTTTTTGGGGGGGTGGTGGTGATAGATTTTGGTATTATTAGCTATCATCTATGTAAGTTCTTTGAACCAAGTGGTGTATATGGAATCAATGAATACTCGAAACACACTTAAATAATTTCAGTGCTGATACAAAAAAAGAAAGAAAGAAAGAAAAAACAGCCATTAAGCCTAAACCATTTTTGTAGAAATGACAGGTAGGGGACATTAGCAGTCAGAGTGGGATTACAGTTCAGACTAGACATTTCTGAACATTCTTCCTAAGTGCCAGGGGGAATGAGAGCCCAGTCCCCTCAGGCTTTCAGTGCAATGTGGTGACGGATCGGTGCAAAACCCCGAAAGCTGAAAATCGCTTCACCTCGCTCTCAGCCCTGTTAGTTCTTACTGCCGTTTTGACCTTATTCCTTTTCTCTTAGTTTCTGCTGTTTCTCTAGATTTTCTGTCCTTATTGCTTCTAAGGCAGATGAAAGCCAGATGAAAGGAGCTGGGGCGTCTGGCTTCGGGAGAGAGCCACATTAGCTGCATTCCCATGAGTATTTTGAAACTGCGGACACCCACAGTGTGCCGGGGCAGGACGCGGAGAACGTCACCGCCGCGCCACACGGCCCCGGGCCGCCGACGGGCCCCGAGGCTCGCCGCCTTCTGCCAGCTCAGTCCGCAGCTTCCCAGACGCCCCCTCTCCTCGCCCGCAGGCGCCCCCGCCTCCACTCCCACGCAGTGGGCCCGTTCCTTCTGACCTGAGGGTGAACTGCGGGCTGGCCCTGGCCCAGCCCAGCGTCGCCATCCCTCCCTAGCTCTGTCCAGGCAGGTGCGGCCCAGCCCCCTGGCCACATCACGACCCCTTCGCGCAGTCCAGAACCAGTGCCTGGCGCGGGGCGCGAGCCGGAGCGCAGGGTCAAGGTTCCCGGGACGAAGTGTGGCCTGGCGGGGCAGCGCGGGGCAGCCATCCGCCTAACTCCACCGCCGAGGGCGGGCGGCACGGAGGGGGCGGCGGCTGCGGACCCGCAGGCGGACTGGGGGGGTCGCAGCACCGCCGACAACTACGTCCAGGCGTGCCTGGGTTCTTGGGGCTCACCAGCGGAAAGAGGACGCAAATCCCACTGGGGAGGAAGAACGCACCCTCCTCTGCCTCCTGGCTGCCTACCTTGGGTGGAGTCGGGTAGTTCGGCGCGGACCCGGGCGCAGCAGGTGCAGTCCCGGCCGTGACCTTCCCACTGCTCCACCCAAGCGCTTCCTAGACAAACGCGGAGCAGAGCGCCCGGAGCTGGGCTGGGGAAGCGACGGCGCGAGCTTGGGGGGGCCGGGTCCTGGGGGGGACAAGCGCGCTTCCCGGCACGCCGGGCCTGGGCAGGGAGCCGGGAATTTAGGTCCGTTTAGGCCTCGGTCTCTGTGACCCACCCGAGGCCCAACCAGGAGAAGGTCGCGGGCGCCCTTAGGGTTAGCGGTTCAGAAACCAAATAGGGCCCGGTGCCACGCCTAAGGGTCTTGGGGCGAGTTTCTCAGTTTCTCTAAGTCGCAAACTTCTCATCTGTGTGATGGGGATTCCAGCGTGGCTTCTCCACTGCGTGCTGGGAGGGCTAAAGGGGAGCCCAGTGCCTGGCAGACGGACAGGGAGCAGAGGAGAACGGTGAGCCGCTGTCCTTACTGCCATTAGTTATTAGCCGGTGGGACCCGAGGGGGAGTCGCTTTACCCGCTTTCCCTCCTGCCCTCGCCCCAGCCTCTCTGCGCCTCCCAGCCCGTAGGCTCCGCTCCCCCAGCCGCTCGGGAAGTGTCCAGTCAGCCCGGTCTCAAGAAGACGAGCCCGAAGGTCGGAGGCAACCCCGTCTCTCGATCCCTCTGCGCAACAGGGAAACGCGGTGCCTTGCGCGCGGGGGTTTACAGCAGACCCGCGCTGTGGCCCTGACAGCCGCGGGGACCCGGGAGGCGCCCGGACGCCCCTGCGCGGACCCACCTGCCCCCGCGCCGCCCCGCCAGCACTGTGGGCTCAGCCCGGGCTCGTCCTCACCGCTGGGCTGGTGCTGGCCGCAGCACCCGGGCCGTGGCTGGGCGGGCCGGGAGGGGCACCCCGTGGGCCCCCCGCGAGGCCCGACCTGTCCGCGCAGTCGCCAAGTTCAGCTGGAGAACGTTTAGTTTACTCTTCCACCGAATCCACAGTTTTCTCGAAAATTCATGTTCGATGTGCTTTCATTAGTAGGAGCGGGAGGGGCCGGCTTGGGCCGGGTTCTGACCCTCAGACACCCGTGTTCGTGACGGTGCTGGTCTGGCCTGGGCCAAAGCGAAGGAAGAAACCGGCTTCAGCCCCGAGGGTCGGCTCTGGGCTCAGCGGCGGCTCCACGCATTGCTCCCACGAAGTTTGTTGACCGAATAAATGAACGCGTGTAGGCCCGCAGAGGGTTTCGCACTAAAGAGCAAGGCGAGTGGGGGTGGGGGCGGCGCTGGAACGTGAACGGGATTGTTCTTGGCAGGAAATAAGCTCTCTTTATTAGGGCTTGTTGCCAAACACAGGTAGCCCCAGATCTGCAGAATATGCTAAACGGATCTTAAAGCCGGGGTGCAGAGGGTCTGGCAAGACGGGGCAAAACCTGAGAAGGGAAAGTGGCTGGGGGGGGGGGGGTTAGAAGGGGCTTTTGGGTCGCCGGCAGCCGGAGCATAGGGGCCGTTGCGGGGAGTCCGCGGTGCTGGTGGTGCGGACTAAGGCTACACTGCACGTGCAGGGCGGAGGGAGAATGGAAGTTCGAGTCTAGGCGGCTACCTAGGTTGGGCTTGAGAGCTTCCCAGAACGTCCCCAGAACTGCACTACTGCAAGCCCAGAGGAGGTGAGGATCGCAGGCAAGACTCGCGAAGAAGTTCTCAGTGCTGGGGAGGAGATGAGAAACTGGGGCAAAAGTGGACCAATTAAACGGCTGTAAAAATGTGTCTGTCTTCCCTAGAAATTCACAGCTGGAACAGCGGAGTAGATGAACGGAAAGGACCTTCTCACATTTACCAAGTGACTTCTCCCAAAGCGGCAAGGAATGCAATTCTTTTGAAACAGGAGCCCTTCTCCGGACCGGGAGTGCCAGTGCCGCGGGGTCTCTAGAGACTTGCTTTCTCTGGGGAGTATTTCCTGATGGGCATCTTCGTCTGGTTTCCCTCCCACCCGGTCACCTGGAGCCGAACGACAGTGAAACCTTTCTGGTTGCAAAGTTCTTTCCTTTTGAAACAACAACAACAAAGTTCTCTCTGTTCTAAAGAAATGGACTATAAGCCCTTAGAAGGCATCCATCTGGGGAGAAAATGGTTTTAATTGTAAATGTCCACAACACAGTTGCTTCATTTGATCCTTGCTTTTTTCCCTGGCCCTGCTTTTGAAAATTCTAATGCCTTTTTAAAAAAAATTTCCTTAGTAAATGTTGGCTGCTACATTCTGAGTTGATCTCAGATGGTGCTCCACTTTGTCCAGGCGAAAAATCAACGTCTTTAGAAAAATGAAAAACAAATGGAGAATATATTTACAGTTCTCTCCAATTCTTTTTCTTCTATCGGTTTCATAAATACTGAATCCCGTTATTTTAAAACCCAGGACCTTTTCAACTTCAAATATTTGGAAGTTTTGAAAGCCGTTTTGAAAATTGTTTCTGCTACCTATAATGAATATGAATTGTAAAACTAAATTGTTTACCTGGGAGGAAGGAACTAAGTTTTATTTTTTTTAAGATTTTATTTATTTGCGAGAGAGAGAGAGAGAGAGCACAAGCGGGGGGGGGGGGGGGCAGAGGGAGAAGCAAGCTGCCTGCTAAGCAGGGAGCCCATCGCTGGGCTAGATCCCAGGACCCTGAGCTCATGACCCCAGCAGAAGGCAGAGGCTTAACCGACTGAGCCACCCAGGGGACCCAAGAACTAAGTTTTGAAAGAAGTTCCACTTAGAAATCGATTACTGGGAAGTAATATGAAATAAATGATGCAGTGTAGTGATTTCGCATTTTATTTAGTCTATATAGTTAGCTTTGATTTCAACATCTTTCCACGTAAGATGGCACATCAGACACACAGATCAGAAACAAATGTTTCAAAATTAAAATTCCATATTACACATCCATTTCAGGAAGACATAAAGAACATAAGTATTTTGCACTTGACTTGGGACTAATATTTACAGTTCCTAGGGGACAAGGGGAAACAAGTCGTGCATTGGACCTTGTGTATTTCCTTTTTCTTTCTTTTTTTTTTTTTAACCAGAACAAAATATCCCGCTCACGTTCCTACTTCCTCTGGAAATGTGTAACCGGAAAAGCCCTGGAAGCCACAACCGGAGGCTGGAAAAAAAAAAGGACGAGTTGCCGCCGTCCGAAGTTTATGTCCCGGTTGTCTGAACAGTATCCAACTTGAGCTTTGTAAATATCTTGCAGCGACCCGAACTGTGGTTCAGTTCGTGGTTGTTCAGATGAGGGATTCAGATGCACCCGCGTTGTCCCCGCCGTGCAGGGTGTTGTGCGTGAGAGCAGAAGGCGAGGAGAGCGGGACCCCTCATTGCTCTGCGCTACACCTTGGCTGCAGGTGCGCCCCGCGGAGTCAGCGCCCGGACAGGGTGTGGATGCTCCTCAAAAGGCTGGCAAGATACCCTCTCTGCCGGAAAGGCCGGCCACCGTGGTCAGCCCGGAGCCTTCTGCTCGGGGCTGACACCCCAGCAGCGCCGCGGGGGCGGACAGGTGTTGGCCCAGCAGAGCGCCCTCGCTCGGAGCGCCGCCGCTGGTACAGCCCTGCTGCTGGGGCTGCTGGGGCGGCTCTGAAATGGTCCGGGCGGCCGACGCGGCGGCCGCAGCGGACACGTGCAGCAAGGGGGTGGCGGCCCGGTGCTGCCACAGGCCCGCCGGGCGCTGCAGCAGGTGGCAGTAGCCCCACGGGGTCGGGGGCAGACCCTGCGCGGCCCTGGTGCCCCCTCCCCGGACCCCTCGCATGATACTCTCGATGCTGAAGGGGGTGCATCGGTGTCGCGGCCGCGCCGCCGGCCCCTTGCCCTCCTCCCAAGGCTGGGAGCGCGGAGAGGGCTGCAGCGCCGAGAGCGCGCCGGCGGCGGCCAGGTCGGCGGCCAGCGCTTTGCTGGGCGTCTCGGCGCAGGCCGGGGCCGACAGCAGCAGGTAGCGAAGCGGGTGAGGGTGCAGCAGCGCGCACGGGCGGCTGCCGGCGGCGGCGGCGGGGTAGGCCCCCGGGCCTGGCTGCGGCGGGGCGGGGGGCCCGAGCAGCAGGCCCGGGCAGAGGCCGTGCAGGGCGGCGGGCGCGGCGGGCAGGGGCAGGGGCTGGTGCAGGTGGACTCCCGGCGGCGGGTGGTGGCGCTTGAAGCGCTTCCTGCGCCGGAGGAAGCTGCCGTTGTCAAACATGTCCTGGGAGGCGGGGTCCAGGCTCCAGTAGTTGCCCTTGCCCGGGTGGCCCGGCTCGCGGGGGATCTTGACGAAGCAGTCGTTGAGCGAGAGGTTGTGGCGGATGCTGTTCTGCCAGGCGGGGAACTTGCGGCGGTAGTAGGGGAAGCGGCCGCTGATGAAGGCGCAGATGCCGCGGAGCGTGAGGCGCTTGTGCGGGCTCTGCAGGATGGCCATGGTGATGAGCGCGATGTACGAGTAGGGGGGCTTCGCCGGCTGCGGGCCGTCCCCAGAGGCCGCCGCAGGGCCGCTCGATGCCCTGAACTCGGTGCCGAACTTGGAGGAGTCGCTCGGGGCGCCGCCGCTCTCGGGGGGCTCTCGGGGAAGCGCGCCCGCGCCCCGCCGCGCCTCTGGCGTCCCCGGCTGCGCTAGGAACCGCTGGCGCTCCTCCGCCTCTTCGTCTTCCTCTTCCTCCTCCTCGTCTTCATCTTCCTCCTCTCCCAGGACGTCGATCTCACCGTCTTCCCCGTCGGAGCTCCGGAGGCTGCGCTGCGGTGCGCGGCGGAGGCACTCGGGTTTGGGCAAGTTCATGGAGGAGCGGGTCCTGCAGACGCAGGGGAGGTGGCGGCCGCTCACCCGGCTCGCGGGGGGCTGGGCTGGAGGCCTGGGTTAAGAGTGTTCCAAAAAGCAGAAACCCTTGTGGTTGCCCTTTTGGTGTTCTTTTCTGTTGGTTTCTCCTCGTTTCCAACACCGTCCAGCGAAGATGCACTTTGCCTTTTATTAAGGCTGCTTGGAGTCCCTGTGTGGTTGGCTCCCCCCTCCCCCTTTATGCCCCTTCTTCCCCTACCTCCGAGAGCTCCCACTTCCTCCCGACGCAGTCCAATGATGAGGGTCCTCTGCACGTTACCCGACAGGGCAAGAACCTTCAGCCTCCTCCTTCTTACACCCACCCGCCAGCAAGGAAGATGCGCTGTTAAAGTGCTTCGAAAACGTGCAAATAAAGAAGAGGCAGGAAAATATGGTACCCAACAATTTATGGCCACCTTGACACTCAGGACTCTCCGTTGGAGGATAGAAATGGAGGGGGGGCACTAAATGTCTACAATGTTTGACTGTAAAACAATGTGTAACAGTAAAAGTATCTTTTCGTGTTTCATAGCTGGTGATTCCCCCATTTTCATTGGTGGATTCCGTCCTCATCCAGAATGATGAGCTGAAATATTCTTAATGTTCTAAGTATATCCATGAGCTCCTGGGTGTGTGAGGGAGGCTTGCATGGTCCCTTCTGCTTCCCACCTTAGCTCCCCAAAATGTTCTCCCCGACTCAGCTTTATGGAAAAGGCTGAGATGTCCTTGGCACTAAGTTATGTAAGTTCCAGGTGGAAGGAAAGCAGGAGAGCTAAAGAGAAGTCCCCTTGCATCAGTGACTCTTGAACTTCTTTGAACATTTAACCACAGTATGAAATACATTTTATGTCGCGAACTTGGAGAGCGAGACTTCTGTAACTAAAATGGGTTTCATAAAACAAGTGACCACTGATACTTTTTTCTTTTTAAAGATGTCCATGACCAACCACACTGATTTTGCCACATCCTAACTAGTACAGAGCCAGTGTGAAAAATCCTGTTTTCAGAAAAAATAGCCTCACAACACCGAGGGATACACCAGTCTGAGAGTCAGTTGCTCACACATGTGCTCTACCCTCCTCCCCGTTAAAGCCAACATTAAGCACTTTTACTATAATAATACTAAAGTTGAAACTTAAATAAGGCAAAGGAAGAGGTGCAGTTTCAGCACCTTTGCCGAATTACTAGGTCGTCATTCCCTACATTGGAGAAGCGACATGGCACAGAAGCTCTGTTTAACTTACTTGATGTCCTTGGAAGTAAGGATTTTTAGATTGGCTACACTTAAATTCGCTCAGAGACTAGAGTAGCAGTCCAGGGCAATATACTGTGTGTTATATAAGGGGGTCTTATGCTGAAATGCTGAGCAAGAGTATATATTCATAATTTAATAGCCACTAGTGAAAAGAATTTGAGAAGGCATCTAAAAAAATGCAGCGTGAAAATATTACATTATGCCACTGATTGTCACAGAGTGAACCTTCCACTCTGGATTCATGATAATGAATTTTCAGGAAAAAATCAGAAGCCAGCTAAAAGGGCAAAATATAACAACTACAACAACAACAACAACAACAACAAAGCTCAAAGTAGCTAGTCCCTTCAGGATAAAATTTTGAAAACCTTTCTCTACCGCTGTCTTTTAAAAGCTTTTCCTCTACTCCTGAGGTTCTCACCCTCTCAGTCTTAGTCAAATGTAGCTTGAAATGACAGAACTCTTGAGCCTTACAGATTTGTGTTTGAATCCCAGATTCACCAATTACTACTTGTGTGATCTACTAAACTAAGCTCCAGGAGGGCTGCGACAGGTGTCTTATTCAAACTCCGGCTCCCAGCTGCCTCCCTGTCAACCCCCTGCAGGTAAGGGACCTTTCTGCCAGAGGAGAGGAATCCGATTACCTGGAAAGGGAGTATTGTTAGTTTTCCTAGAGTCAACTTCTATGGGGATTTGGGTTATTTAAAAATGAAAGAAGAAAAGGAAAGGCATGCAAAAACAAAACAACTGAAACAACCCCCATTCTTGGAGGTATGTCAAAGGGGGCACAGGAGACAAATGAAAGAGGCCCCCCACGACCACCCCTTGGCCCAAGCTCAGACAATTTGAGGAAAGATTAGATTACAACCCAAAGTATAAATATTCAAGCATCCATACTAATGAAAATTAATGATCAAGTAAATTAGTAAATGGGGGAAGGGAGGGGCACCGGGCTGGCTCAGTGACTTGATCTCAGGGTCCTGAGTTTAAGCCCCACATTGGGCATAGAGCTTGCTTTAAAACAAAACAAAACAAAACCCCCAAAAAAATAAATGGGGGGAAAGAAGCCAATCTCCCATGTAGAAGAATTCCAAATAATGTAGATACTCCACCCTGGAGGACGTGGAGCATACTTACTCCTTCACTGTGGTGGACATCACTGAGTGGCTTCCTCCCAAAGACTACAGTAGGGGGGCAGGGGGAGCAGGTGAATAATCTTACAAGTGAAGAAACCTGACAAACACTTCAGCCAGGTCATCAGGTGATCAATGTTAACATCAATAGTCATAAGCCATGTTAACAGTATATACACTTGATATGTGATAAAAATAGCACTCTGTGATCTCGCTCCCCAAAACCCATCGAATCAGGAGGAAAACAGACAAATTCCAATAGAGGAGCATCTTATGTACCTAATCAAAACCATCCTGAGGCGCCCGGGTGGCTCTGTGGGGAGCCTGCTTCTTCCTCTCCCTCTGCCCCTCCCTCTCAAATAAATAAATAAAATCTTTAAAAAAAAAAAAAATCCTTAAAACTGTCAAGGTCACCAAAACAAGGAAAGTCTAAGAAATGGTCATAGCCAAGAGGAGTCTACAGAGACATGATAACTAACATCTTGGATGGCACCCTAGAATAGAGAAAGGACACTAGGTAAAAACTGAGGATATCTGAATAAACTGTGGACTTTGGTTAATAATAATATATCAGGGCGCCTGGGTGGCTCAGATGGTTAAGCGTCTGCCTTCGGCTCAGGTCATGATCCCAGCGTCCTGGGATCGAGCCCCGCATCGGGCTCCCTGCTCAGCGGGGAGCCTGCTTCTCCCTCTCCCTCTGCCTCTCTCCCTGCTCATGCTCTCTCTCTCTCTCTCTCTCTCTCTGTATCCCTGTGTCTCAAATGAATAAATAAAATCTTTAAAAAAAAAAAAAAATAATAATATATCAATATCGGTTCACTAATTGTAAAAAATGTGCCATACTGTTGTAAGACATTAACTGAAGTGGGGGGGGATATGGGTTCTTGTACTATCTGTATTTGTATCTTGTACTATCTGCTCAATTTTCCTGTAAATCTAAAACTGTTCTGAAAATTACATTCTATTAGTTTAAAAAATTAAACATGGGAAAAAAGGCCTAATAGCCAAAAAGAAACTTAAATGTCCATCAGCTGATGAATGGATAAACAAAATGTGGTACATAGTCTTTTGTTCAGCAATAAAAAGAAACTAAGTGTTGATACATGCTACAAGGGATGAATCTGGAAAACATGGTACGTGAAAGGAGTCAGAATAGGCCAACTATAAAAACAGAAAGTAGATCAGCGGTTGTTGGGGCTGGGAGCTGGGGGAAATGAGGAGTAACTGCTGATGGATAGTTTCTTTGGGGAGTGATGAGAATGTTCTGGAATGACACAGTGGTGGTGGTGCTTGCCTCTACCTGTGTATTATACTAAAGCCATGAATTGTACACTTCAAAAAGGTAAAGTTTACCATATGTGAATTATATCTAAATAAAAGTGTTATACAAAATATGTCAACGTAAAAACAAAGAGCCTTATCAATGAAAACTAAGCAAGACCCCATTATGCCAAGTCACTCTACCAAAAAAAAAAAAAAAAAAAGGAAAAGCAAGGAACTCTTATTGTCCCCTCCCATCAATTCTTCAGTGTTGCCATAAGAATCCAAAGCCTTCCTTTGTAGCCCCTGCCATCTTTAACCCGCGGCCCAGTGCACAGTGGGCACTCTGTAATACTTGGTGATTACTTCTTTCCTAACAACGAATAGGGTTTTTTTTTCTGAACAAACCTACTGGGCTCATAAAATGCCGTCCTAGTGTGAACACCAAACTTTCTACACTGATCTACGAAAACGATGACGTTGTCTGGTTTCTTCCCATTTCACTCTGAAAATTAAAGGCAATGTGGTCATCAGCAGTTGAAGTTGATTCTAGTATTGAGACTAATTGACAAAGAAAAATCTAGCATACCTTTCTTTCTTATCGAAGTAGGAAGGGCAAGTTGCTAGTCTATGAAGGCAGAATTTGTTTCTTTCAACATCACTTCCACAATGTATGGCATTTCTAACACTGGAATAGTCTTTTCAAAGCAATCTAAAAATAGTTTTCTCACCTACACTGGTAATCCAAAGAAGACTATTACTCAATTTGTAGCAAGCAACCAAGCAACCAAGCTCCTAAGTGCTTAAAAGCTTCTTAGCGTTATTTTGCCCATTAACTTCCTTCAGATGGCATGAGCTAATAATTATAGACTCTTTTAGGCACCTGGTCTTCCCTCACACCCTGTGCTGACCCCTTCCTACAGCTTTCTTGCACTCAGAACCAGTGTTCTTGCCCCTTATACCAAAAGCTGGGAAAAGCCTAGAAAAGAACTATTTGCTTTAGGAAGGTATGCAGAAAGCTTGAATTTTTTTTAAATCAAATCTTGCTATAAAAAGAGAATTCACATGTACTGAGACTCTGTATTCAGGGTGCTTTAAATTTCATCCCTGGGACAATAGAGAGAGATTTGCATTTTATCTCCATCTTATGAATAAGGAAGCAAAGGCTCAGAGAGATTTAGTAATCTATCCTATATTACTCAGTAAACTATAGAATTTTAGATGAACTATGCCTAAACCTTGATCATCACCATCAATACCCTTCAAATTTTCTATAGTTAGCAGAATAACAGCCCACATTATTCAGTGATTTGCATTATAAAAAAATATTCTTTCCAGGATATCTATGGCAAGTTCCCAAGTCCTCTAAAGTGCGGATTAAACCAATAATGATTCTGATCATGGAAAAATACTTCATTTGGGGAAAAATAAGAATGAAGAACAGGACAACACATCTTTAAAAGAACATATAAGCAACATAAAAATACAGTGTAAAATCTAAATTAAAACAGTGAAGGGGCACCTGAGTGGCTCAGTTAGTTAAGCATTTCGGCTCAGGTCATGATCTCAGGGTCTTGGGACAAAGCCCCACTTCGGGCTCTGCGCTGAGCTTGGGAGTCTGCTTATCCCTCTCCCTCTGCTCCTCCCCCCACCAGGTGCACTCTCTCTCTCTGTAAAATAAATAATTTTTTAAAAGCAAACTGCATTACAATATATAAGGAATATTTTACTTAAAACACACACATTATAGGGCGCCTGGGTGGCTCAGTTGGTTAAGCGACTGCCTTCAGCTCAGGTCATTATCCTGGAGTTCCGGGATCGAGTCCCACATCGGGCTCCCTGCTCAGCAGGGAGTCTGCTTCTCCCTCTGACCCTCTTCCCTCTCGTGCTATCTATCTCTCATTCTCTCTCTCTCAAATAAATAAATAAAATCTTAAAATAAATAAATAAATAAAATAAACACACACACATTATAAAAATAAAACCTTTCCTTGAGGATATTTATAACAAGCTTCTAAATCTCCTGAGGAAGCAGCTTAAATTATGGTTCTAATCACTGAAAAATAATTCACTTTGGGCGACAACATAAGCCATGTGTGTGAGTGAAGCTGACAACATTGCTTACCCCCAAGGAGTGACATGACAGAAGGAGAAAGGTCAGGGGAGACTGACTTCATCTGCAATGTTTGCATTTTTACAACACAAATGTATTCAGTCAATACTTATGTGATAAAAAATATTTAAAGATTAATACATTTTATTTTATTTTATTTTATTTTTAAATTTTTTATTTATTTATTTGACAGAGAGAGAGATAGCGAGAGCAGGAACACAAGCAGGGGGAGTGGGAGAGGGAGAAGCAGGCTTCCCACCGAGCAGGGAGCCCGATGTGGGACTCGATCCCAGGACCCTGGGATCATGACCTGAGCCGAAGGCAGACGCTTAACGACTGAGCCACCCAGGCGCCCAAGATTAATACATTTTAAAAATATATATATTTGTGAGTTTGATAAAGACAGACTTTTAAGAGTATATATTAATATTACTTCAAACATTTCTCCCACAACAGGACAATTAAAGTAAGCTCTTTCTCATGGCCTAGAATAGATGTATCTAGATACTTATTGTTTGCCAAAGAACATTACGGAGTATGATTATGGCAACATTAACTATAAAATAAATCAAGTTTAAGTTATTAGGAACAAGAAAAATTTATCCAGGTTCTGCGGTGGGCCAGGAGCTGAGTTGGGTGCATTAGAAACCTATTCAATCCTCACAACCTTGAATGATTGATATTATCACTATCCACTTTATAAAAACAGAAACCAATTTCGAGAAAATACTTTGCCCAAGATTACACAGCCAAGAAGCAGAAGTGGAACTAAAGCCCAGATCAGACTCAAAAATCAGCTGAGTTTCTATTGGGCAATCTGCTGCCACCAAGCAAGCTTATTCTCTCAACCATGAATTTAAAAGAATGGATTCAGGAAGCAAATGGATAAATATAGAGAACTTTTATTTAAAAAGGGACAGAATGCAGGGGAGGAGACAGATAATTTTTTTTTTTAAGATTATATTTATTCATTGACAGAGAGAGAGCATGAGTAGGGGGAAGGGCAGAGGGAGCAGGAGAGGGAAAAGCAGGCTCCCAGCTGAGCAGGAAGCCTGACCTGGGGCTCAATCCCAGGACTCTGGGATCATGACCTGAGTCCAAGGCAGACACTTAACTGACTGAGCCACCCATGCGCCCCGAGAGACAGATAATCTAATCAACCGGCCTGCCTCCAAACACTGGAACCATTCAAGATACAGAGAGAGAACTCTTTTACTTAAAATTCTGGAAAAAAAAATTCCAAAGGGCATTTTGATAGCTTTCTGATATTTAATAATCATTAGTTTGGGAAAGCTCTTCTTTAAATCCCATCTAATGCTTTTCTCTTACAATCTGAATACAGTTATGCTGACCTGGCCTTTAGTAAGAATAGGAGATAAGTAAGCCACTGTACATTTACACACCAACCACTGATATAAAGATGGTTAAATTATTCTAAGTTATCTGCAATTATGTCTGAAGTTTTGCACCTTGTCACTTTTTTGCTTATACTGAAAATTAAAGAAGTTCAAAGAAATCATGATGAATTTAATACCAGTAGTAAATTCTACTTAAAATTAAAAGCTCTAAAATTGGAATCATCTAAATATATTATGAAGTAAATGGAAGTTCCATTACTCTACAGGAAAGCTTAGAATTGACTAGGAGATGGCTTTAATTTTTTACTCAGATTTCTTCCACTCATAAGTCTCTAGCCACATCAAGATTTTTATTTCATTTAATAAAAATGATGATACTGTTTTTACTTTTATTTATTTATTCAACAGGGAGAGACAAAGGGAACACAAGCACAGGGGAGCTGGAAAGGGAGAAGCAGGCTCCCCGCCAGGTGATACTGTTTTTAAATATTTTTTGTTAATAACAATAAAATTTTATCTATGCAATCAGTGTAGTTCTAAGGGAAAAAAAGAATGTGAAAGTTAAGTTTTATCATTATGATTATAAATAACTTCCATGGATAAAAAGTTCAGCATATGTTAATTTCAAAGCCAGTTCTGACAGATACTTTTGTGAAACATCTATTTAAAAAAAAAAAAAAACTGGACACCTGGGTGGCTCAGTTGGTTGAGTGTCCAACTCTTGATTTCCCCTCAGGTCGTGATCTCAGGGTCCTGGGATTGAGCCCCTGGCTGGGCTCCATGCTGGGCATGGAGCCTGCTTAGGATTCTCTCTCTCCTTCTCCCTCTGCCCCCCCTCCACGTGCACACCTCCCATGCACTCGCTCCCAAAAAAACAAAAAACACTTTAGAGGACATTGTTTTATTGTATGAATGTCAAATGTTTTAAGTACTTATTTACTACATTTTGTGTGTTCCATAAAATAAACACTATTTTAAAGTACGCCAGAATTCACAACAGAAGTAATGCAAAAAATAGATGCTTGAAATACACCCAGTAGGAAACTTAATCCCGATTTATCACCCAGTCCCTCGGATAAGAAATGCTTCTAGTGTTATGGACAAACTTGATCTTCTTTGAAATGTGTTGTCCACCGCTTTTCTGTTTCCATCACAGTAGCTATAAATAGTTGTCTGAGGATCTCCTTATCTAAATTCCTGCCTGCAAACAGAATAAAATACGGTGTGATTACATGATGCTTATTATGTAAGTTTGCCTATCAATTCCAAATCATTAACAACTTGATAATCTTCAGAAATTTACAAAAACTAAGTAATCAGTGATCCCTTCCCTTAACTTCCTATTTCTAATTAAGTCCCTCAGAACCAAATTGGCATTTTAATTACTTTTCTACATTTGAAGAGGAGTAAAATGCCTAACAAGTTCTTATGAATGTTATCACATCATGAAGACAAATACATTAACCACAAGCTTAGTTAGGTTGACAAAAGGGGCTGAGATTGGTTAAAACTGGTTAAGTAGCATACTGTATCACTTTCAAATATATATTTTAGAAATTTAACTGTCACTTACCAATAAGAACCAATCGATTTGTTCTCTCGGTGTCATCGTTCCAGCTCAGTGGAGTCTCCTCCAGATCGTAGAGCTCGTGGACACCCTGGACAATCACCTGTTTTGGTTTGTCTTTGATCGACACCAGCCCCTGCTCAGATGAGAGGGTTCAATCAGCTGCAGTTCAAATTTAAAGCAGAAACTGACCATCAATGTCTATGGATGAATTATTCCTATTCCATTTTAAATACACACGCATAAAGAAGATGCTGTTAAAATTACTTAAATCCAGTTATTTGTGCATTCTAGAAATAGTTTCTAAAGTCTCCAATTTTTAAAAAAGGTTTATGTGCACAATGTTCTTTTTTAAATAATCCCTTTTTCTAACAATAAAATTAATATATGTATTAGGATGTCCTTTCAGTGTTATGACAACCAAAAATTTAAACAACCAAATGATAAAACATGCATCGAATTCTACTGATGTTTCTACTTTAAGGATTTTACACCTGTTTCACAGTTTTAGTGGGAAAACTTGAGAGGTTTAAGTACTCGGGCAATAATTCTGACTGGGTTGCTGTGAATGGTGCAGGGAATGATGGAATAAAGGAAAGGAAACATTGTCTGGATAAAGTTCATTTTTTATTGATTTGCAGAAATGAGAAACAAGTTATCTGATAAACCGGCCCCTCCGGGGATAAAATAATTTCTCTGAAATAATGTTGTTATACTTGTTATAAAATTAATGCAGAACAGTAAGAGACAAACCACTCATAGTCACTCTTGCTACATAAGCTTTGTGTGTTTTTGGCATATTTATGTATTTAAGTGTATGTTCTTCCTGTTTTCCTTTGCCCACTTCTGTTGTCTGCTTTTTTTCCCTAGTTTTACTGATAAAATTCACATACAGCATTGTATTAGTTTAAGGTGTACAATATGATTTGATTTCTGCTTTTCAAATTTGAATTTTAATACGTAGTAACTCCTTGGAAAGAATTATCTAAACATCAATTTTCTGTTACTTGTAATAAAGAATCTGAAGTGTTAGCTGCTACCTGAGTGAACGTTGTATTTTATTTTATTTAAAGGATTTTATTTATTTATTTGACAGAGAGAGCACAAACAAGGGGAGCGGCAGGCAGAGGGAGAAGCAGACTCCCCACTGAGCAGAGAGTGGGGCTCGATCCCAGGACCCTGGGATCATGACCTGAGCCCAAGGCAGACACTTAACTGACTGAGCCACCCAGGCGCCTCCCTGAGTGAACATCTTAAACATGTTCATCATTATCACACTAACATTTTGTAGCAGAAAAGAAGGAAGTCTATGAAGGTGAAGGCTGTGTTGCCCCAGATCTCGAAGTGTCGCTGTGCTGAGAGGAAGGCCAAGAGAAGAACCAAAGAGGACAGACAACTGCAGAAAAACCGCCCCGCACCTGAGGACAAAATCCACGCTGGGCTGGTGCAGGATGCGCCCCGGGGCTGTGTGTGGAGGTCTCAGTGACAGCAATTGTATACATGCCCCAAGGTCTGCTTTGTAGGGACCACCCCGCATTCAGGAGCAGGGGATAAAAGCAGTCACAGAATGAAATACACCCTGCCAGTTAGGATCATGGAACGTAGATGGTGCTGCGTCAGGAGAGCCGCAGCAGGATCACGCTTAGTTCCTCTGCGTGGGAATGACTGGGGAACAGACTGAGACTCACCCACGTTGCTCTGAAGCCAATCCCAGGTAGAGCCCCATGGGGAGTAAAGAAATCTAAACCTGAATGGTTTCTGGATTGCCTCTACCTTTGTCATTCTAGTGATCCCAGGAAGTCAGCTGCTAACTGGAAAATTTAGTTACTAACAGTAATAATACCAAATAGTAATAATAAAAACTTTATGCACACTTCTGGAAACACAGGAGTAGACAAATGACTGCTGATTGGTTAAGCACACAACTAGAACCACTGCTCCCTGGAAAAAACACCTTCCGTGACATAAATACCCAAATGCCACGTAACATGAATGGGTTTCCAAATACAGAGCAAGAATTCTTCTCTAGTCTTCTGTAACTGTTTATAGTATAACTGTTTAGTGTCTGCTAAATGCGCCAAGCAACACAGGTTTAGCTGCAGCAAGATTTCTAATGTGATTTCTCTGTTAATGAAGCTCTCTTGGAAAATTAAACACAAAAAGATGCCTGGGTGGTCCACTCAGTTAAGCGTCTGACGCTTGATTTCACTTCAGGGTTGTGAGATGGAGCCCCATGTGGGGCTTGCGCTGGGCATTCTCTGTCTCCGTCTCCCTCTGCCCCTCCCCACCATTCCCTTAAAAAAAAAAAGACATTCATTCAGTTTTCCCTAACTGACCAAGCTGTGTGCCAAGGAAAGGAGAGTTCCAGCGAGTCAAGCTCATTAGCCAGGTTAACTGCTCAGAACACTTGGGAAGAGAGAACACTTGGGAAGAGAGAACACTTGGGAAGAGAGAACAAGGGATGAGGTTTCAAAGCACACAGGTTGTTTCAGCTGCAAATGAAGCTATGCCAATAAATCACGCTTTACGCAGTGATTTCCAAAGCTTCTTTTCACAGCAATGGAAATGAGAAAAAAAAAATGAAATCAGACAGAAGTTATTTGTACTAAAACCAGCGCTTGTGTTTAAAACCAAATAAGGTTTTCTGTCACAGTCAAGAAAGGAAAGGGCCTCTGTCCCAAAGTACTGAAGTGTAGACCCTAGTCCGCACCTTGAGCCGTATGACCTCCATGCAGTCGTCATCCTTGTTTCGCACGTTCTTCTCCCACAGAAGATTCTGTATCAAGCGACATATTCAGTAAGACCAAGCATCGCCGCCGGCAACAACCAAGTAACACAACAGGTGGTAAATCATTACCAAATACTGCATTCACCTGAATAAATACATTCAGACTTTCTTCCTTTGCATTTCCTCGTACTTCAAATGTCACCGTAATAATGCTCTATAAATCAAGACAGATAATCAATCACGATTTTCTTTATAGTAATGGTGTATTTTTAGGACGTCGGTATATTTTATAGTAATGTCAGTATATTTTAAGACAAAAAAAAATAAATGAACATGTACGCTGCCTGACAACTATATTGGGTCTATCTTTTTCACTATCTTGCTGAGTTCTGGGAGCAGCAATTCCATTTTCTGTATTCCACAGAGGTGATCAGTGGGTTAGTATTTAAACAGAGAAACTTTCATGAAGGATACTCATGGTTTAATCCATCCTTTCCAGGACTCTCAGCACTGAGCGGGAAGGTAATCTCTACAGTGTACCAACTATGTACCAAGCCAGGTACTCTTGCCTGGGTCACTTGATTTCATCTTTTCAGTTACTCGTGACAACAATCCTGTGGAATAAAGAGAATTATTTCCCTTTTATAAATGGGGGGAATAAGGCTCAGAAAAAATAAACTACTCAGAGCCAGGAGTAAAACTCAAATGTGAAAGTGTAATTCTGTTCTCTGGGAAAAATATAAAGGAAAAATTCAGTTTATCTCTGACCATGTATGTGCCAAAGGAGAAGAGTATCTGGAGATGAGAATGATAGTATAATGTCCCTCTTGGTTTGAGAAGGTTGACATCATTTAGAATGTTAACTCTGAGATTTATTTTTCCTCCTGCTCCTGATAAATCACTCACTGTCCACTCTAAGGAACCAGAAGCTCAAGATTTCCTGTAGCTGGTCACATAACTAAAATCCAAAGCTCCATTTGCTCCTGTAACCAAAATTTCAACCTAATGATGAAAATACACAAGGGCTAAGCGTAAGATGATGAAAACACAAATCCCACCTTGGATAATTAGGATAAGATGCTCAAGCCAAGCTTTAAAACAGGAAGAAAAAAACATAGTAAAGCATGGCTTTGCATCATTTCCTGCAACTGCATTTATTAACAGCAATTTTATTCACCAATGGAAAAGCACACAGGCTTCGAGCAGAAAATATGAAAAGACCAAATTGTTTTTTATCCAAACATAGAGGATCGCTAAAGGTAAGTACTAAAGACCAATCTAAGGACAAAATATACTCATATTTAGTCTCCACTGTTGCTGGTAATGGGAAAAGCAAAAAGCACTTTCTTACTAGATATGAGACATGAAAGCCAACTAAAATTGACTTTAAAATGTCAGATTTTTAAAAGTACTTATTCTGTCACAATAGCCAAGAGATGAAACAACATAACACTAACAGATGAATGGACAAAGAAAATGTAGTATAATAGTATAGTATAAAAATGTGGTATGTTGATGAACCATTATTCACCTTTAAAAAAAAAAGGAATTCTGCCACATGCCACAACACGGATGAGCCTTGGGGACATCATGCTAAGTGAAATAAGCTGGTCACAGAAGGACAAATACTGCATGATTCCACTTATATGAGGTATCTAAGTGGTCAAACTTACAGAAATAGAAAGCAGAATAGTGGCTGCCTGGCTGGGAGGTGAGGGAAATGGGGAGCTGCGGTTCAATGAATATAGTTTCAGTCATGCAAGATGAAAAAGGTCTAGAGATGTGCTATACAATAGTACGCAGACAATATCAGCTGGTGATATTGGACTATACACTTAAAAATGTGTCAAGAGGGTAGATCACATGTGTTTACCATAGATTTTTTAAAGTACTTATTTTTAAATCTAAATAAACACACTTTAAACTATTTGTTTTACTGCATTTAGACAGTTTTCTTAAAAAAAAAAAAATAAAGCTTTCTTTTCCCCTTAAAGCAATCACTATAAATAATACCTAAGAATCCATATCAAAATACATAGCAAAAAGGTTGCTAAATGAAACATAATTTGTCATTTTCAAAAGACAGTAGCAATTCAACCTTCAAAACTGCTTAAAATGTATTTTATTCAAGTTGGATACCTTGGTTTTTAATATTGGAAAGGCCTCAACATGGAACTCAATAGTGTTTTATTCTAGCTTAAAGAATTTTTACTGGGAATGACTGTTGCTTTCAGCAGGTTACGGATATGACAATATTTTTAAGGGGTACAATTAACTCCAAAATGAGATAAAAAGGGTTTTAAAAATTACGACAATGCATCAAGGGGCTCAAGGAGTGAGATAAACATTTTAGAACTACATGTTTTTCTGTACCAATCAACTCTCCTCGCAGTAGACAATACCTTAAAGATGAAATCCGCAAATTCCCAGTGGAGAGGACAAGGGTCACAACTCATAATTCCTAATTTAATAAACTATTCAGAGTGCCATTTGGGTTTTCTCACCTTCTCACCTTCCAACCCTGGGTCCTCCTTATAGGGAGGTAACAAGGAATCCATGAAGATAGCTGCATTACAGATGATTCAGGGATAAAACTTTAATAACATACCTACTATGCCCTACGTATTACCTATGTCAGTATTTTTTTTTGCCAGTTTTTGTTTTGAATCTAAAATTAACTCTCCTTTTCCCAGACACAGAAAGCAGCAGAAAACCAAAGCAATCATTCAGAAAATGAAAGTAAAATAAGGTACTGCCCCTAAAATAAAATTTAGGAATAACTCCAAAATTTTAGTTTTCTGGTCTGTTTTTTTGTCCACCTCCCAGGTTATTCCCCTGGGTGTTCTACTCTTTGGCAAACAATATCTAATAGCAATAACTTCTGCATGTTTTCTTCATCTGGAAAACTGAGCCCATTAATATGCTCAACCCCAAATGTGAAGCTCCTCCCAAGTCATCTCTACTGGATATCCTGCCACCAAGTAAGAAGCTGGAAGTCCAGCATTCCTCTGCAAATCAGTGTTTCTTCCAGGTTTCTCTACGCCTAGGTCCCTCCAGTCAATCAGGTCTGTTTCCCATCAGTTCCCCTGTCTTACCGCCCCAGCATCAGTCAGTAAGGCTACTCCGGCAAGTCTACCTGTGAATCAGCCCTCGATTTATCCCATTTCCATTCCCCCAACCACCCACACAGTCCAGGGCCTTGTCACAGGCTATCTTCCTGCTTGGTCTCCTGCTGTCAGCTACGACCCAGCACACCTGACACCGCGGGACAGCACCGCGTGAGTTCTGCTTGCCCCCCGCGCATTGAAGCACAACACCCTAGCTTAGGAGTCAAATACCAAGCATCCACCAAGATTTCTACACTTACAGTCTTCCTCTTCTAGAGCATTCTCACTTTCCCACTTTTAAACATCTGGACTGCTCTTTCCCTTACTTCTTCCAGTCAAACAAAAACCTCCTAGTTTAAGGCTACATTTTGAAGTCTTACTCAGAATAGCAGTTGCATCTTTGCAAAGACTGTTGCTAACTGGAGAGAGACGCAAAGGAACTCTCTTAACGATTTTGGAAATCTTCTGTATCTGTATCTAAGAGAGGATTACAGAGATATGTGTCCATGTGTGCAGATGGACTGATACACAGGCACAAATATATGTAAAGACACATTGACTTGTATGCTAAAAACCTGTATGCTTTACTGTACATTAAAAAAAAGTATCTTTCATGAAGATAGACCCACTAAACCGAAGGAGACCATCATTCCCCTGAATCCCATAGCCCTTTGTCTGCAATATTATATTCTACCCTTTCTTATATACCTAAAGCAGGAAAGTGCATCAGAATCTCCTGTAGAGCCTTAAAAAAAAAAAAAAAGACATGCCCTATTTACTGGTGAAATGACACACTGCCTAGGATTTCTGTTAATACACTCCAGCAAGGGTAATGGGCACTTGCAGTTTTATTATACTATTCTACTTTTATGTATTTTTGAAATTTTCTGTTTAAAAAATACTACAGCAAAAGAAATATTGGGAACACAGAGGAAATAAAATCAGCAAAATGTTGACAGCCATTGCAACTGGGTTCCTTTTGCTATTCTCTGTACTTTTGTGTATCTTTGCAAATTTCCATAATAAAATGTTAAAAATGTACATACACATTAATTTGCACATACCCAAGCCCCACTCCTGGAGATATGAGGTGGGGGGACTACTGAGCATCCAATATTTTTTAGAAAGTTCCACAAGTGACTCTGATGTTCCCCATTTGGGAATCATAGCTTTCATTCTTTTAACAAATACTCACTGAGCAGCCACCACATACCATGCCCTGTGCAAAGCATTGAGGAATCTACACTTAAGGAGTATACAGACTACTACAAGGAAAAAGCATTTCAACCCACATTATAAGGCATGATAAATGCCATGAGAGGGGTATGTGCACGATACCATAGGTATAGATACTGGCCATTATAAAGGTTCTTGAAAGAGACTACTACATTCTTCATCTTTTACATGACTCCTAGGATGATAGTCCCTCACTTGGAAAGTCAGTGAGAATATGCTTCTGGTTCATCTGTTCACTGAGTATTGTGAACAGTTGGTTTTTCCCAAAAATTCCACAGCCAGGGAATTGTATTTCTCTCATTCACTCATTTTAAAAACATGCAAAGATGAATATTTTACGAAGTTTCTGAGAGGAAAGTGCCAGGAGCACAGTTGTACAGGTCCCCATAAATACGAGCCAAACTGAAGACAAACAAGTGGCCCCATCACAATGAGTATTGCTTCAAAGAGTGAGTGACGGTTTCCAGACAGAGGAGGGAAGACAGTACATGGCTCACTCACATGCCTTGCTCTCACCCTGTTTCAATGGAACAAAGAAGTTACCCGAAACCTCCACCATCTATGACTTGCTTAAAAGAAAGATGGGTACAGTTAAAACATGTTTTGTTTGTTCCTAGTATCGTCAATATTTACCTCAGGAATTAGAGTTATAGAGCACCTAAATGAAGGACACCTTAGAGAATTCAAATTTACAGTGCTATCTGCAAGTGAAACTCAAATTTTCATTTAAATAAGCCATAGATGCTTTTACCAGACTTTCCTTTAATCTATTAGTTCAACATAGCTAAAAATAGGCTGCGTATAGAACCCCCAGGCTGCTTTTAAGCAGGGATTCCCACCAGAAGAGTGACCTATTGAATGGAGAAGCTAGAAAGCATGATTTCTTAAGATTCTAAAGAAGTCTGGCTTAATGAATTCCTATTATGCATTAAGAAGCTAGATGAGATTACCTCAAAAGCATCCAAATTCTGAAAATTATCAACACAGTTCAAAAATACTTTTTTTTTTAGCAAGACTCAAAGAAAACAGCCCTAAAAGAACCAATTTATTTTTAAAAAATCCTTAAAAAATTTTTTTAAAGATGTTTTTTACCTGATCAAGGTGAGGCTGTGTTGTTGGCACATGCTGAAGTTTTTTCTGCAAACTAATAACAACTGATTATAAATTCAGAGATCAATATACTTTCGATTTAACCTTATATGTTACTTAGAGATATGGAGCTAAGAAGGGAGTTTCCACAACTCAATCTATTACACAGTTCCAATTTTACATGCTATTTACACATTCTAATACAGAAAAGCTAGCAGACTGTTTAAAGATTTTTCATAACAATGTGTACACATTCAACAAACAAGCAAACAGACTGGTGGTTGCCAGAGGGGAGGTGGATGGGGGAATGGGTGAGACAGGTGAAGGGGACTAAGAGGTACAAACTTCCAGTTACAAAATAAGTAAGTCATCATGGAACACTACATCAAAAACTAATGATGTACTGTACGGTGACTAACATAATAAATTAAAATTAAATAAAATGTTTTTTAAAAACAAATAAATAAATAAGTCAAAGATGAAAAATACAGCACAGGGAATACAGTCAATAATACTGTAGTAATGTTGTATAGTAACACTTGGTGACCACACTTATTGAGGTGAGCACTGAGTAAGATACAGAATTCTCAACTTAATATGTTGTACTCCTGAAAATAATAAAACATTGTATGTTATACTTCAATTAAAAAATATACACACATTCACATGTACATATATACACACAATACAGAAAAAAAACCCTAATCTTCAGCGACACTATTTTGTGTGGTTAAATATGTCAGCAGATTTCTTTTTAATTCCAACAGATCTATTACCGGCCTAGAAAAATACACGTAAGCATTTTACTACTGCTCCAAATTTCATCAACTTGTCCCATGCTTCCTAATGTGAAAATAAGGCTAGTACCTAAAGAAAGTTAGAAGGGTATATTTATTCCTTTATCAATGTTTTCCCTTAAACATATCTATTTATTAAGAAATAAGTAATATTAAGAAATAAGCCTTCTATATAGTCAGTTGCCAGTGACTGAGAGAAAACAAAAAATCTTAAAAATGTATTGTTCTGATACGAAAAAGAGCAAGAAGATCAATATGGCACAACCAATTATAACCTTAACAACTGTAGCATACATTTGGACACTGATGGGTTAGGCTGGGAGGAGGAAAAAGACTTAAAACCTTGCAGATGTTTTGCTTTGCAGAACAGTGAGGGGTAAATTAGTAACAGGGAGTTTAGAAAAGAGAAAAGGATTGTAGGAACTGTTGGAGGGAAATGAGCCTCACAGGATGGGGTCTTAGTAGAGAAAGTGTCAAATTAAATCCTTCCCAGCTGGTTGCTCAGAAAAGGATTCTCCATTTTTGCAACTGAGCACAGTGAAAAGTTATGCACAGGCCTGAGCCACAGAGAGGGCATTACATTAAATAGCTACTTCTTTAAGTGTCACTAATGCATTATCACTGTTCTTAAACAAGTGTGGAATGAGATTACCTTAGAAAATGTTTGAAAAATCACACGCTCTTTATGTTCAATATTTAATGTTGTTAAAAATAACTGCCAACAACTTGTGTAAGAAGGAAAAAGTTTTCCTCAACCCTCTTAGTTGCCTGGCTGGGTGTGAAAATTAGATTGACAAACACAGATTAACAGGAGAAAAGGGTACAAGTTTATTAATGTAAGTTTTTTTAAAAAGAGATTTATTTATTTTAAAGAGAGAAAGAAAGAGTGTGTAGTGGGGAGGGGCAGAGGGAGAGGGAGCCTAACACAGGGCTCAATCCCAGGACCCTGAGATCAGGACCTGAGCAGAAACCGCAAGTCAGACACTTGACCCACTGAGACAGTCAGACACCCCTATTTATGTAAGTTTTATGTGACACAAGAGCCTTCATAAAGAAATGAAGAACCAAAGAAATGGTTAAACCTGAGCGTTTTTATGCTATGTTTGATGAAGAGTGGAAGGTTGTGGAAAGAAACGATGGGACAGAGTATGAAACAAGTGTAGTAAACTGGAGGATACTCAGAGAGGCCTGTTTCGTGATTCCTCCGTGTGTACCTCAGTCTTCAGAGATAAGGATGCTCCTTTCCTCTGGGCACTGAGAGGGTACCTCTCACACGAGGCTTTTATGACTCAACTACTTGAGAAAATGGGAGAAAATATTTCCAAATCACATATCTGATGAGGGGGTAATACCTAGAATATATTAAAAAACTCCTCCAGCTCAGCCACAAACAACAACAAACCATGGGATTAAAAAATGGACCGAGTATTTGAATAGACACTTCTCCAAAGATGATCTACAAATGGCCACTAAGCACATGAAAAGCTGGTCATGACCTCGAACTGCTGGAGCAATGCAGAGCACAAACACAAGGAACTGCCGCCTCACACCCACGAAGACGGCTACTACCAAAACCAGGTGGAAATACCGAGTGCTGGCGAGTCCATGGAGAAAGCAGAACCCTGTGCACTGCTGGTGGGAAACGAAAATGGTGCAGCTGCTGGGCCGAACAGTACGGCATGCCTCAAAATAGTAAAAAGAAGTGAAAGCAGGAATCGTGAAGAGACATTTGCACACCCATGGCGTAGCAGCATTGTTCACAACAGCCAAGAGATGGAAGCAACCCAAATGTTCATCAGTGGATGAATGGACAATATGATGGAGTATTATTTAGCATTAAAAGGAAAGAAATCCTGTCACAAGCTACAACATGGATGAACCTTGAGGACTAAGTGAAATAAGCCAGTTAAAATAAGACAAATGCCATACATTTTCATTGGTATAAGGTATCTAAAGAAGTCAAATTCTTTTTTGTTTTCAAGATTTTATTTATTTATTTGAGAGAGAGAGGGTGAGCATGAGTGGTAGGGAGGGGCAAAGTGAGAGGGAGAAGCAGACTCCCCAACGAAGCAGGGAGCCTGAGGCAGGACTCAATCCCAGGACTCTGAGATCATGACCTAAGCTGAAGGCAGACGCTTAACCGACTGAGCCACCCAGGTGTCCCCTAAAGTAGGCAAATTCTTAAAAACAGATAATAGAATGGTGGTTGCTAGGGGCTGTGGGGAGGGGAACAGGGAGAGCCGTCATTCAACAGAGTTTCAGTTCTGCAAGATGAGAAAGTTCTGTAGATCTATTGCACAACAGTGTGAATATACTTAACGCTATTGAACTGTACACTTAAAAACAGTTAAGATGATTTAAAAAAAAATGATACTGAAGAAAGATAAGTTTTTCTCCCTTATCAAAAAGATTCCCTCCAGGGAAAGAAACAGGAAAGTGATCCATCACTGAGGAGAAAGGAGGAGTGTGTAGCAATACCCCAAGCTAAAATTTTTTATGTATTTCATCTATTTTTCTCATAGAAAGAAGGTATTACACACAGTGGTTGGTGGAGAAGTATTAACGACGAATCCCTAAAGTTAACTACCATTTATACTAAAATTTCTATAGGAAAATGCATTGTGATTTCCAAACATCCAATTAATAAAACTTCCAAGAACAGTATCATTAGGAATGATCTTGTACACCACAGGAATGACAAGAAGCTTAAATCAAGGTGCAACTGTATAAATCATTCCCGTAACTTCTACAACCGTGGAGTAAGAAGTACATTACAATAAAAGTCAACAAAATACAGAAAACATACCTTATTCCAGAAAGACTGTCAAAGGCATGAAGATCTAATACACTAGAGAGATCAACTCTAAAAGGAAGAAATCCAATGTAAACAGTGGGAAATTCTGTGAAACATATTCAATTAATCAAGGAAAAAAAGATCTCTAAGACTCTTTTGCCAAAAATGTAGACATAAAGTTTAATCAATACATCATACTATTTTGGGGAACACATAAAAATCACAAGCAAAGAAGAAAAAGCTTGTTGTAAAATTTTTTAATAGAATTTCTTCATAAAATTCAAAAAACGGTGACTAGTATAAATTCAAGGCAGAAAATTACTTGATTATTTCTTCAATAAACTATATATATTTTTATTTATACTTTCAATTGTCTTTTCAATCCTGGAATTTATGAGCTTGATTTCAAATACATCTTTACAGCCAAAAAAAAAAAACCTGTTACAGAACTGGAACTTTTCAAAGCAGCAGTTTATTACTCAAAAGATGAAATGCGGGACGTGAAGCACAGGCCCTGGCGCAGTACTAAATGTTACCTTCAGGACGTCTGCATTGCATTTACTTCACTCCCCGCCTTGCACGATATAACAGGTAGTATTTTAAGAATACAAGGAATCAAACAACTACTCTAAGACCCTAATCTACATCCAAAGAATGGTTTATTTCCTTCAGACCAGGGTTGCATAGACTGAAACATCCCAGTTAGCGCTCTACCTGAATAAACATTATTTCCATGGGAATTATTTAGAGGTAATTGTGGCTTATCAGGAAAGCAGTGATTCAAACCGGCAGAGAATATCATATCACAGACAGCATTCATTTTGGTTTAAATACATATACAAAGGCTAGTGAATGAATTCCAATGTTTACGTGAGCCTGTAAAACAGTAGAGGACAGTGATTTCTCTATAATCAAAGCTATGATGAAGGAATGTTTCAGGAAAATGACAACAGAATGAATTTCAAAATTAGAGTCCAGAAATTTGCCAAACATGTAAGTTCTCTTACAAGGAAAACAAAACAGTCAAATTCAAGACTTTTTAAAATATGCCAACATGTAAACCAAACCACCTCTTCTAACTTAGGAGTGACGTGCACTGTCTGCTTTGCTGATTCTCAACAGTCTACCAAATATTCATGCCTGTGGCAACAATACTGTTTGATCAGGAGTACTTATCCCGGCACAAGGCAGACAAACTCCCATCTTACTAAAAGAGTAATACTCCAAAGTTGTATGCTCATAAACTATAACAACACTGGAAATTCTGGACATTCTAGATGAAAAGAACCAGGAAAATCATCAAAGAAGTAAATATTCCATAAAGAAATTTGTAAATATCATCTTACGTAAGAGATCAAAGCCTTAACATTAAACACATGTCCATTTTCACCATGACAGTTGAGTAAATATTTGTACTAATACGTGACAAATGAATGAACTTCTCCTCCAAGTTTATCATCTTTACCTTAGGAACCAGCTAGTTTAAAAAGCACACCTGCCAATTGTCTGAATATCAAAACTGAGGCCAACTGTATGAATACCAAAAGTCAGTTTTGAAACACAAGTTTCTAAATAAAGTAAACAGTTTCATTCTGACACTGTTCTTTTTTTTTTTTTTTTTTTAAGATTTTATTTATTTATTCATGAGAGACAGAGAGAGGCAGAGGCAGAGGGAGAAGCAGGCTCCCCGCAGAGCAGGGAGCCCGATGCGGGACTCGATCCCAGGACCCTGGGATCATGACCTGAGCCGAAGGCAGACGCTTAACCGACTGAGCCACCCAGGCGTCCCTCTGACACTGTTCTTAAGAATCCACGTCACACATTTAGAAATAATTCTGCTTGATACGCAGAATCTTTTGATATTTCCAAAACACACAGGATCAACACTAGATCTGTACGGGTTAAAATCTACAGAGAATAGAGTCCCCACTGAGGCTGCCTCAATCCAGCCGCTGCCCTTGCTCCTGCGGCAGAGCTGGGGGTCCTGGGGGTGCCAGGGTGCATGCCTCTCTTTTCTGTACATGTGCGGAGGGGAATGGAATAGGATTGGGGGAGCTCTGGTCTCCCACCTGGACCAGACTGGGGCTCTCCACTACGGGGACCACTGAGGGGTGGGGATGCGCTACAGCAGTGTTGGAGGGGAGGGGGCAAAAAAAAAAAATCTACAGTGAATAAAATAATACCAGTCTCTCACTGTATCTCACCGGATTCTCAATGGACAGTAAAACAGGAAAAGTCTAAGGTTCCAGATTAGAGTTACCATGGACCTGCCCCAAATCTAGCACCCCCATGGAAAATAAATTCCTTCACTCATCCAATTAGAAAACTAATTTCCATGGCATAAAATATACTTAATTTCCTCCTTTAGAGATAATAACATCAGATATTTTCAAAACAGTAATACAAAATTAAAAATAAAAAGACTACCACCATTAGTTTTTACGTGGTAGGGAGGGGAATTCAGTGGCTACCCCGGGGTTAGTGTCTACTAGTCATCTTTCCAAAGTTCAATGAGTCTCCTAAACAGGAGCCACCAGCTAATCCCAGATCTACGAACTGTCAAACCCATCCAATGGCTAAGTCCTGAACTCTAGAACCAGACTTCTGAAGGCCTTCCCCAGTGGCACCTCAAACTCAGTATCTACAAAACTCAACTAAACACCTTTTACCAAATCCCTGCTATCACTACCTCACCCACAAGTTGCTCCCCCTTCTGGTATTTCCTTCCATGGAGAACTGCACCATATTCAATCCTCCCAGGACTCATACTGCTTTTAAAACCTTTTACTGACTCCTTGCTGCCCACAGAAAAAAAATTCAAAATATATGTCATTGCATTCAAGATCCTTTGTGGAAAGTTCTCCATCTCTTCAGTCACACCTCTTTTTCTCTCTGCCACACACCATGTGCTCTAGCTGTTCTAAAATACTCACAGGTCCCTGGAGTACAAAATCTTCCTATGGCTAAAAAGCCATTCTACTCTTGTTCATCTGAAAAAATCCTATTCATTCTTCAAGAGGTCGATAATCACATTCTCAGTCAAAATTTCCTGAATTATCAAGAAGAGCTGAGTAGTTGTTCCTCTATGTTCCTGTTCCTATAGGACCCTACATAATTAATACTCCTGTTATACTGATAATATTTAATATATTGGGTTTTGCCTGTTTACTTCTGTCTCCCCCAAATGACTCATCACCTACTACAAAGGCAGAGTTTTTGCCTTATCCATTGCTTAAATCCTCAACAAGCCAAGAAATGCCTAGCAACTAATAGAATGCCCAATAGTTTGTTGAACTGATTAACTTATTATTGAACAACTGGATTTTGGTTTTCCTCTGTTCGGTCCTCTGAAATCTGTAAGATTAAAAAGGAGTCAGGAAGAAATAAGAATGGTTCTTCTTCTGATCTTCCACCCCCACTTCTGAAGTTTTTGTGGCCCATTAGAACTTCCATTTGCTTCAAAGTCAACTCAGTCTTACCAATAAGACAATGCTACACCTGATTCTTATTTCTCAACTTCAATACTGAAGGTAAGCCTTTTCTACATATGCTTACAGCAGTCTTATTATTGTCAGTTTTACTACCATCAGCGTTTGTCAACCACAAAATGCTTGAGGCATTAAAATTTAAAAACAAAAAAACAAACACAATAAAACAAAACTTCCATCAGTGATTTCAACCATTTTGTTAAAAACCAGATCTCTCGGGGCGCCTGGGTGGCTCAGTCATTAAGTGTCTGCCTTCGGCTCAGGTCGTAATCCCAGGGTCCTGGGATCGAGCCCCACATCAGGCTCCCTGCACCGCGGGAAAGCCTGCTTCTCCCTCTCCTACTCCCCCTGCTTGTGTTCCCTCTCTCGCTATGTCTCTCTCTGTCAAATAAATAAATAAATAAAATCTTTAAAAAAAAAAGAAACAGATCTCTCGTTTCTAAACCGGGAAGCTCAAGTTGCTGTGCCTCAAGGAATTGGGGGAAATATTTAATGTAAGATTCATGACCATGGTAAGAATTCTACCGTGGAGGTCTGATCTTCACTGAAAAAGATCCTAATCCAACTTCAGTCCTCACAGCAAGGAAGTACTATTTCAGAAAGTCCCTAGATTCTCAGATACAATGACAAACACAAGACACTGAAGAAACAGGAAAAATAATTTAAAAAAAAAAAAGGAGAGGGCGCCTGGGTGGCTCAGTCGGTTAAGCGACTGCCTTTGGCTCAGGTCATGATCCCAGGGTCCTGGGATCGAGTCCCACATCAGGCTCCCTGCTCTGCGGGGAGCCTGCTTCTCCCTCTCCCACTCCCCCTGCTTGTGTTCCCTCTCTCGCTGTGTCTCTCTCTGTCAAATAAATAAATAAAATCTTTAAAAAAAAAAAAATAAATAAAAATAAAAAAAATAAAAAAAATAAAAATAAAAAAAGGAGATTTTATTCATTTGCTCATTCATCCATTTGAAGCAACTAAATTTAATCACTATATGTTTACTGTTCTATAAACATAACAGAACTGTTAGAAATGTCATATAACCATCAAAATTGTTACACAATAATCTCTTCAAGATAAAACCTTTACGCAGGACATAAAGGTCTAAAATGAAAACAGAAAGAAAAATTAAGCAAGGTAAATCCAGGAGCCTTAAAAACTGATCTGAGATGTTTGTAAATATGAACCAAATAAATGCTATTACAACGGAACCACAGCTATTGATGGATACGGTTTCTAAAAACTTATTTCAGCTTTCTGTGGTTGTCTGTGTGTCACTTTGTAATGCAGAGAAAATTTAGGGAGAAAGAAAATGGTAAAATACAAGAGAAAGAAGACCAATAACTGAGGAATGGCTCTGGTATGAGTTAGGCGATCAGAGGTTTTCTACACTGGAATCTGAAATGCAGGGAGCACATTCGGCGTTTGCTTGTGGAAGACTTACGCTAAGGGCATCCCTCTGCCACCTCCGTCCGCAGATGAGTGGCTTCTGAGAATGCACACCAAGTTAATTCCCCAGCTGTCCGCATGCACACAAGCAGCTGCCCCCGCTACTGCCTCCTGCCCAGGGCAGTCTGTCAGCACCTCTAACCTCCGCCGCGCAGACGAGCCTCCGAGCAAAGCCCGCTGCTGCACTTCCAAGGAAAGAACCTCTGAATTAAGGACTGCGTTGCACTGGACTGCCAGCCCTGAGCCCCACAGCTGCTGGTTGCATGTTGCTGAGTCTCTCAGCTGCTGAACCACTCTTGCTAAAAAATGAGCTTAACGACATTATCCCTGTAAGAAATTTTCTGAAATCATAATAGCATTCATTGGAAAACAGAATTCAATCCAAAGAAATACAATTCACAGATGTTTCAAGAATACGTCTATTTTATAAAGTACTGCACATCTGTATGAACAGAATAAAAAGACAGAAGAACCTACAGGAAATGGACATAAAGATAAACTTAAAGATAAAGGTTCCTCTCTTTTTACATGACAGATTATTTTTGCAGCTATACAAAAAACTTAGAAGTTTTTAGAAAATATTAGAATGCCATTTAAGTACCTCAAGCTAAGATGATTCCTAATAATACACTCTTAGAGATTTCCATACTAGTTACTTTTCTGAGTGGATGAAAAGTCCTATGTTTTCTTCCTCATGAAACAAAAGCACAGCTACCCAGTCTTACCATGGCTCTGTACAGAGTCTTGCTACAACAAGAAGCAAACATATTAACCAAATATGCCAACTAATTTATAAAGAACATTCAAAACATTTTGGGGCCCCGTTTTTAAAAAAGGCACATGTATCTTTGTTAGAAAAGAATCAAGCATATTTACCAATTAGTTAATAATTATTATTAACTAAAATTATTTACTGTCAATATTAGTAACGGCTTTTAAAAGTACCTTGATCTTTGTGTTTCTAAAATTTTTCCCAGTCCATTTATGGATCTGAAATAAACATAAAAATGAAGAAGAAAGGGTAAAAAAGTAAATGTTAAACTTTTTAAAGATCGTAAAGCATATTATTTCTAAAACAGGAAATAAGCATATACAAATATATCTGGAGAAAATAAACAGAAAAACAAAACTTACATTTTTTATAGCTTATTATTTTTTTTCTAATCATAAATCAGGTATATTCCACTTAGGTATTAAAACATGACAGGCAAAAATCTACTGCACAACTGACTGACTAGGGGATATTCTGTGCATTATAAAGAGACCCTTCACGTTAGAAAAAATGATTCATAGCCAGTAATTCTAATGTTCTCAAATGAGTAGATAAATCAAGATTTTTACTGATACTCAATTTTCCACAAGCACACATCGTGGAAATGCCTATACACAGGCTAGAAATAAAAACCTAGTTGTGAGTGGCTTTCCCCCAGCCTGTCCTCAGTTTTCACAGTAACAGTTAAGTCAGGCATCCAGGTTGTTCCACAAAATAACCTCTTCGTTCCCTAACTAGAATCTCTACCTACTCTGCCGGTCCTTCCCTTTCTGATATTACTAAGATAATGAAACAGGACTCCCTCTGTATGGCACTAAAAATACTTGTTAAATTCTTTTCAACATACTATACACCTCATCTATTTATCTTTATACCATCAATTCCATTGCCTTCAGTGTTACTTGCTGAATAGATGTGCCTTTTGTTCAAGCTTATTCTCGTGGGTAAGGTTTCCCATCCACAATGATTCTAAGGCAAGTCTCTCTACCATTTCACAAAGTTCTTAATCTTTTCTACTTGAATATACTGTATAACCTGATAGCCACTTCCTCTCAGATATGTTCACCTTCTTCCAACTCCCCAAATCCAACGCCCAGTCAGTTGCAAGTCTGATGTACAATGGAGGGTCAAAATCCAAAGGGTCTGTAATCTATCAAAGCCCTGTGTCCAAATTCTTTCCTGTCTTGCTGTACAGAGCAGGCTGGCCAACAAAATTTAGGAGACCAGAGTCAAAAGGGGTAAAAGAAGTAATTTCCATTCACTGCTTTCATCTTTCTAGACTTTTCAAAAATATCAACCATTTTTCTATTTCTTTCCTATTTTTATTCATTGTAGCTTGAAATTACTATGTAAACCAGGAAAAAAAATTACCCTCTAATAATGATAACAGTAGCTAACAGAGCACTTACTATGTGTCAGGCACTGTGCAGTTTACCAACACTGTCTCATGAACACTTACACCAAACTTAATGAAGCAGGTATTATTTCCTGTTTTAGAGATGAGAATTAAAAACAACACAGCAAGAAACAGACCAAGGAGTAGAAGCCAACCAGATTCTAAAGTCCATCATCTTAAACACTATGCAGCACTACCTGCCCTACATGTGGAGATATTATTACAGTTTTTTATAGTAAAGACTCAAAGGATATTAACATTAAAATAATGTGCAGAAAATGTGCAGAAAAATATGAATTTCTTTCCTCTTCAATCATTCATCACTGCAGCCAGTCTTCTCATGAGACTTACCTTTACTGATTCAATTTATAACGTACTATATGAACTGGTACTGACAGAACCAAAATCTGATGCCAGCAGATTACACCCATGAAAGATGACTAATAATAAAAGCTACTGGATGTCTCTTTGTAGATGGCATTTATTAATTGTCTTAAAAAATAATTCAAAGTCCCTGAACTCTAATCTCATTTGAAAAGTCCAAGTGACTGTGGATCATTTAGCATATATTTGAGTACCATTCATACTAACATACATATGTTGACCAACCTTGGCCATGGGCGGTGAAGACATTAAAGCAAGCTGCGAGACAGGCACGTTTAGCTGACAGTCAAGGAAGACAAAGTCAGTGAGGGTTCAGGGAAAGGAGACCACCTGAGACAGGGGAGATTTCACAGAGGAGCGAGGGAGAAAAGGAGGTGAAGGGACGACTACAGAACGGATAAAATGGCTTAAAAAAAAAAAAGGAAGCAAATTAAAACAGAGACAATGAAGGAATTCAAGGATTGGCAGAGTGAGAGTGAGAACACGTCAGAGTAAAGAAAGGATATTATGGCAAGACACATCCATGGGAAAGTCAGTCATCCTGAGTAAAGTCAGAGAACTTCCTGTAGGCAAAGAGTCAAAGAGAGACAGGAAAAGGAGGATGGAGTCAGAAGACCCTGAGTATCAGTCTATGAATTCTAACTACATTCTGTAAGAAATGGGGAATGATTTTATATATTTATTTTTACATAAGAGTCAATTAGGCATCAACAATAAATGATTCCAGAATGGTACCTGAAGCAGGTCAACCTTGAACCTTAAATTTCTACAGGGTAATACAGGAAACATCTTTTATATAGTACACTTTGGATTTGTAGGTAGTTAACACTTAAAACTTCATACCTAATGGTTGTTCTTAATTTGCTTAAATCCTCTTCTGAAACCAAGTCAGTTTTATTAATGATGATGATATCTGCCAAAGCAACTTGCCTAAATTAGCAAAGAAAGAACAGATGTCAAAAGAGATATGTTAAGAAATTAAAAATAGAAACATCTCCTTCAGATCAAATAGCATTAAGAACTATATAGTACTCTATATGGTAATTGATTTTACTCCTATTTATCATTCTTCAAACAGTAAGAATAAACTGCATCCATCACTATATAAATTCAGATTTCATATGTATTCATTCAAAAAATATTTACTAAGTGCTCTCACTTGCTACTCTGAAACTACAAAGATAAAGCCCCAAAAGTTTATAATCAAGGATCATTTTCAACTCAAAATTTTCTTTGTAAAGAATGCATAAAATTCAGATATTCAATATGGTAAAAATATGGACAGTCCACTGACTAAAATATTCCATGTTATCACGTGGAATTTTTAAAGAAATAAAATAAATTAACACTAAACAGTTTTTTTTAAACCACACTTCAGAAGATACAACAGGATCCTGAACAAATATCTTCTTCATCACTATAAATATGTTTTTCTCTGTAAAATAGATACACAGACATTCAAGTTAAAGAAGGCTATTCTGTCCCATTGACAGAATGCTAGATAACAAAATAGCTTACTATAAACAGAAGTTCTATTTTCTATTAACAGGAGAAGTAGAGCTGAGGATTCTTTAAATTTTCAATTCTTCAGGAAATTTTAATCACTAGGCTATTTATTCCTAATTCCAGTTTTATGCTACCTGAAGATATAGCCAATTATGTCAAAGGACATAGCCAAATTCTCAAAAATAATTTATTGAAAAAGCAAGTTTCAACAGTATGTACATCATAATCCCATTTCTGTTTAAGTAAGTGTTCTATGAATAAAAATTTAATGTGGATGGGGCATCTGGGTGGCTCAGTTGATTAAGCGACTGCCTTAGGCTCAGGTCATGATCCCAGAATCCTGGGATCGAGCCCCACATCGGGCTTCCTGCTCAGCGGGAAGCCTGCTTCTCCCTCTCCCACTCCCCCTGCTTGTGTTCCCTCTCTCACTGTGTCTCTCTGAGTCAAATAAACAAAATCTTTAAAAAAAAAAAAAAAAAAGATTTAATGTGGACATCTCAAAATATAAACAGTTACTATCTTTAAATTGGAAGCCTTTTACATTTACCTTTATTTATTTATTTATTTTTTTAAGATTTATCTGAGAGAGAGAGAGCGAGTGGGGGAAGGGATAGAGGAACAGGGTGAGAGAAGCAGACTCCCTGAGCGAGGAGCCTGACACGGGGCTGGATCTCACACCCAGAGAACATGACCTGAGCCGAAATCAAGTCACTTAACCAAACGAGCCACCCAGGTGCCCCATCTTTATTGTGGCTTTTATGACACTTCACTATTTTCTATTTGGCTTATTTACATTTTCTATAAAAAATATATTTTAATAAGGAAAAAAATTATAAAAATGTTTAAGTTCAGTCTAATCTGAATCATACCTATATACCCAATGCAGTGTTCAGGCAGGATTACAGCACCACAGAGCACCAGAGTCCAGAATGAGAGGGAGCCAACTGCTTGTTTGCAGTCTATTATTTATGTCTGGATCACACTTAGCAAATCGCAGGGAGACTCTCCCTTAACCCCAGCAGCAGACTTAGCAACTGTGGTATATCCCAAAGCCTTTTTCCCCCATTAGCAAGAATCTGCTTAGGGTAGGCAAACTGATTTAAATATTTCTAAGTCTAAAGACAACCCAATTAGGAACATAAAGGTGTTTAAACAAAAAAATGTTCTAAATGCCAATTAAAACTATTTCCGTATTTCTTTTGTTCTGAGTAACAGTGAATACGTGCATCAAATGAATTACTGCTGAAGAAGGCAGTAAGTGAACCAACTCTTTTCTTTATAATCCTCTTGAATCCCAATGAAATCATAAAAGAACAAAAAACCAGTTTTAAATGTTCACTGCTCCCAAGCTCCTCTCAAAGAACTGCTGTGCCCAACATTCATTTTATGCTATATATAAAAGTTTTAAATAAAATTTTAGTTATCAGACCATTATAAGTAGCAATAATTCAATTACAGGGGAAAAAGACAACGAATTTTCCTTGACTATGTTTTTATATTTCTCACTTTGGTTTTGGTTTTCATAATAATTTTCTCTTTCCAATTAGCCAGTAATCAATATATACTTTAAATATGAATACCTAGAAGCTTCATTGATAAGGCCATCCGGTTTTTCTTCTTCTAAATGCTAAACAAAAACAAAGTTTGAAAAAAGTTACTGTGGGAAAACACAAACACTAATATCAACACAAAGAATTTTACTTTGGAGACTCCTTTCTTGCTTCTAATATACATTTCAACAAGTTCTATTACTGAACACACAAATGCAGAACTAATTTTTCTAACTGAAAGCATTTTATTCCCCATTTGTAATTGTTTTCCTATAGTGAATCTATTGGGGGTGTTTGGGGGAGGGGGCAGGACTTAAATACTGTCCCCCTGACATCTCCTTGTCCTTAAAAGGAAAACCCTCCAGATATACATAATGTCAATAAAAACAAAGGGCATTACAGTTCAAATTATAGGCCTTCTCCTTTTTCACAAAACTGTTTTTGTTCTAAATATTCATTATTACTTATATATAAAAGAGATAACCACCAAAATAGACTTTCTTAAATCTAATACACTTCCATCCATTCCAGTCCCAGACCCCACCTCCCACCCCAGCATCACACACAATATGGACTCAGTGCTGAGCCCTTTCTATTCCCTTAAAACAAGCTGTGGGAAGGCCACAGCCCCAATTCGAGCCTAAAAGCAGTTGACCATTTAGAGAAACCCACATTTGAGTGACCTGGCCCCTCAGTGCAACTGTTTACTTTGCTGACCTCTCCAGAGTCCAGCTAGCTCCAAAAAAATACTGTGACACTGATACAGGGGCCCACAAGGTAGCTGTCATCTCCCTGGAAGCAGTTATTATTTTTCCATAATTCTATTTAAATCCCTAAAGGCATCAATGCCAAAAGGTTTGTCTCTGCAAAACATTCCACCTTCATTACTTTAACCTTTAATAGATGCTCCCTGTCACAAGAAAAAGCTGCCTACTGAGGTTAGAGGCAATTTGATTATACTAATATTCTTTGTATTTGAAATCCAACTTCACAAATTCTTAAATCATTTTACATACATTATCTCATTTAGCCTTCCTAAGAATTAGAGGAAATGGTTATTCTCATTTTATAAAGGAAGAAACTAAATTTAATACTGTCACTGTCACGGGATACTCTTTTATAGGGGTATTTTTCAAAAATTGAAAACGTGCTATAGAAGTAAAATGATCATAATTTTAAAAACTTATGAATGAAAGCTTTTTATGTCACATAGAATCAATCTTCGATACAGATGTTACATAAATATTAACAATCACGCAAGAGTATACTCATAGAGAGTACCTAAAAATTACATTCAAAATTACTATATTATTATTATTAGTGTATCAAAAACTGTTCCTTGCCAAAAGACAAAGTTTACTATTTTTGCTAATTATTCTTGGCCTGAGGCTACTGCAAATCCTATTATTATGTCCTGTAGAGAACAAGGCTCTTACCATCCTGGAAATAGTACCTGGCACCAGGCTCAAAAAATATTTATTGAATGAATTCTAGTTAACACCCCTATTTGTTGACAAAGATAAGTAGATGTTGTTATTTGAAATATTCTATACAATGTGCAGCAACAAATCCCCTTCTATTCAGCAGTATACCTATTTAATAAAGATGTATTTTTAGCAAGGTACCTGTTTCTGAAAGATCCCGGAATATTCCAGGATTTGAAAAATTTTTCAAAATACTGTACTGTTGACCTTTTGGAAGCTTTATTTACATATGAATTTGGGGCTATGTGGCTGTGAGTTGGTGGGGTATAAAAAAAGATATGGCAGAAAATTAGATATTTTATTTTTGAATTTCCATATCTAAATGGAACAGTAGTTTTACAAAGTAACCCACGTTTTTAACACATTTACTTCTCCAGAAGATTAGAAATCTACACTCAAAGCTAACTGGGAAAAACCAACATTTTACTACCTTCAGGCAATCAAGAAGTACCAAATATAAAAACACGTTAAAATCCCCAAAATAAAAATGGGCCAATATGTACAATTCTATTATGGATAAGGCATGTAATAATCACATATAATTATAGAAAAAGAGATAAAAGCCCTGTTCTATGCATTTTTGAAGCCCATATAAACATAAAGAAATAATAAATGCACACTAACATTTATTTTCTCTGGGTATCAGCCCAATATTTATTTTCCTTATGCAACTTCCTTCCTCCCCAAGTCAAACTTTGCAAAACGACTAAAACCAGTGTCTTTTATTCAAAGGGACATTCTCCAATATTGGTTACTCAGTTGGATAAATTCCATTTATAAAGTTTAAAAAATGGCAATTTTTATATTCTATGCTACCTGCACAGGCAAGGAAGGAAAACATCTGCAAATTTTTTTTCAAAAATTTTAGAGTGTGTGTGTGTGTGTGTGAATGTATACATATGCCCAAAGGATTCCTCATGTCTGCTGAGAGACTATGGCTTTTGCTTATATATTAAAAAAGACAAAAATGGTTTTGGTACTAATTAACCCAACACTTCCCAAAAGTCAAGGTTCAACCTCCAACTCAGCACACAGTAAGAAAGAAAGAAACCCTTTGAAATAACACCACTGTAGACCCGACTTCAATAAGGGCTAGCGGGTGTCCTCTTCTGCAGAAACAGAAACAAGCTGGACCAAAAAGAAGAGAGCAAGATAGGGGGAAAACACTGCTGTTGACCAAAATGGAAGAAATCTAGTGTCAAAGATGTCAGACGACATTTAAAAAAAGCAGCAGCTCTCTCCTCTCAACGGACTGGTTATAGATCTGACGCTATTTCAGCTGTTAGAAAACGATTATTGCATAATGTCAGTCTATTTATTTTTCCAGTCTTTTCCAAGCCAAACTGTTTTCTGACTGAATTGTTTCAACAGCTAGTGCAATATAACAGAAGAGCCAAAAAGAAACCTCTCACTTGACCTTTCCTGTGTAACTTCATCCATTGATTCTATTGCATTAAATGCTGTCACGTTTGTAGAACTGAAAAGAACAATGTTGGTAGCCTGGGTGTCAAGTCCTGAGAATAGAGAGCTGTCATTTGAAGTTGTCCAATTCTTTGCCCGTGATTAAAAAATGAATATTTCAGATCAATGGGTGACAATCCCATTAGAGTGATAGCCCATGATATCAATTACCACTTCAGTTTCAATCTGGCTGCCTGGCCACAGGGTACCATTTCTCAGCTTTCCTTGTGATGGGCTGGCTCCTTGAAGCATGACACCCTTAAATTGCTGCCCATTATCCAAGTGTCATTACTTGTACTGCCTCAGAATTCTCTGAATCACAAGCAGCTACTGGGGTCAAGCTTTGCAACCAGAGGAATTGGACAAGTGGGCAAATTCTTTATATAAAGGAAAAGTTATTTATCTGGCATCTGACTTAAAAAATCTAAAGTTTCCATTATCCTGACAGTATGTCAGTTTTGTGTAGGTATATTGATTTAATAATTTAAGAGGTTTTATCAAGGTGGCAGGAG
This sequence comes from Phoca vitulina, assembly GCF_004348235.1. Taxonomy (NCBI): domain Eukaryota; kingdom Metazoa; phylum Chordata; class Mammalia; order Carnivora; family Phocidae; genus Phoca; species Phoca vitulina. The sequence continues at coordinate 8,858,973 of NW_022589740.1, read as the reverse complement.
GTTAAACGTTTACTGTGTTTGCATTATTCAGAATGTTGCTTTGTTTATTTGGCCTCAATTACACTGCTAATAGATTCTATTTAACTCCTCTGCAAATCTAAATATACATATAAAATTATTCCTGTAATCATAAATACATAAAGAGTTTAACTCTGGGTATGATACCTTAAGTCTATCAAGAAGACAAATAAAATATCTTAACTGCTATCTCTTCTGTAGGTATCCCAAATTTGGTAATAAATGTATATAAGAGATGAATTCAGACATGCCTATAATAAACATTCAGAATGAAGAATTTATTTTGCTTCCCCCATAAATATTTTGTTAGAAATATCATGATTTCAGAACAGTCGGAATTTTTCTGAGTAAAATTGTAATATCTGGAATCTTTCTTTGATTCTTAAGATGACTAATAAATTTGGACTCAAAATCTACAGAGAAATTATTTTCCAAACATCTCAAATTAGGCAGCTCTATTCCTGAGGGAGACAAAGGGCCAGTGAAGGGATAGTGGCAACCACTTAACAAGCATGCTCCACCAACTGAACCAGCAAGGTGCCCCGGAACTAACACTTTTTCAAATTAACAAATTGAGATATATTGTGGAGTAGAATACAAAATGGACGTGCATTTTTAAATATTAAATTTAAACTTCTAAGAAATGATTACTTAGGGGGCTATCCACATCCCAGAGTGGGACCGGGAGACGGAGGATAATTTCATTCTCTTTTCCCTTTAGTAGTATTTCACTTGGAAAGTTGAGAAATACTGTTTTATTTTATGCAACAACAGGTTTTTAAAAATCTTACTAAGTACATTTTATGAATTGAAGTCCATTTAAATACATTTGAAGAACTTGGTAGTTATGAAAACATTCACAGGAGGATACCATTTAAAGGAGTTTCTCCTCACTACACTTATGTATAAACCCTGATTTCTCAAAATAAGGTAAAGCGATTATTTTTTAACACAATTATTTCCAGTTTGTGTCTGGTAGCAGTTTAACAAGAGAAAAAGGTTCTCATATGCTTTCTCAAGCTCAATTTCTTCTATCAAATAGAAAAACTCATCAACAATGGGGTTGAGTCCCAGTAAGGAGTTATACCCAAACTTTATCCTGTAATATCATCATTACAAAATATTACACTTCCAACTTCTATCATATCAAGACAGAGTAACAGAAAATACTTAATTTTAAAACAAAATAATTAAAAGACACACAAATTTCATCTATTGTTCACAATAGTTTAAAAAAAAACTTGTTAAAATATTCAAACAAAACGGCAGAAAAAAAATATATAATCAATCCCCATAAACCCAGCTTTTAACAAATAATTAGCAACTCACAGCAATCTTTCAACTTACTTTTAGTCCATATTTTGAATCCACAACAGTTATGATACCTACAAAGGAATATATCTTTTAATCACCTCTATGCTTGAGAATGAAAATCACAACTAACCTATTTCACTTCACAAATGTTACTCAATAAAATACTGGTTTTTCTCTTGCCAAAGCTGCAATTTAATTCAATTCCACGAACAAGCAGACACATTTTAAATGTGTACTGAGTGCCTTAGCACCATTTTAAGGCATTAGGGAGGTTATAAAATAATTTTTTAAATTAAATAAACAAAGAAGTAAATAAGAAAATAAGATTTTTCTGGCCTTTAAAAAGCTTTAAATCCAAAATATGAGACAAATTACATAATATAAACTGGAATGTGATAAATTACACAAGACAGGTTATTTCCAGTTTATATATTCACATTATCAAAATCAAGACTTTTCTTAACATTTAAATTACTGCTTAACAAATCTGAGATGCCTTAAGATATCTTATTCCTAATAATTTGTACCAAATCTAACTCACACAAGTATTTTCCGTAACATGTACCTAAGTTTCCAAATGGTCAGTTAGTTTGTCAATCTCTCAATTTATATGCCAAATAATTTTTTCAAATGATAACAGCAGAATGAGTCTGATGATACCTAGGGAATTCAACCAGCTCCATGCTACATATACTAGAGCCAAATGACTGGGCACAGTCTTAAATTTCACTCTTGAGTCTGTGGAAGACCTGGTTTAAAGAAAGGTAAAGGGTGGGCGGGGCATAGTTACTTCATTCATAAGTTTCTATACGTCTTAAATGAAGTCTATGAATACAATTGCCCAAAAGTGTTACGGCAAAGAAAGTAAGGGGTGGGGGCCTTTGCTTAATTCTTATCTTCAAGGGAAAATGAAAGCAGAAATATGATCCTCATACTGTATATTTTAATTTTATTTTTATTATTTTTAAGATTTTATTTATTTATTTGACAGAGAGATAGAGAGCACAAGTAGGCAGAGAGGCAGGCAGAGGGAGAGGGAGAAGCAGGCCCCCCGCGGAGCAGGGAGCCCGATGCGGGGCTCGATCCCAGGACCCCGGGATCACGACCCGAGCCGAAGGCAGCCGATTAACCAACTGAGCCACCCAGGCGCCCCTCATACTGTATATTTTAAATAAAATAAAAAACTCTCTAACATACTAAGTACATAAATCAAACAGAGGATGTAAGAAACTGACATAGCATTTTAAAAGGAAAACCTTAGTGGAAGCACTAAATTGGGAGCTGACATTAAGACCCGACATCTAGTTCTACCACTCTCTGGGGCTTTGGAATCTTCATCATCAAATTAAACAAGTTTAAAAAGATTAAAATTATAATGTGAGCGGGAAAAAAAAATCTTAACCATAACATTTTACTTGAAAACAAAAGAATATTTGTTTTTAAACTTACCATCAAGATAAATATCAACCCCTAATTCAGCATCAACCCAAAACATAGAAGCTACAGCACCTGAAAAATATGTACAATATTGATCAAATAAAAATATTTATTCAAACTGAGAAACACTATTCTACCCAGGCTGTTTTAATGTGTCCTAAAAGAATTAGCAGGCGAACACATATACAAATTATGTGTGGCTTTCCAAACTTCTTTATGGGAATTACAATGACAGAATCTTTTACTATTTATACTCATTTCTTCCCCTCTCCCTTTTCTGTCCCCCCCACAAAAAAAAGAAAGAAAGAAAAAGAAAAACAGATCAGCTCTTATCACATACAAACCCAACACCAAGCTTCTATCAATGCCATAGTAATCTGCCAATAGATACTACCAAATAATTTGGGCACTATGGATATGTGCACATGGGACTTATTTTTATGTTTTCTCTTCCAAATTTAATAATCATACAGTTAACAAATAATGAATTCTCTCTCTAAAGGGAAGCAAAACACAATATAGATAATTCGGAAGCCACTTGACTGAAAAAGAGAAAAACTTGTAAGTTTTATAGAAGGAAAAGAACAGAAGGCAAAATTATACACTCTATAAGAGCATTACTAGTAAAACCTTATACTATTTGTTTAATACTGATATAAAATTTGGATCTGAGGAAAAAGAACTTCTAAGTAAGAAATTAAAACTTGTTTTTGACAGACACTGGTTCAGTAGCAAAGCACACGCCCTGATCAGTTTGCCATTACACAAGAAAAAGAAAACTGGCAGTAAAAGAAGTATTTGATTTTTCAAAGCATCACAGGTCCAGTTAGTGACAGGGCTGTCCAAAAGAATGAGTACTGGGGAAAAACAAGGATAACTGAACTCATCCCCGTGTCTGAAGCTGTCCACTTACACTGAGGAGATGTGGCCCCCCAAGCATCACTGTGTCAACAGCGAAATACCTGTCAGCTGTCTACAGTGATTACTCATGCAAGATATAGCAAGGGCCACAAGATCTAATGGTTTCCTGATACCCATTGATTTTTTCCCCAAAACTTAATAGTTTTCCAATTTGACTGAAATAGGATTTGTGAGTAACAGGGGCGAATCAATGCCTGTTCTTTTCAAGGAAATTACTTTACCATGACAATTATTTAGCTTAGAACTGGAGAGTGTCAGTCTCCTAAACGGTAAACAACTGAATTGCCAATAAGAATTTTCTTCACTTACTTGGCTAACACCATGATTTTAATTAATGAGGGAGAAAAAAGTAAATCTACTGTGAGTATCATTACCCCTAACAATAAGTCATTTAAAAAAGTCTTAATTTTTTTCACTCAGTAAAATTCCACATTGTTCATAAACCTTTTTTTTTTTAATTCATGGATTACTATTCAGATAGCTTATAAGTCCTATACAGTTAACATTCATGTAGTATTAAGTTGAATTGCAAGAGTATATTAGAGCTTTTTTTCTAAATCTGATGTGTATCCTTGGTAATACTTACCAGGCTACTTAAGAAAACTATTTAAAATTTAGATGCAGGTGTTTAGCAAGAGGAGTAAGATGAGAGAATAAGTTAATCAATAGTTCCAAACCCAGGGTGATTTTTCTCCCCAGGGAATATTTGGCAAAGTCTAAAGATATTTTTAATTGTCTCAACTAGGGGAATGCTACTGGCATTTAGTGGGTAGAAGCCAGGGATGCTGTTAACATCCCACAAGGCAAAAAACAATAAAACAGGGCGCCTGGGTGGCTCAGATGGTTAAGCGTCTGCCTTCGGCTCAGGTTGTGATCCCAGGGTCCTGGGATCGAGTCCCACATGGGGCTCCCTGCTCCTTGGGAGCCTGCTTCTCCCTCTGCCTCTCTCTCTCTCTCTCTCTCTGTCTCTCATGAATAAATAAATAAAATCTTTAAAAAATTTAAAAAAAAACAAAAAAAACAAAAACATCCCACAATCCACAAGACAATCCCCTACAAAAAAGAACTATCCAACCCAAAATATCAGTTGTGCCAAGGTTAAGAAACCCTGACCTAAATTATAGAACCTCCCTTATTCAAAACCGATTACAACAAACATTTAAATAAAATTTTAAAAGCCAAGTTTTATTAGCAACAACCCAATATACAACCTCCTGCAACAAATTTTGAAGAGTGATACTCTAAATAAGAAACAGAAAGTCCTATGTGACTTCTGATAATTCTTATTTCTACCCTAATAAGTGGCTGTGGGGAAAAAGTTTACAAAATCCAAATACTTATCAGAAACAGCTTTCAAAATGGCAAGAAGGGGAACTGAGCAAAGAATAAGTAATATAGGGAAAAGTCAACCAAGGGTAAAAGTTTCTAACCATTTCCACATTTTTGGAGGAGGGGGCCACTTTCTAGGGCTCAGAGCAAAATTAACTAAAAGGTCTGAAGCTCAAGGATGTACCTGCACAAGGTATTAATATATTTTCATGAGTAGTTGGAGGAAATTCAGGAGGGGAACACTGGGTACTTTAAGAGAACAGAACCTAAAAGTCATATTGCCCATATGGCTCTCTCAGTCACCCCTTTTCCTTTGCTTCGCCTTCCCTGCTCTCAGCAAGACCCAGCATTCAAATTGAGGTCCAGGAGAAAAACAAGTTTAGGTAAGATAGGTAAGATATTAAAAACAATCCATCAACACCATATGTAAGTAGACTGATGTTCTCTACATCAATCACCAACATGCTGAAAAAAAAATGCGCATGTTTTTTCAAAGAAATGGAACATATCCTAAAATTTGTATGGAACCGGAAAAGACCCTGAATAGCCAGAGGAATGTTGAAAAAGAAAAGCAAAGCTGGTGGCATCACAATTCCAGACTTCAAGTTCTATTACAAAGCTGTCATCATCAAGACAGTATGGTACTGGCACAAAAACAGACACATAGATCAATGGAACAGAATAGAGAGCCCAGAAATGGACCCTCAACTCTATGGTCAACTAATCTTTGACAAAGCAGGAAAGAATGTCCCGTGGAAAGACAGTCTCTTCAACAAATGGTGTTGGGAAAATTGGACAGCCACATACAGAAGAATGAAACTGGACCATTTCCTTACACTGCACACAAAAATAGACTCAAAATGGATCAGAGACCTAAAAGTGAGACAGGAATCCATCAAAATCCTTGAGAACACAGGCAGCAACCTCTTCGACCTCAGCCGCAGCAACTTCTTCCTAGGAACATCGCCAAAGGCAAGAGAAGCAAGGGCAAGAATGAACGATTGGGACTTCATCAAGATAAAAAGCTTTTGCACAGCAAAGGAAACAGACAAAACCAAAAGATAACCGACAGAATGGGAGAAGATATTTGCAAATATCTTATCAGATAAAGGGCTAGTATCCAAAATCTATAAAGAACTTATCAAACTTGGGGCACCTGGGTGGCTCAGTCGTTAAGTGTCTGCCTTCGGCTCAGGTCATGATCCCAGGGTACTGGGATCGAGCCCCGCATCGGGCTCCCTGCTCGGCGGGAAGCCTGCTTCTCCTTCTCCCTCTCCCACTCCCCCTGCTTGTGTTCCCTCTCTCGCTGTGTCTCCTCTGTCAAATAAATAAATAAAATCTTAAAAAAAAAAAAAAAGGAACTTATCAAACTCAACACCCAAAGAACAACTAATCAAATCAAGAAACGCGCAGAAGACATGAACAGACATTTCTGCAAAGAAGACATCCAAATGGCCAACAGACACATGAAAAAGTGCTCAACATCACTCGGCATCAGGGAAATACAAATCAAAACCTCAGTGAGGTCGCCTGGGTGGCTCAGTCATTAAGTGTCTGCCTTCAGCTCAGGTCATGATCCTAGGGTCCTGGGATCGAGTCCCACATCGGGCTCCCTGCTCAGCGGGAAGCCTGCTTCTCCCTCTCCCACTCCCCCTACTTGTGTTCCCTCTCTCGCTGTCTCTCTCTGCGGAAAAATAAATAAAATCTCTTAAAAAAAAAAACCTCAATGAGATACCACCTCACACCAGTCAGAATGGCTAAAATTAACAAGTCAGGAAACGACAGATGTTGGCGAGGATGCGGAGATAAGGGAACCCTCCTACACTGTTGGGGGGAATGCAAGCTGGTGCAGCCACTTTGGAAAACAGTATGGAGGTTCCTCAAAAGTTGAAAATAGAGCTACCCTACGACCCAGCAATTGCACTACTGGGTATTTACCCCAAAGACACAAATGTAGTGATCCGAAGGGGCACATGCACCCCAATGTTTATAGCAGCAATATCCACAATGGCCAAACTATGGAAGAGCCTAGATGTCCATCAACAGATGAATGGATAAAGAAGATGTGGTGTGTGTGTGTATACACACACACACACACACACACACACACACACACACAATGGAATATTATGCAGCCATCAAAAAATGAAATCTTGCCATTTGCAATGACATGCATAGAACTAGAGGGTATTATGCCAAGTGAAATAAGTCAATCAAAGAAAGACAATTATCATATGATCTCACAGATATGAGGAATTTGAGAAATAAGACCGAGGATCATAGGGGAAGGGAAGGAAAAATGAAACAAGATGAAACCAGAGAGGGAGAAAAACTGTAAGAGACTCAATCTCAGGAAACAAACTGAGGGTTGCAGGAGTGGAGTGGGGTGGAAGGGATGGGGTGGCTGGGTGATGGACACTGGGGAGGGTATGTGCTCTGGTAGCGCTGTGAATTGTGTAAGACTGATGAATCACAGACCTGTACCCCTGAAACAAATAATACATTATACATTAAATGAATAAATAAATAAATAGGAAAAAAAACAATGCACATATATTACAGCTTAGAAGAAACAAAAAAGAAGATAAAGGCAAGGAAAAAAACTGAAGAAATGAATAAGGCATATAAATGGCAAAGAACCCATTTTGGAAGGAAACATAACCCAAGAAGCCAAAGAAAATTCTCAAAGGCCTATTCATGATAAGGAACTTAAAAACAACAAAATCAATTAAAAACAAACTCTAAAAGGCAAGATAAAGCAGAATAACATGAAATGGAAGTTTGTGCTAAAGAAATAAACATACAACCAATAAACATATCATTACTTAACGAATTCTTTTAAAACATCATGGAACAGAACAGATACTGTTGGAAACAGAATTACTGACAGAAAGGAACACGTAAGATGACTGAAGTAAATGCAGAAGCAAAAGACAAAACAATTAGAAGATAAAACATATGGAGAACATAAGAAAATTCAATATAAGGAAAATTGGTGTCATCAAGTGGAGGACCCAATAATTGGACAAAAAAATCTTCATGGTAATAAGGTAAATGCTCCTAAATGAAGAAATAAACCTACAGATTACAGATTATACTGTAATCCAAGGAAAAATGATTATGAATGACATGTAGACGTACCCTGGTTACATTACTGACCTTCAAAAATAAAGGAAAAAATTGTCAGGCAGTTTGGATGAGAAAGCAAGTCACTTTCAAGGAGGCAGAAAAAAATTAGACTTTTCTACACTAACATTCCTTGCCCCAGTATAATAAAATAATGACCACAAAGTTCTAATGAAAGTGTTCCCTGAGGATATTACCTCCTGCCAAGTTGTTTTTCAACAATGAAAACACCAGGTAGACAGACTCAAAACATTAAAGGAAACAACAGCATTAAAACTCAAAAAATATATCGCCCACAAATCCTGATGAAAAAAAAAAAGGAAATCCAGGCAATCAAAAAATACTAAGAGATCAAGAAGCAATATTTGTTAAGTTCTGAGGGAAGGAAATCGTGATCTGGAAATTTTATACCCAGTAAAATAATCCTTCAGGTATAAAAACAAAAGACAAGCACTCTCAAGCAAGTATGTAAGAACTTAAGGAAGGAGGGGCGCCTGGGTGGTTCAGGCAGTTGAGCGTCTGACTCTTGGTTTCAGCTCAGGTCGTGATCTCAGGGTCATGAGATTGAGCCCCACGTGGGGCTCTGCATTCAGCACGTAGTCCTCTTGGGACTTTTCTTTCCCTCTTCCTTAGCCCCTGCTCCCGACTCTCTCTCTCACTCAAATAAATAAATCTTTAAAAAAAAAAAAAAAAAAGCAAAGGAACACAGCATCTATAGCTTGAAAGGATCACCTGACCATGAAATTCAGTCAATAAAGAGATTCATCAACTCAGGAATGGAGAAGCCACAGTACTGAGGTAATGAGGACTAAAATTGTTTAAGATAGAACCAAACAAGTGTGAGAGAATGTAGATGTTAGGAATCTTAACACAGCACAGGATAAATCAATCAAAACCAGGAGATGGGACTAAGTAGAAGTGTTCATTTCCTACTCCTTTATGTCCCGGAGTCAAGAAATAACTCTGAACTGATACATATAGTTCAAAAACTAACTCGTCCCATTTGTTTATGTTCTTTATAACCTTTTTTCCCCCCTGAACTCATATCCCTTCCAGTGAAACGGCATTTTTCTGATATTCAGGATTCCTTCATTTCTTTCAAGTTCTCTTTCAATTACATGGTATTTTTTTTGCTTCTGCCCACCTTTTGAGGAATTTATTAATTAATTTTAATGATATCAATAGTTGATTTGTGGAGTATCTAATATGTGTTGGCTTACATATATATGTGTGGTTTACATATAGAATATACAAATTTTAATTGAGGTAAAATGGTATGTGACCTTATATTAGTTTCAGGTGTATGGCATAATGATTCAGTATTTGTATACATTACAAAGAGATCACCACAGTAAATCTAGTTACCATCCAACACCATACAAGTGACCCCCTTCATTCATTTCAACCCTTTAACCCCTTTCCCCCTGATAACCATCAACCTGTTCCCCGTATCTGAGTTTTGTTTTGTTTCTTAGGTTTCACAGATCAATGAAATCTAACTTATTTCCCAGAGCATAATACCCTCAAGGCCCATCCCCACTGTTGCAAACAGCAAGTCTATTGTATATATATAGCATATCATCTTTATCCATTTATCCATCGACAGACGCTTAAGTTGTTTCCCTAGCTTGGCTACTGTAAATAATGCTGCAATGAACATAGGGTGCACATATCTTTTCAAATTAGTGTTTTCATTTTCTTCAGAAAAATACCCAAAAGTTAAATAGCTGACCACATGAAAGCTCTATTTTTAATGTTTTGAGGAGCCACCATACTGTTTTTCACAGTGGCTGCACCAATTTGCATTCCCACCAACAGTGTATGAGGGTTCCCTTTTCTCCGCATCCTTGCCAACACTTATTTCTTGTCAATTTGACTCTAATAGGTGTGAGGTGGTATCACGTTGTGGTTTTGATTTACGTTTCCCTGATAATTAGTGAAGTTGAGCATCTTTTCATGTGCCTGTGGGCCACCTGTATATGTTCTTTGGAAACATGTCTATTTAAGATCCTCTGCTCTCTTTTCAAATTGTTTTTTTGCAACTGAGTTCTTTACACATTTTGGATATTAACCCCTTATCAGATACATGATTTGCAAATATTTTCTCCCAGTCAGTAGATTGCCTTTTCATTTTATTGATTGCTTCCTTTGCTGTGCAGATGCCTTTTAGTTTGATATAGTCCCACTTGTCGATTTTAGCTTTTGTTGCCTTTGCTTTTGGAGTCAGATCCAAAAATTCAACGCCAAGACTGATGTCAAGGAGCAAACTACCTGTTTTCTTCTAGGCATTTTATGGTTTCAGGTTTTACATTCAAATCTTTCATCCATTATGAGCTAACTTTTGTATATTGTGTAACATAGTAGCCTAGTTTCATTCTTTTCATGTAGCTGGTCCAATTTTCCCATCACCATTTATTTGAAGGGACCATCTTTTCTTCATTGTATATTCTTGCCTCCTTTGTCATAGATTAATTGGCTAGAAAAGCATGGGTTTATGTCTGGTTTCTCTATTCTGTTTCATTGATTTGTGTCTTTTTTATGCCAATACCATATTGTTTTCATACTACAGCTTTGTAGTACAGTTTGAAGTCTGGGACAGTGACATCTCCCATTTGCTCTTCTTTCTCAAGACTGCTTTGGCTATGGGGGGCCTGGGTGGCTCAGGCAGTTAAGCATCTGCCTTCGGCTCAGGTCATGATCCCAGGGCCCAGGGATTGAGCCCCACATTGGGCTCTCTGCTCAGCAGGAAGCCTGCTTCTCCCTCTCCCTCTGCCTGCCGCCCCCCCCCCTTGCTTGTGCTCTTGTCAAATAAATAAATAAAATCTTAAAATAAAAAAAAAAGGACTGCTTTGGCTATTCAGGGTCTTCTGTGATTCCACATAAACCTTAGAATTAATTATTTGTTCTGGGGCGCCTGGCTGCCTCAGTCAGTCGAGCATGTGACTCTTGATCTCAGGGTTGTGCATTCAAGCCCCATGCTGGGTGTAGAGATTACTTTAAAAAAATCTTTAAAAAAAATTATTTGTCCTAGTTTTGTGAAAAATGGCATTAAAATTCTGATAGAGGGGCACTTGGGTGGCTCAGTCAGTTGAGCGTCTGCCTTCCGTTTGGGTCATGATCCCAGGGTCCTGGGATTGAGCCCTGTGTCAGGCCCCTGCTCAGCAGGGAGTCTGCTTCTCCCTCTCCCTCTGCTGCTCCCCCTACTTGTGCACGTGCTCGCTCTGTCAAATAAATCTTTTAAAAAATCTAAAAAAATAAAAATAAATAAAATTCTGAGTTTGCAATGAATATGTATATTGCTTTGGATAGTATGGACATTTTAACAGTATTAGTTCTTCCAAACATGAGCATGGAATAACTTTCCATTTAGTTCTAACTTAATTTCTTTCATCAATGTCCTAGTTTTCAATCTACAGGTCTTTCACCTCCTTGGTTAGATTTATTCCTAGGTATTTTATTCATTTTGATGCAAATTGTTTTGTTAGGCTTTTTGCAAGGATTGTTTCCTTAATTTCTCTGACAGTTCATTATTTGTGTCTAGAAACACAACAGGTTAAGTGTACACCGATTTTGTATACAGCAACATGACTGAGTTCATTTACTGTTTTTTGGTGGAGTCTTCAGGGTTTTCTACATATAGTATCATGTCATCTGGAAATAGTGATAGTTTGATTTCTTCCTTTCCAATTTGGATGCTTTTAGGTCTTTTGCTTGTGTTATTGCTGTGGGTAAGACTTCCTTGGATAAAAAAGGCAAGAGTGGGCATCCTTATTTTGTTCCTGATCTTAGAGGAAAAGCTTTCAGCTTTACACCATTGAGTATGAGTTTGTCATGTATGGCCTTTATTATATTTAAGTATTCCCTCTATACCCACTTTAAGAGTTTTTATCATAAATGGACACTGGAATTTATCAAAGGCTTTTTCTCCATTTATTGAGGTGATCACATGACTGCTACCCTTCATTTTGTTATGTGGTGTATCACTGATTTGCAGATGTTAAACCATCCTTGCATTCCTGGAATAAATTCCATTGATCATGGTGTATGATCCTTTTAATATTGTCGAATTCAGTTTGCTAATATTTTGTTGAGGAATTTTACATCTATGTTCATCACGGATATAAGCCTGTTAATTTTCTTTTTCTTTTTTTTTTTTGGTGGTGTCCTTCTCTAGTTTTGGTATCAGGGTAATGTTGGTCTTATAAAATGAGTTTGGAAGCTTTTCCACCTCTTTTAGTATTTTGGAAGAGTTTGAGAAGAATAGATATTACATCTTTTTTCTATGTTTGGTAGAATTCCCCATGAAGACACCTAATCCTGGACTTGTTTGCTGGGTGGTTTTTGATTACAGATTCAATCTCCTTACTAATAATGCATCTATTCAGGTTTTCTATTTCTTCATGGAAGACTGGAAGTCTTGAGAGATTGTATGTTACTAGGAATTAACCCATTTCATTCATAGTAGTCTCTTTTGATCCTTGATTTCTGTGGTATGTTAACTTCTCTTTCATTTCTGATTTTCTTTTTCAAATAACCAGCTCTTACTTTCATTGATCTTTTCTATTGGTTTTTTTTTTTTTTAGTTTTTTATTTATTTCTGCTCTGAATCTTTATTATTTCTTTCCTTCTACTAACTATGGGATTTATCTGTTCTTTTTCTAGTTCCTTTCGGTAGAGCTATCTTTTTATGAACCTTGCTCTTAGAACTGCTTTTGCTGCGTCCTGTAGATTTTGGATTGTTCTATTTCCATTTTCATTTGTGTCAAGGTATTTTTTATTTCTCCTCTGATTTCTTCATTGACCCACTGATTATAACAGTTGCATGTTATTTAATTTCCACGTATTTATGATTTGTCCAGCTTTCTTTAATTGACTTTGTTTTATACCACTATCATTAAAGAAGATATCTGACATGATTTCAATCTTCTTAAATGTACTGAGACTTGTTTTGTAGTCTAATATGTGACCTATTCTGAGAACATCCCATATGTAGAGAAGAATGTGTATTCTGCTGCTTTTGGATGCTTTGTATACAATTAACCCTTGAACAATGCAGGAGTTGGGGCACTGACCTTCCATACACTCAAAAATCCACATCCATAACTTTTTTAAAAAAAGATTATTTATTTATTTGAGAGAGAGAGTGCACGCTCACACAAGCAGGGGGAGCGGGAGAGGGAGAAGCAGGCTCCCCGCTGAGCAGAGAGCCTGATGTGGGGCTTGATCCCAGGACCCTGGGATCATGACCTGAGCCGAAGGCAGATGCTTAACAGACTAAGCCACCCAGGGACCCCCACATATAACTTCTGATTCCCTAAAAACTTAACTACTAATAGCTTACTGCTGACCAGGAGCCATACTGATAATATAAACAGTCGATTAACATATTTTGTAGGTTGTATTATACATCGTATTCTTACAATAAACTAGAAAAAAAAATGTTATTCAGAAAATTGTAAGGAACAGAAAATACATTTATAGTATTATACTGTAAAAAAATCTGCATGTAAGTGGACCCACACAGTCAAACCCATGCTGTTCAAGGGTTAACTGTATACCTATTAAGTCCATCTGGTCTCATATGTTGTTAAGGCTGACCATTTTCTTATTGGTTTTCTGTCTAGGTAACCTATCCATTGATGTAAATGGAGTACTAAAGTCTTCCACTATTATTGTATTGCTGTCCATTTCTCCCTTTAAGTCTGTTAATACTTGTTTTATATATTTAGGAATTCCTATGTTGAGTGAATAAAAATTTTCAAATGTTATATCCTCTTATTGGATTGACCCTTTGTCATTGTGCAGTGTCCTTTATCTTTTATTAGACTTTGTTTTAAAGACTATTTCGTTTGATATAAGTATAGCCACATCAGCTTTCTTTCATTTACATTTGCATGGAATATCTTTTTCCACCCCTTCACTTTCAGTCTGCATGTCATTAGATCTGAAGTGAATCTCTTATAGGCAATATATAGATGGTCTTCTTTTTTAAATCTATTCAACTACTGTATACATCTTTTGACTGTGTCTATTTACATTTAAAGTAATTATTGATAGGTATGTACTTTTTGCCATTTTGTTAATTATTTTCTGGCTGTTTTTATAGTTCCTCTCTGTTCTTTTTTTCTCTTGCTCACTTCCCTTGCAGCCTATATGTACACATATATATATATATATATACATATACACACACACACATATATATACACACACACAGCTTATATACACATATATATTTATACACTTATGTTTATATACTTATGTTTGTACATTCATATGCTTATGTTTATACTTATATATTTGTTTATATTTACATATATATACTTATATATAAATACAAGCCTATTTCAAGTTGATAGCAACTTAAATTTGAATTATAAAAACTCTACATTTCTGCTCTCTTCTCCACATTTTGTTTTTACATCTTCTTACTTTGTGTATCTCTTAATTATTGTAGCTATACTTAAGTTCGCTACTTTTGTCTTTTAACCTTCATAGTAGGTTTATAAGTGGTTAATTCACTACCTTTACTATATATTTGCCCTTAGGAGTAAGATCTTTACTTTCCCATGTTTTCTTGTTCTTAGTACCTTTCCTTTTCAACTTAAAGAAGTCCCTTTAACATTTCTTATAAGGCCAGTTTAGTGGTGAACTCCTTTAACTTTTGCTTGTCTAGAAAACTCTCCTCCAATTCTGAATGATAACCGTGGCAGGTAGAATATTCTTGGTTGGAAGTTTTTTCCTTTCAGCACTTCGAATCTATCATGCCACTCCCTTCTGGCCTGCAAAGCTTCATCTGAAATATCAGCTGATAGTGATTTGGGGATTCCCTTGTACTTAACAAATTGTTTTTCTCTTGCTGCTTTTAAGATTCTCTTTAATTTTTGACATTGTAATTATGTCTCTTGATCTGGATGTCTTTGAGTTCATCTTATTTGGAACTCTCTATGCTTCTGGGACTTCGATGTCTGTTTCCCTCCCTGGGTTAGGGAAGTTTTCTGCCTCTTTCACTTTTTTTCCTTCTGGGATCCCTATAATGTGAATGTTACTCCACTTGACATTGTCCCATAGGTTCCTTAAGCTATCTTCATTAATTTTCTTGTTGTTGTTGCTTTGTTTGGCTGAGTTCCACTGCCCTGTCTTCCAGGTCACTGATCCATTCTTCTTCATTTATTCTGATGCTGAACCCTTCTCGTGTATTTTTCGGTTCAGTTACTGTATTCTTCAGCTCTGTGACTTGCATTTGGTACTTCCTTATATTTTCTATCTCTTTGTTGAAGTCTTACTGTGTTCAAACATTCTTCTGACTCTGGTAAACATCTTTATAACCATTACCTTGAACTCTTTATCAGGTAGATTAGTTATATCCACTTGATTAAGATCTTTTTTCTGAGGTTTTGTCTCCTCCTTTTGTTTGGAAACTATTCCTGTCTCCTCATTTTACTTGACTCTTGGTTTCTATTTATTAAGCAAAACAGTTACTTCTCCCAGTCTTGAAGGAGTGGCCTTGTATAGGAGATAAGCCTTATTATTCAACCTTGCCCTAGCTCTTGGTTGTCTCTCTGAAACTCTGTGATTACCTAATTAGCCTGAATTATTCTTGATAGATCCCACAGTTGTTGAGAGTGTGTCAAGACCTGCCAGTGTTGGGCGCCTGGGTGGCTCAGATGGTTAAGCCTTCGGCTCAGGTCATGATCCCAGGGTCCTGGGATCGAGTCCCGCATCGGGCTCCCTGCTCTGCGGGGAGCCTGCTTCTCCCTCTGCCTCTCTCTCTCTCTGTCTCTCATGAATAAATAAATAAAATCTTTAAAAAAAAAAAAATAGACCTGCCAGTGTTCCAAAGGGAGTGATCTCAGCACCTAGTTTCAGACTGATTGGAAGACAGATCCACAGGAAGGAGCTTTTGGAGTATACGAATATATAGCCCTGTGGCACCACAACTATAAACCCTGCTGATCTCCACCCCAAGAGATCTGGAGGTGTCTCCTGAACTCAAGCCACAAAAATCAAGGCTTCAGACAAGCACATAAACTTTTTGGAGGTACCAGCAAGCTCTGTTGAGGCTGAGGGAGAGATCAAAGATGGTGTCTCCCTACCTACATTTTGAGAGCACCTTTGAAGCCTGTCCCTTAGGCTGAAGCGCCAGGACAAGTGGATGGGCCTTTTCCATAGGCAGACTAGACGAGCAGTGTGTTTCAGCCTGCTGTCTATGCAGTGCCTTGGGTATGACAGCCCTCCCCAAACTACCTTCCTATTACAGTCCCATAGGGTGCAGAAATTTAAGCTCCTCTGGCCACCAGGGACAGGTGATCAACAGACATTCCTTCTGTGGACTGCACTCAAAGGCAGGTTTTAGCAAGGCTGCAAGAGTACTGAGGGTGATGCACATCCATGGCTTTAGGGATGCAGGAGGAGAACAATGTGGGCAGGATACACCCAAGGCTTTAGTGAGGCAGGGACACGTCTGGGGATGGGGGCACACCCACGGCTTTAGGGAGGCTGTCTGTGTCCACAGTGCCTGACTGCACTAGCAAAGTGGAAGGAGAGTGCAAAAATGGTGTTCACAAGCACCTCTGGACCCAAAGAAAGTCCCAACTGGTCCCAGCTGGGGTAACACTGGAGTAAAGTGTTTACTCCAGTAAACACTTTAGAATTAGCAAATCAATCTCCTTCACATATAATTTAGTCACTTTTCAAACTGCTGCCTTTGCACTGGGTCCCAAAATGAGTGTGCTTGTTTGTGAGCCCCTCAAAAGGAGTACCTCAGATTCCCCACAGCCCCCCAGGTTTACTGTACACAAGCCCCTTTGGTTTCCAAACCCATTTGGGAGGGCCTCGTCTCTCCAGTGCAGGTTCCAAGAGTTGGCATACCCAAAGTGGGGTATAAACCCATCCCTCCTCAGGTAAAGACTTCAGACCTGTGAAACCCCTCCCTACTATGAGTTGCTGCACCGGGGTGAAGTTTTTGGCAAAACCACATCTCCACCTCCTCTATCCATTTCAGTGTAGCCCTTATATTCCTTATTGTAGACAGAGCTGTTCAGCCTATTTTTAGTTCTTTCTGAGCAGGAATTATTCCATAAGTAGCTGCAGATCTGGTGTGTCTATGGAAAGAGATAGTTCAGGGTGTTCCTAAGCTGCCATCT
Organism: Phoca vitulina; assembly: GCF_004348235.1. Lineage (NCBI taxonomy): Eukaryota > Metazoa > Chordata > Mammalia > Carnivora > Phocidae > Phoca > Phoca vitulina. Next base: position 8,841,682 of record NW_022589740.1, on the reverse strand, counting down.
TGAACTGCCTCCAAGTTCTCTTCTTGTAGATTCAAGTAAAACTAAATTAATACTTACTAAGAATAGCACAAAGAATGCAATCACATTTTTGTAAAATTATTTATCTGTTTATACAGCTTTCATATGCACATAGAGCAGGGCTTCCCAAATTTATGAATGTGTAAGAATCCCCTGGAGGGCTTATTAAAACAGATTGCTGGGCTCACACCCTTACAGATTCTGATTCAGTAGATTTGGGATGGGGCCCAAGAATCTGCATTTTTCACAAGCTTCAGAGACTGATGCTGTCATTCAGCAAGTAGCACTGGCACAGAAAAATCCCTGAAATAAAATTTACCTACTTCTATTTCATTGTAGTGAGATACAGTGTGATTTAACTTTCTTCTTCGCATTTTCTTAGATATTGGGTAAATTTTTTTTTTAATGAATGTTCCATTTTTACCCAAACAATAAAATCATTAATCTAAAGAAAGTTAGAAAAAACATTAACCTGTTCACACCTACAATTTGTACAAAAGCTTTCTGGGATCTTTATTTAACTTTTCCTTCTCCCTCTGAAAAGCTGAACCATGTTTTACTAAACTCACCTACTCTCAAAGTTATGAGTTTTTCTCTATAAAGTGGCTACCATGAAAGAAATTGATATTTGCTATTTCAAAAAGGAGGCATATATTTTTCCCATCCTACCAGATTTAATATTTAATATCAATGTAATAGTCCGAGTCCTATCATCAGTCCAATCTATTGGAAATGTATGAAAATGTACATAATACGGTCTACTACAGGACCAAAACAGCCCAACTCAACACTAATTTGAAAACAGAAGGACAATGTTATTATGCAGTATTTGGAAGTACAATAACCACTGATTACATTTGGACCTTCAGTATACTTCAGTATCTGTTTTAAAGAGTTATGACCCCTAATAAATTATTCCTAAACAGTACTTTTATATAGTCTTTTATATAGTTTTATGGCCCAATGCCATTAACTCAAATAAAAAAAAAGGTATGGTCAGACTTACAGAAGGAACACTAAATGTTCTGCAAACTAAGAATAAAGGTGTAACCTAAAAGACATTTGGGTCAGAAGGAAACAGAAATCGATTGCTAAAACACTTCAACTTTGTGTAGCTTTCAATAGAGAAGTTTAAATGTAATTCTACTCAGAGATAAAAATTTCATGGATAATCATTAATTCCACACCAGGAAAAGGCCCAGTAGGCTTAATTTAACTCTGTACCTAATGACAGTATTTACCAATAAAACTATTTCAACTTTAGTAGTAGAAAAACAAAATGTTAATGCTAACAATTAATTGAAAGAGAGTAAGCAATACTGAAATTAGAGTCCAAAAGCCCTTAAGTATCTTTAAATGACCCTCCAAGAAACCTGGATTAGAAAGTAATCAGAAATAAGATCTCTGTAGACTATAATCAATCAAATATAGGAGTAGAACTTATAAGTAGAATGTCTTTATTTTTCCTAAATTTCCATACTTTTAACAACTTGTGTTCCTACCAATAATCTTAAATCGATCAATTGAATTTCAATCCTATTATCAAGTTAAAATTATCAAGTACTCTGATTATGATTTATCTGCAAAAGAAATATGACAATCCAGTATTTTTCCTGTTTTAAGCAACAACAAAAAATATTTAGTCTGGAGTACAGGTTTAATGCTTACTTTACATATTTCTCTAATACATTTAAAAATGTTTAAGAACTATATTCTGGTTATTAATAATGTCATCTCTTACCCGGATCTGCTAACCCAGTGGTCTCTAAGAGTATGTAATCAAATTTCCCCTTCTTCTGCATCAAATTCTCAATAGCTCTAAGGCCATTGTCCCTGTAGAATACCAAAATACAAAATACAGTTTATTACCTAAATATTTTAAAGTGATCATTATAAATGTTTTTAAATATATTTAGCAACCTGAGACAAAAATATCTTTAGGCATGTGAAAATTTAACTCCTTCCCAAACTTCTAACACAACATCCATCAATATTTACCAATGGTGGGGAAAAACAGAGGCATATATACTGATAGCAAAATAAATCAGATACATGAGGAGTTAATACTTTAATAAAATTAAAAGTAGAGGAAACTTTAATACCCTGACTGAAGTCAAAAGCTGCTATTTTTATAGCATAATGAAAGAAAGAACTCAACATCCAAAACAATGATAAAATTTATGAATTACAGTGATTTAATATAACATCTAAAGGGACACGATCATTACTTTTCAATCTGTTCTAAATAAGGGTACCAGACAGTGCAAGAAAATACTGGATTTCATTTTGGTTGTTCAAGAAAATGTCATGATTTTAGCTTTGTTAATATATTTGACTCAAAGTCAAATACCTAAGTTGTAAATGATGTAGAAAAAATTTAATTCACTAGAATATACAAAGTCAACAGTACAGGTATTAATTTTCCTAATTTACTCAACAAATATCTGAGTGAATAGGTATGTCAGGTCCTTTTCTAAGATCGACGGTGTATTAGTGAAAAAAACAGACACTGTCCTTGGAAGCAACTATCACTGGTGGAACACAGCGTGAGCCTATTCACCTTTTTGATGGTCATTTACTTTTGTTTTTAGAAGGTGAATCCTTGGACATAAGACCAATGACTCACTCAATGTAAAATAGTAATTTTTACACATGAAATGTGACTTTCACGTACCACAGAAATCATTAATTAAACCCTAACATCAAAGACAATAAAAACAAACTCAATAGAAGAACCAAAGCATTAGAGCACACAGAAAAATAAACAGGGCAGCAAGAAACACTTTAAGAAAATACATTCTAATAAGTTATTTTCTATGTGAAAATACAATGAAGCAGACTGTGTAAATTCAGTTACATTACACTAGAAAATCAAAGCTGGAAATATAATCAATAAACATTTATAATAAACCAACAAGCACACAATAAACACATTCCTCACTTTACTGAACAGCAGAGGCAACCGTTTCTAAGTTCCAGCCATTCCTCATAGAGCTCTCCACCTTGGCTGACAGCTAAGGATTTCTCCACTGCACTTCCTGAAATAATTAACAAGAAGCACTCTTAAGATTATGTTCGCTAGCCAACCAAAAACAAAGATGAGGATATCAACAACACAGATTTCAAAACATTTTCTACAAATACCTTTTATAACTTTTATTCTTTCATTCTGTTTGTGCAGCCTCAGTGTTCTAAACTATACTACTCTAGATTATTTAAGCTTTTATTTTTTAAAGAGGATTTAAGTCCCTAAAAAGGCAAATCCAAAATTAATGACTCATTCCTACTTCTTTGGCCCTCTCACTTGCCCACTAATAAAAGTAGCTATTTCAAAAGCACTCCTTGTCCATGGCCAACTAGTATGTTTAATATATTGGTTTTTATATGCCCTTAACCCTCTTAAAAGACTGCCTTATCTATTTTTTTCTTTTCATTCTTCTTCTAAATTGTTTTTGTTTCTACTAGACAGACTACTCAATATTCCCGGTATGAGTAAAAACCCAAGTTCATTTTGAGGAAGTTTGCTTGGCCAGGGTATCAATGTGCTCATTTAAAAATTAAATTTTTAAACTAAAGTTTCCTAGCAATGCTAACTTAAGAAAGAAAAATATATAGGTGAAATTCTGAGATGCTTGTTATCATACTTACTTTTCCTCCAATAAAGAAATATACCAAAGCCAAGGGAGAGTTCTAAATATCCAGTAAAGCAAATGGCCACAAAAGAAAATGGAGTAATTTTTCATGTATATATTTTTTGTTTATATTTCACTTAGGCAAGGATAAAGAGCTCTAAAAGGGACTGCTACAGAATTCAGGGTATAGAGGTTATAAATAAAATGCAAAGGAAAGTATTGCAAATAAATGGTTTATATAAATTATATAAACAATCCAGAAAGAATGAAGAAAAATAGCAACTAATAATAAATGTGATCACAGTGTCCAACAGATCAGTTAATAAGAAGCTAGAGTACAAGATTAGGATTTTAAAAATCTTAGCATTTTTATTTTTTCTAACAGGACTTTTCACTTTAGTTTATTAAAATGAGAAATCAAGTTTAACAGGTCTTCCTTCTTGTTCATAAAACCTAGCTCCTTTATTCATTTACAACTGAGAAAATAGTATACTTTAAGAAATAGCTCAACATAAGACATATTTTTTGGCTAAAAGTGAGCTATAGTTAAAATTCACACTTAAGAAGAAAAACTTCTAAAAGTAATCAAAGAATTGTGTGTAACACTGCTGTACAGATTTTTTTTAAGCATAGTTCAATATTAAAAACAAAAAAAATTGGAATTTTAAATGCATGTATTTCCACAAACAACTGCAGATGCCTGAGATGGAAACCATATATTTAACTTATTTTTTAAATCTTCAGTTTTAAATGCTTTGCAAACAATAAACATCCAACAAGGTAAACTTACAAAAACTGAAGCATTTTAAAGAATTTTTCAAAAGTTACAAGTGAACAGTATAGTCAGTACAAAAGTACATAGAAAGTGTCTGAAAGAACTTTCTTTCATATGTTTAGATTTTTACTTCTGGAGTTATTTCATGTAAAAACCTAATTTAATTCTGTTGCTATGAATTTCAAATTTATATAAAATTTTATGAAAACTAATAATTTCAGTATCTCAAATCTGTACAAAATAAAGCTTGAAAGAAATTAATTTTCCCAGAACAATCCGCATCAATATGTTCACATTATAATACCTTGTATTTTCATTTTTAAACATGGAATATCAATTCACCAGGGGAATAAGCTATCCTATAAATTCTTACAGCATGGCATTCACTGAACTTTACTTACCTTCCCCAAATTCGTTTAAAATAACTGCTACTCTTTTACTATGTTGCTCTGTCAAAATATAGTTCAGAAGTGTTGTCTTCCCAGCACCTATAAAACATATTTGTTTTAAATAACAATATTTAAAGGCTAATTTTAAAGGCACACACAAAAAAAAGAGTCCCAATGTTTTTAAAAATTTGTGTGCTATTTTTAAAATATTATTTTTAACTATGGTATAGAAGATTCTAGAGGGAAAGATTAAAGTATCCTTTGCAACTATTAAAAAGCTTTATGTTGACATAAAATCTTATAAATATTTACAAATATGCCTACAACATGGATCACAGCTTGCTGCAACCTCATATAACAAAAATATGCCTTCTATACAATTTATAATTAATATAAAGACATCTAAATTTTCTATTAAGGAATTATTGAAATAATGGTTTCCAGGGAATAAAGTACTCATGTACTTTATTTACTTTATTTAAATTACTCATGTACTTTAAAATATTTAGACACTTTCACATGATGACAATGTTTCTTAGCCAAGAATACATAGTTTACGTCCCTAAAATTTACATAAAGCCCTATCTTTTATTTCAACATCCATCATTAACCAGACACAAATTCAAACTGACTACAGGGCTATTTTCGTACTCAAAGTAACCTATAAGAAAATAAGTATAGATACAGGTGACCCTCGAACAACTAACTGTGTGGGTCGCAGGTCCACTTACATGTGGACTTTTTTCTGTAAATATAGTACAGTACTGTATTTTCTCCCCCTTATGATTTTCTTCATAACATTTTCTTTTCTCTAGCTTACTTTTTAGTAAGAATACAGTATGTAATACATGTAACATACAAAATATGTGTTAATCGACTATATCACCAGTAAAGCTTCTACCGACCAGCTTAACCAGGGACTGGTTTCGGCTCCCGAGTTCAAAGGAGCTGGGGTGCACCCCGTCCCGCCCGGCCAACGGAAGCAGCCGCGCTTAACCCTTTCCCGGTTGTGCCTGGGGCAACGTCCCACCAGTAAAGCTTCTGGTCAACAGTAGGCTATTAGTAGTTGAGTTTTGGGGGAGTCCAAAGTTACTGTGCAGGAAGGTGGCACCCCTAACCCCCACATTGTTCAAGTGTCAACTGTATCTGTCTACCAATCTATAAAACACACACAAAACAGGAGAATGGATGTAGAAAATGTTAACAATATACACAACATTCAGTACTTAGAAAGATAAATTCATAAAGCTACACTAACTTTATCCAGTAGGTGGCAGGTTAAACCTAGTATGTTCCGCTCAAGTAGAAGAAAAGCATTTATCTTATGAACAACTAACTATACACACCAAAGTTCAAAGAGAAAAAAAACAAACTGCACATTAGTGTAGTTAAACTGTATCATTTATTTACTTTTCTGTTGGTGGGCATTTGCGTTATCTCCAGTGTTTTATTTTCCCAAACAGTGCTGCTAAGACCTTTCACATGTAAGCTTGCACACAACTTCTGAAGTACATTTAGGAGATTTCTAGCCTTTAACTAGGAGGGATTTAATGATCATTAGGGTATTAATATCTTCCACATTTTTAGGTCATATTCCTTTTTTTTTTTTTTAAGATTTTATTATTTGCCAGAGAGCGCGAGAGAGAGGCACAAGCAGGGGGAGCTGCAGGCAGAGGGAGAAGCAGACTCCCTGCCTAGCAGAGAGCCTGATGTGGGACTCGATCCCAGGACCCTGGGTTCATGACCAGAGCCAAAGACAGACGCTTAACCGACTGAGCCACCCAGGCATCCCTTTAGGTCATATTCCTTTAAAGGCTGTTGAAGAGATGAAAGGCTTGTGTTTAGAGTGCTTTAAAAAGCTCAACATCACAAAAGTGTGAAGTATAGAATGAAAGGGACAGAGCTTAAGGAGGCAGGGCAATGAGGAAATTCTTAGAACCAGTCCAAGTGTGAGACAGAGACCCTGAACATGAGGGCAGCACTAGGCAGTGGCAGTGAAAATGGAAAGGCAGAGGTGGACGTAAGAGACCCTCTAATAAAATTACTAGCACTTAGTAATTAACCATATTATGAAGCAGAAGACTTTAAGGCACAGTTTATTCATTCAGAAGTCTACTATGGGCCAGATTTCATGCTGGGCCTTAGCAAAAAGTGCACAGAACAGAGACAAACTGTCTCTACTTTCACAATGCTTACAAAGACTAAGAGAGTGGGAGATGGAAGGTAATTCAGACCGTAAAGAGGCAATGATGTCACAGGATTACAGAGTGGACAGAACATGTACAAGATGTTAGGGAGCACCAAAAGGGAGGTCTAGGCAGAGGAGTAACAAAAAGGAAAAGTATTCTAGGGACTAAACTACTTGGCACCTTTAAAAAAAAATTTTTTTTAAGATTTTATTTATTTATTTGACAGAGAAACACAGTGAGAGAGGGAACACAAGCAGGGGGAGGGGGAGAGGGAGAAGCAGGCTTCCCGCCGAGCAGGGAGCGCGATGCGGGGCTCGATCCCAGGACCCTGGGATCATGACCTGAGCTGAAGGCAGCCGCTTAACGACTGAGCCACCCAGGGCCCCTACTTGGCACCTTTTAAAAGTAAAAGTAATTCGGGCGCCTGGGTGGCTCAGTTGGTTGAGCGACTGCCTTCGGCTCAGGTCATGATCCTGGAGTCCCGGGATCGAGTCCCGCATCGGGCTCCCTGCTCAGCAGGGAGTCTGCTTCTCCCTCTGACCCTCCCCCCTCTCATGTGCTCTCTCTCTCTCTCTCTCAAATAAATAAATAAAATCTTTAAAAAAAAAAAAAAAAGTAAAAGTAATTCAATGTGGCTGGACCACAGCTTTGAAGGCTAGAAAGACAGTCAAGAGCCAGATCATATAGGACCTTTTGATTCATGTTTAGGAATTTGAACTGCAACCCAAATGGAAACACTGAAGGGTGTGACACAGTTGACATTTACAAAGATCATTAGGGCTAAAATACAGAGAATATATTAAAGGGAAGCATGACACAAGACTAGTTAGAAAACTTTTAGAGTATTCCAGGTGGTTGGAATCACAGGAGCAGCAGGATTGGAGGGTAAGGTAACATATGAAGTTTTGGACCTGCCGAGTTCGAGATGTCTGTGGGACATCAAAATAGAAACTATCTGAGTGTCAACTTAAAAGGATGGACAGAGGTTGGAGAAAATTTAAAAAAGAAAAGCCAGAGAACGGGGACACGACAAAAATAAATTCCCTTATAAAATTAGTCCGGAGGAAAAAGGAGAATAAACTCAGACTACAAAGCTAAAAAAGAAAACACCAGAGATTTAATTCTTATTTTTATGCAAAAGACCCTCACGTGCACCAAGTTTGTACTTGTCTCTGGCATCATCTAGGAATGGTATTATTAACCCCAAATCGTTTCACTTTGTTTACATTTAATTTTCCCCACACTTTTAATATGGTCCTGTATCTATTCTAGCCCTTCTAGTAAAATGTAAGGCCTTAAAATAATACTCCTCAGATTTTTCCAAGAAAGTACCTCTAGTGTAAGCCCGAAAACTGTCCTTCAGGAAATTGCACGCTTACACACCTATGAATTTAAGTGTCCATGTGCACTCCTGAACGTCCTTGGCTTGAGAAATAGTCTGGGAGGGTAGGGATTTTATTCTTACCTTCTCCTAGAGTGCTTTGCAAACAAACCTCAAAAAAAGGTTTGAGATAGGAGTCCTCTCCCCGAATAGCTGGAAGAGGCTGGCTCGTGGGGAAGGGAACCTACTAAAGAATGCCCCTTGTGGGTCGGGCACAGACAGGGCACCCTTTAAAGGTAACAGACATAAAGGTAGGTGTTTCCTGCCCCATTTAGCAGGTGAGAAAACAAACTCAAACAGGTGACCGATACTACTTCCACTTTCCAGTAAGGCTCACGAGCTCCAGAAAGGTAAGATAACTTGTTAGAGGCCACAGGGATAATTAGGGGGCGGGTCCAAGCCTCCAGGCGCAAAGCCAAAACTAGCTTCAAAGTGCGAGGTTAACTTTCAGTCTCCCTTGATAAATGTGAATCTAACGCAAAGGGGTCTGGGCATCCTTGAGCCCCGAGATGAAAAGCAACCCAAACGGGAAGCGCGTGACCCAGCCCCTACCTCAGAGACATGTGCTGTCGCCCAGAAGGCCCAGATGCCTAAGGAGATGAGGCACCGGCAGCCCCCAAATCCCAGGATACCAGCGTTCACGGCATTTTCTGACCGGGATGGTTAGTTACCTAAATACCCGGTGATAATTGTGACTGGGATCTTAGCGCCGGGCCCAGACTTTTCCTCCTCCTCTCTTAGCTTCGTCTCAATGGGGACCAATTCAGGACAGTCCTCCTCCGCCTGCTCCTCTTCCTCATCCACAGCACCCATAGCCGGTAACATGCCGGCCAAGTGCACAGCACGCCTCACCCTCGGCTCAGGAGACCGAACCAAAACGCCGAAACGCAGCTGCGCACGCCGAAAGCGCCACGCCGGGCGCGTTCTTGACGTCATCACGCTGCGACGTGTGGCGCCTCCCGGTCCCGCCCGGATTACCTGGGCCGAGGCTGAGAACGGCCTCGTCTCTTAGCCACGCCCCCACAGGAGCTGGGCCCACCCCCGGGGCGTGTTCTCTGAACCTGAGCGGAGCTGGGCGGAGCTGTTAAGGCTGCAGCCACGATGTTGTCACTGTGTTTGCCTATTGAGACCTGGGTGGTGGGAGCCTGCAGTGGGTAGCCTGACCTAAACAGTCCCCGTAGAGAACGGACTTCATCAATCTGACGGTTTTTTAGTGTCATTAGAAACTTTTTTTAATTCATAGGGGAAAGAATGGGAAGCTATAACACTACTGTATTAATTGCACTTTTTCTCCCTGAAGGAATAACGAGTGAAAATTTTTTTCTTTTTTATAACTACATATTTTACATGTATATCCAAATTTTTACAATGTACATGCACTACTCTCATTTATTTTTCTTTCTCATTTCTTATTTGGACTCAGGTAACCTGTGTTCATTTATCATATTCTTTGGTTCATGGCACTCCCATCATTAATCCATGGGTAGCCCTCCTTTCTATTTATGTTTATAATGAACTCCTTTGACCTCATCCCTAGCCCAAGAACATTACCAATAAGTATACCTATCTATGTGGAGTCAGTACCCTGTTCCAACCTTCTGCCTCTGCCTCTCCCTTAAGATAGTAACAATTACCCTGAATTGATTTCGGGTGACTGATCATTCCCTCCTTTCTTTCTGGTGTTATCAAATATATATGTGCATAGACAATATGTTGTTTAATTTTGTCTTTGACTTACATAAAAAGAGTATCATACAGTATGTAATCTCCTGGGGTTATCTATATTTTCAACTCCTCTGTTTTATTATATTCTTTTTTTAAATTTATTTTATTATGTTAGTTAATCACCATACATTACGTCATTAGTTTTTTTTTTGTTTTTTTTTTTTAAGATTTTTTATTTATTTATTTGACAGAGAGAGACACAGCGAGAGAGGGAACACAAGCAGGGGGAGTGGGAGATGGAGAGGCAGGCTTCCCGCGGGGCAGGGAGCCCAATGCGGGGCTCGATCCCAGGACCCTGGGACCATGACCTGAGCCGAAGGCAGACACTTAACGACTGAGCCACCCAGGCGCCCCTCGTCATTAGTTTTTAATGTAGTGTTCCATGATTCATTGTTTGCGTATAACACCCAGTGCTCCATGCAGTACGTGCCCTCTTTAATACCCATCACCAGGCTAACCCATCCCCCCACCCCTTTCCCCTCTAGAACCCTCAGTTTGTTTCTCAGAGTCCATAGTCTCTCATGGTTCATCTCCTCCTCCGATTTCCCCCCTTTATTTTTCCCTTCCTACTATCTTCTTTTTTTTTTTTTAACATAAAATGTATTATTTGTTTCAGAGGTACAGGTAGTGTTTTATTATATTCTGTTATATAACTATACAGCAATTTCTTCATTCATTTTCTGTCAATCATTTCCAGGTTTTACTCTATGGACAGCATTCAGTGACCCCTCAGCACTGTATTACTGCCTGAACAGAAGTTGTTACAGCCCTGACCACTTTCTCTTACACATTGCTCAGACACGTTCTTGCAGATACCCTTACGTGGTTCTGACAGAATGTTCTACTAACATCTCTTATCTCACCGAGAGCAACCTGTGCCCAATAAGGCCAGCTCGGTCAAGATGACTGACAAATATTGCTGTAACAGTGTATAGCCTTGGTCAGAGCAAATAGAGTTTTACACACCACAGTAGTCAAAAGATAAAGGCACTCCAAATGTTCATCACCTGATGGATGAATAAACAAAATGTGGTACATTCATACAATGAAAAATTATCTCACAACAAACAGGAATGAAGTACTTGCTATAAGATGGCTGAACCTCAAAAGCATTATGCTAAGTGAAAGAAGGCATTCACAAAACACCACATATTGTATGATTCCATTTACATGAAATGTACTAGAGTAGGCAAATTTATAGAAACAGAAAGCAGATTAGTTGTTACCAGGGACTGGGGGCTGAGAGGAGTGACTGCTCATGTGTACATTTTGGGGGTGTCATCAATGTTCTAAATCAATGTTCTAAAATTGATTGTGGTAATGGTAGCGCAACTGTGTGAAAATACAAAAAACCACTGAATTGGATGCTTTATATTTTTAAAGATTTATTTATTTATTTGAGAGAGAGAAAGAGCATGGCGAGGAGGGGCAGAGGGAGAAAATCTTCAAGCAGACTCCTTGCTGAGTGCAGAGCCCCACCCAGGGCTCCAGCCCACCACCCATGAGATCATGACCTGAGCCGAAACCAAGAGTCAGACGCTCAGCCAACTGAGCCACCCAGGTGCCCCCGTATACTTTAAATAGGTGTATAATATGGTATATGAATTTTATGCCAACAGAGCTGCTATTTTTTTTAAAGATTTATTTATTTATGTATTTGAGAGAGACAGAGAGGGAGAAGGAGAAGCAGACTCCCTGCTGAGCAGAGAGCCCGACATGGGGCTCAATCCCAGGACCCTGAGATCATGACCTGAGCTGAAGGCAGACACTTAACCGATTGAGCCACCCGGGCGCCCCCAGAGCTGCTATTTTTTAAAAGTGTTAAAGTTTTCACTGTGCATTAAAAGTGGGGGGGTGCCAGTGTGAATTTGCAGAGAAGCACTGCCTTCAAGGTCTTCCTCCAGCCATTTCAAGCCCTGGCCTTCTGAGCAGTTAAGTCTGAACCTATTTGTGGTGATTTCTCAGCTGAGCCACACATAGGCATGACTACAAAGATTGCAGCTTAATAAATTTCTTTTGTCTGTTTCTGTAAGACTCTTCAGCAATATATCTATCCAGGAATTCTGTGGAGTTCCGCCATTTTCTTTTCTGACTTTTATTAACTTTTTTCAAAATTTAGTATCCATGTGTCTGAAGAGGGGAGGGTTTTGATATATTCAGATACATGGCTTGCAACCTCAGCTCTCCCTACATGTGTGACTGTTTTCACTTCTATCTTAACATAAGACTTACCACTTTTATCCATTCTATTTTGAGGGAGGTTTTGTTGTTGTTTAATCCCAAATGCCATTTAAAATAAGTAAAAAAAAAAATCCTAATCATAATATTGTAGAGTCTATTGCATTTTCTAAGGTAACTTTAAAATTTCCTCAGTTTTGGGGCACCTGGGTGGCTCAGTTGTTAAGCGTCTGCCTTCGGCTCAGGTCATGATCTCAGGGTCCTGGGATCGAGCCCCACGTCGGGCTCCCTGCTCTGCAGGAAGCCTGCTTCTCTCTCTCCCACTCCCCCTGCTTGTGTTCCCTCTCTCAATGTGTCTCTCTCTGTCAAATAAATAAAGAAAAATCTTTAAAAAAATAAAAAAATAAAATTTCCTCAGTTTTGCCATTTTGTTTAGTTTCAGTAGCTTTGTGGCAAAGCAATAACTATGTGTGGATCCCTTACCATGTGATAGGCATTGTGTTACGCACATCAAATGCATTATCTCCTTTAACTTGGCAAGATAAATATTATTCGTATGCCCATTTTATAGACAGGGAAACTAAGCCTTGAAAAGTTAAATATCTTGCTCAAGGTCATACAATTAGTAAATGGCAGCCCCGGGGCTCATTCCAGATTTACCTGACACTCGATCCCACGTTCTTCCAAAGCAGGGATCTTCAAACTTTTTCTGTAAAGGGCCAGGTAGTAAATATTTTACGTTTTACAGGTCAACAGCCAAATTCAAGAATATTATGTAGGTACTTTCATCATAAGAGAGAACAAATTTCTGCAAATTTTGAAAATTGATTAGATTTGAAATTGAATTTATATAATTTTCATATGTCATGGAATACTATTCTTTTCATTCTACTTGCAGGCAGTAGAAAAAGAGGCGATAAGCCATAGTCCACCAACTGCAGATCTAAGCTAACAGGCGCTGCCTTGTTAAGCTGTACTAAATGATATTTTGCAAAAACAGATCGTCTTTGCTATTTTTTTTTATTTTTGGCTATTATTTAATAGCATCCTTGCTATTTTCAGCTTAGTTTGTAAATCCTTACCATTGCAACAACCCCTTGCCCTCAAAGGGTTGGGCACCACGATTACCACCATATGAATATTCAGAGGAAGGTCTGAAGCTGAGAAGCTTAAACTATTTCTCCAAGGAAACTGATACCTGGTCTCGGAGGGACCGGATTTAGGCAGCACCTGAGTCTTCCTAATGGGAGGAGCCTTCCTGCATTGGAGCAGAGCAGATAAGCCCTCTGGCCATCTGGATTCCTGCCGCCCAGCTTCACGACAATAACCTTGCCTTAAGATCTTTGGCACAATTCCCTGCTCCTCCCCTTTGCCTCATTTTACTCCTTTAAAAGTTAGGAGAGTTGCCAGGAGAAAAACTAAGGACTGTCGCTATATCCAAATCAGAGGAAAGCTAAAAATAATGCTGGCTTGGTTTTGCTTTTTTTGTTTTGTTTTGTTTTTCTTCTCTCGTTTTGTGACTTCCTACAAAGGAAAGAACACATCAGTGTCCTGCAATAGCTATCGGTTTAGAGGAAAGGAAGCAGGGTTTCAGAATTAACCCAGTTCCTCTACCTAGCTGTGGTTGGTAAACAAACAACAAACAAATGAAGCATCTCATAGTTTAGGAGACTGTCTAAATAACATCCTCTTCTCTTGACAATGGACATTTAAAAGTGACATTTGTGGTTTTAAGTTTTACTTTCTAACTTTCATAGTTTTAGAAAAGTGGCAAAATCTACAGGCACCTATGTGTGATTTCTTCAATGTAAGTAAAAGACACAGAAACAAAAATAAAATACCTTCACTCTTCATTCTTCTTCCTATTCATTCATATTCTTACAAAGAGTGTTTAGTTGCACTTAACACAAAAATATTGTGCGATCAGCAAAAACCAGGTCTTTCCAGTTTCAAGCGAGTGTCTTCTGAGTCCCATAGCTCTGTCTCTCCGTGAGCACCGTGGTTTCGCTACGAAGGAAAGATTCATGAATCCTTTTCAGATCGATTGACTTTCCTCTTATGATTTTCCTGTTTCTGTTCTGGCCTGGAGTCCCAGTGTCGACTACTCTGAGTACACGGCAATACCTCTTCTCAAAGCCACCAAGCCACTTCCATACCTACATCTCGACCACATAATCTTTTTTTTTTAAGATTTTATTTATTTATTTGACAGAGAGAGGCACAGTGAGAGAGGGAACACAAGCAGGGGGAGTGGGAGAGGGAGAAGCAGGCTTCCTGCCTATCAGGGAGCCCGATGTGGGACTCGATCCCAGGACCCTGGGATCATGACCTGAGCCGAAGGCAGACGCTTAACGACTGAGCCACCCACCCAGGCGCCCCTCGACCACATAATCTTTTTAGGGAACTTCCTTCAAATCCACAACCTTCGGCACACTTACTCCTTCTACAGGCTACCTTGATTTTAGTGACCCCTCCAAACTTACATGTATAAGAATCTGAACTTCCCTGAATTAGGTATGTGTATTACCCAACACCCTTTCCACCCCCTGCTTTAATAACAGCAGAATCCCGATTTTTTAAAAAAAGATTTTATTTATCTGACACACACACAGAGCACAAGCAGGAGGAGCGGCAGGCAGAGGGAGAGGGAGAAGCAGGCTCCAGGCCCAGCAGGGAGCCTGATGTGGGGCTTGATCCCAGATCCCTGGGATCAGGACCTGAGCCGAAGGCAGACGCTTAAGTGACTGAGCCACCCAGGCGCCCCTCAAATAAAATATTTTAAACCTAAAATTTTGATTCTGCTTTACTTAATATAAAAGACAGGTTATGGGTCACACTGATATTTCATGGAAAACTTGGCAAGACAGAATCTTATCGACCCCAGAGTTTTTAGAAGTCAAAGTACTGCTCTGGTTATTATGTTGTTCAGTAAAGATAATAAAGTGAATGTTTACATTCTGGTGACCACAGAAGCACAATGGCCAGGTAGGGCAAAGGTCTGAGTATGCTCTGTTGCTGTTAGGATATATTTATCATACCTGTGCTCTGTTGCTGTTGTATTAATTTTTCTTGTCAATGTTTACTAAAAAAGAGCAAGTAGCTCTCCAGGTGAGTCAATTGTTAACTTCAAAGTTATTTAATCTCCCGAATGTAACCTTTAACTTTAAAGCATGTCATGACCTTATCAACATGTTTGTTGAAGGAGATCTTAATTGTTTAATTGATCTATGGGATATAGAGATGACAGGGAATTAAATGTTTTCAATTAAGCTGTATATGAATTTATCACACTTGTGATTAATAAAAAATCCACCATCTTTTAGTGTAGATTCTCTTATTAATCAGAATGCTCCATTCACTCTTTTTTGTCCAACTTTTTCTTGGAGGCTATTCAAAATAAAGGTGTTTCTAGCAGTTTCATATGTAAATAAAATGCAAAGCCTTATCTGACCATAGTATTCCAACATATGAATGAGCCAAATTTATTTAGCTGTACCCTACAGGTGGATAGTTAGGGTGTTTCCAACATCTTACCTTTAGAACAATTCCTTTCAGCAGAATTTCTAGGTCAAAGGCATATGCAATTAATATTTTGATAGATATTTTATAATTTGTCTTCCATAAAAAGGTTGTTAATATAAATCTTATTTATTTTAAAAAGTTTAACTTTCAGGGGCGCCTGGGTGGCTCAGTCAGTTAAGCATCTGACTTAGGCTCAGGTCATGATTTTGGGTTTTAAAGATTTTAAAATTAAAAAAATACTATCTTTAACTAATACAAGAGTCACTAAAAGGATGTGTTGTTAAATAGAAAAAGAAATACAGAATACTATGTATAGTACTGCTCTATAAGGAGGGGAGGAACAAGAAGGAGAGAATAGTTAATATAATAATATTTATTTTTAGTACTTCATTTAAGAACATCTCTACATTGACTTATTTTCTTACTTATTGCTTTCTTAGCATTAGAATTTGGTAGAATTTGGCTCATCACTTCACCACTCATTTCTTATCAATCCACTGCCATTTTCCAAGCTGAAAGGTAAAACTTCATTTTAACTTTTTAACATTTCATTTAAAAATATTTCTAAATAACTTACAGAAGTTACAGAAACAGGAGTACCTCAGTGGCTCAGTTGGTTAAGCACCTACCTTCAGCTCAGGTCCTGATCCCGGGGTCCTGGGATTGAGCCCTGCATCGGGCTCCCTGCTCAGTGCGAGTCTGCTTCTCCTTCTCCCTCTGTCCCTCCCCCCTCCACTCATGCTCTCTCTCGCTATCACTATCTCTCTCTCAAATAAATAAATAAATAAAATCTTTTAAAAAATCTAAAAAAAAACCCTCTCTCAAATAAATGAATAAAATCTTAAAAAAAAAATAATGCAGAGATTCTCACAAAATCTTCATTCTGCTTCCCCTAATTCTAATATCTCACACAATCATAGTGCAATTATCAAAAGCAGGAGAACACAATACTATTAACCAATCTGCAGACATTATGCAAATTTTGCTGGTTGTCCCACTAACATCCATTTTCTGGACCAGGATCCAATATAGGATCTTACATTACACTTAGTTATCACATCTCTTTAATCTACTTATTCTGGGGCATTGCTCAGTGTCTTTCATGACTTCCACACTTTGAAATAGTACTTGGTCAGTTATTTTGTAGAATGTCCCTCAACTCAGGTTTGTTTTATGCTTACTCAGGATTAAATTCAGGTTATGCATTTTGGGCTGGAATATCACAAGTTGATATTATATCCTCTGTGCATCACTTTAGAAGGTATATGATATCCATACATCCCTTTACTGGTGATATTATCTTTGATCACTTGGTTAAAATGGTGTCGGCCAGGTTTTCTCCACCATAAAGTTACTATTTTCACCATTATAGTTAATAAGTATCTAGGGAGGAGATATTTTGAGACCATGTAAATATCTTATTTCTCATCATATTTTAGCCCACTAATTTTATCATCCATTATTCTTTTTTAAAGTTACAGCTGGGGCACCTGGGTGGCTCAGTTGGTTAAGCGTCTGCCTTCAGCTCAGGTCATGATCCCGGGGCCCTGGGATAGAGTCCCACATCGGGCTCTCTGTGCAGTGGGGAGTCTGCCCTTCTCTCTCCCTCTGCTCCTCCCCCAGCTTGTGCTCTCTCTCTGAAATAAATAAATAAAATCTAAAAAAAATAAAATAAAATTACAGCGTTATTAAAGCGTAATTGACCTAGCATAAAATTCACCCATTTTAAGTGTATAATTAAAGAGTTTTAATTCATTTATACAGTAGTGCAACAATGATTACAATCTCGTTTTAGAACACTTCCATCATCCCCCAAAACGGTCTGTGGACAATCAATCTTCTCTCTGCCTTGGGCCCCAGGCAACCATTGATCTACTTTCTGTCTTTATTTATACAATACTGTAATTTTTCTCATTTATTTGCTTGACTCTTTACCCTTGTTCATGTGCACATTAATAGATGTAGACACTGTAGGAATGCAAAGACTTAAATCTAACACATTGGTATTTGACACAGGACACTGATAAACCTGGAAGGCAAGAGAAATGCTGAGTCATTCATTGACATCAGACTAAAAATGGACTTTGGATATTCTATATATTAGCAGGATCTGAATGATCCAGTTGCTTTAGATCTTCAGTTAATTTGTAGGAGTTATCCCAATTAAATTATCTCTCTGACTATGTGAAGTCAACGGCATGATCTTTGATATTTTATAAGCACTAAGCAATTCCAATTTTATCACATCAGCATGCCTTGGAAAAATGTTAAGGTCCAGAGGTTTTTGTTTCTTTGTTTTGTTTTGTTCTGACTTGTTAGTTTTATAACAACAAGTACCTTGGCTTGCTATTTAAAATTACTTTCATCCAGGGGCACCTGGGTGGCTCAGTCGTTAAGCGTCTGCCTTTGGCTCAGGTCATGATCCCAGGGTCCTGGGATCGAGCCCCACATCGGGCTCCCTGCTCAGCGGGAAGCCTCCTTCTCTCTCTCCCACTCCCCCTGCTTGTGTTCCCTCTCTTGCTGTGTCTCTCTGTCAAATAAATAAATAAAATCTTTAAAAAATAATAAAAATACGTAAAAATAAAAAATAAAATTACTTTCATCCAGAGCCAACTTTACTAACCCAATGCAATATAATTTCAGAGATACTGGGTCTCTCCCACACCCTGCAGAGAGGATGAAAAAGCTTCATCACTATAACCAGCAGAGGATAGGCAACTATAGCTCCCAGCTATGTTTTTTCATAAAGCAGTGTTTTAAAAATCAGGACATTTTCATTTGTAAAAAGTTACATATATGGCTTCTCTCAAAATGTCCTTAAATTTTGTGATACATGTTTTTATAACGGGAGCTTAATAGGGGTAGCCCACTCGTAGAACAGAGCATGTCTTCTTTGGTTTATTGTGTCCACACCAATAGCCTATTGTATCTTACCAAGACTGCAAGACTGCTTCACCTAGTTAAGTTCCTTGTCTAGCCCCACTGGGCATTTGTGTTTGCGATCTTAGGTTGAAACCTGAGGAACAGTTGTTGGTGTTTTTTGTTTTTTTTTTAATTGAGCCATAACCAACAGATAAAGATTACCAATCTTAAGTGTGCAGATTAATGATTTCTTTTTTGACATAACCACAGATTTGTGCACAAGAAAATGTAACTCTCTCTCTCATTTCTCACCTACACATACACCCAGTACCCACCACTATTTCTGTCTCCTTATACTTCCAACGTGTGTGTTTGTCTTGGTTAGATTAATATTTATTTTAACATTATTGGGACTGTGGAAATGATATTGACAGTTGAGCCTCAGGGTGTCCTGTATTTTTTTCCTACTCAACTTTTCATTTACCCTGAAATTAATATTTTTCTTTTTTTTTTTTTTTGTAGTTTTGCTTGCTTACTATCGTGTACTTATCACTAATTCATCTCAAACTCGTATACACTTGTCTAAAATGTCCTTTTCATATGTTCAAATGGATCAGGTGATCCTTTAGTTTCACGTTCTCAAGAAAAAATTCTGTTCTGGGGTCTATAACACCTTGATCGTGAACTTCCAGCCTTTAAAACCAAGATGACAGATTTCTGTTATTTTAACCCTGCACTCTGTTATTTTGTGTAGCAGCCCCAGCAAACAAATGCAGAGTGTTTGGAAATGGCACAATACCGTGTCTTGGAGTGGGTCTAATTTCATCTAGTATCTGGACACTTAGTAGCTCTTCCAATCTGCAAACTCATGTCCTCTCCTTGCATTTTCTGGAATTATTTTGTTAATGATTTCCTTCCTTTGGTTTTGTCTGTCTCTCTTTGTGGAGCTCCTCTTATGCAGCTATTAAACTTCTTATTCTGGTCCTCTAATTTTCTTTTCTTTTTTTCAACTCCTATTTTCCATCTTTCTTTTTGATTTACTTTCTGGGAGATTTGCTCAACTCAGTTATATACACTGTCTCTGAATTTTTTATTCTATCATATATAGAATAGCCCCCTTTAATTCCTTGAATAGTCCTTTTAAATTTACAAAATATCCTTATTTCATGGGTACAATATCACCTCTTATCTTTCTGTGTATATTAATAATAGTTTTCTGATCCCATTATAGTTTCGCTTTCTTCCAAATTGCTTTTTATGTTCATTTGGTCTGGACTCTACCTTTTGATGAGAGGGGAAAAAAATCTCTCTAAAGGCCTGATATATAAGGGAAAGCATTTTAGATTTCTTTCTGAGTCAGTAGGACTGTACATAAACGTTGTTTAAACCAAAAGCCTGGTTTACAGCCCGCCAAGCATACATTGCTGGTCTGCCTTACAAAGGAGTAGCCTGAAGGAAAATCATCTTGTCCTTAAGATATTGATCAGTACTCCCTGTATTCCTTGACGTTAACACTTGTGATTCCTGCCTTTCTGTTAATCTATAATCTGTTGAGTGTAGAAACGTATCTAACCCTGTAAAACCGTTCATTCTCCAGACCTCTTTCTTCCCTGTGAAGAGCATGTTTCCTGCACAGCTGTCCCAACTTGACCTCGAATAAAACTTTCTTTTTAGAGATTCTAAAAGATGTGTTCATTTTGCGTCAACACTTTTGTGTTGGTTTTTTTCCTTAAATGTCTGATAATTTTTGGTTATCTACTCGAGTTTAGGAGTGAGGTACTAGAAAAGTGGGGGGGGGGCTTGGGGGGGTGAGGGGAAGCCTCATTGACTGATGGCTTCAGTTTCTGGTACTCTCGCTGGGCCATTTAACTGGGGCATTTAAAAAATTTTTGTATTTTATTTAAATTCAATTAATTAACATACAGTGTATTATTAGTTTCAGAGGTAGAATTTAGTGATTCATCAGTTGCATACAGGACCCAGTGCTCATTATATCACCCAGTTACCCTATCCCCCACCCTCCACCCCTCTCCAGCAACCCTCAGTTTGTTTCCTATGCTTAAGAGTCCCTTATGGTTTGTCTCCCTCTCTGATTTCGTCTTATTTTATTTTTCCCTCCCTTCCCCTAGAAGAAATAATTGGGGTACTCTTGATGTCAGTATCTTTATGTCTTCCCTCTCCACTTGGTCAGATATCCCAGACATTCCAATCTCCAGCGTTCTGGAATCAGAATCGAGGTAAAAGATCTCTGCTTTTATTTGGTTACAAATGTTTCCATAATTGTTCACGGAAACCACCTCCCTCTGTTCACTGTATTGAATCCCATCCCCAAACGTGCCAAGCATTCCCCAGAATGTGATTCTCTCTATTTATTTACCTTATCTAGCCTCTGCCAGGCTGGGAGAGGGCAGTAATCTGGCTCCATATATGAGCAGGGCATCTAAAGAGATCTAACTGCTCCTTAAACAGATTTATAAACCAATCCCCCTGTTTTCAGTCCTACTTGATCCCCATTTCCAGAGGTATTGATATTCCCACATCTTTTGGGAGGTCTGCAATGCAATCAGGCCTTCCCTAGCTTTCTCGAGGAAAGTTTCAGGATCACCTTTCTCAGATCTAATAAATAAGATATCCCTTGTCTGTATGGCGTCTAAATTCCTAAAGTTTGCTTCATCTTCCCTCCTAATCTCATTTGCACTGTGGGTTTCTGCCTTAAAATAACAATTCCTTTACTGTCATTTTACTAGGTTTCAGAAGAAAACCAAAGTAAATGCAAATATCCAAACGATCATCCTACTCAGAAGTCCATTTTGCATTTTCACAAGGGAACTACAAGCTAGCTCAGGAGTGTTTGAAAACAAACAGATCTGCTTTATGATTTCGCTGCTGGCCATCCCTACACTCAGCATGTCTGGTAAACAACTGGGTCCCTGGAACATAAATTACAACTCTGACTGGTGCTTTTATCCAAGCAACCACAAGTTCATTCACAATTATGGTTCACTTGTCAATTAAAAAGGAAACTAATTGCTAGTAGCTTTAACTCTAGCCAAAGGGATCTGGTAAAACTGTTTTTATCTTCCGGGCTTTGGTCTTTGAATACTAATCCTCTCCCCAACCCCTGATTTTCTTCCAAAATAACAAAGCCTCTAATTTTTGAGCGCTCAGTGTGTACTAGGAACTGGGCTAGGGCTTTTACATGCATTATCCCACTGAATCCTCCCTACAACCCTATAATGTCCACGTTGTTGTCCCCATTTTACACAATGCGGAAACTGAGGCTCTGACAGTTAAAGGATCTGTTCAATCTCACACATCTGTCAGGCGGTGAAGCTAGGGTTTGAATCGAAGTTGGCCTGACTCCTGACCCATTTTTACTTTACTAAGCTGTCTTAAAGATTATTTATTTCTGGGCTTTTTGAATCTTTATTTTCAGGTCCTCAACTCATTTAATTATGTTCCCCTCTCCTTTTCCAATCCAATTTTTATACTATACGCCCTATTTCAGGTAAGGGCATCCAGTTGCTTCAGCCTTTGTGAATGTCTACATCACTCTCCTCTCTAGCCTGTATCTCGCTAACCACCTTAGGTATCACTTGCTTGGGGAAAGATTCCATGACCATCCAAGGATGGATTCGGTGACTTTCAGGTGCTCCTATAACATATACAGAATCCAATAGCACATATAGAAGCAGTGATTACCCTGTCTAGAAACTATCTGTTTACTGACTTATCTCTCAACTACACTGAACTAACTAAAGGTTCCTGAGGACAGTGGCAATATTGACCGTATTCATGTGACATGTCTATAGCCTAGTGCAATGCCTGCCCTAGATGCTCCTTAAGTATTTTGTTGAGTGAATGAATAAATGAATTAAGTTATATATATATACCTCAGTCTGGATGAAAAGATTATCTAATTTAAAATGATGTTCTAGGGGTGCCTAAGTGGCTTAGTCGGTTAAGCGTCTGCCTTCGGCTCAGGTCATGATCCCAGGGTCCTGGGACGGAACCCCCCATCAGGCTCCCTGTTCAGTGGGGAGGCTGCTTCTCCCTCTTCTTACTCCCCCTCCGCGCTCATGCTCTCTCTCTCTCAAATAAATAAAATCTTTAATAAAATAAAATAAAATAAAATAAAATAAAATAAAATAAAATAAAATAAAATGATGTCCTAATGATATTCTAACGTTTGTCAAACAGTTTCATGAAAACACAAGTCTTTAGCACCTCCCATTTACTATTCAGAGCATAGATCCTATTTTAACTTCAACATTTTAAACTGAGGTGTTGATATTAATCCATGAAGTAAACTCTGACAAGTTTTCGAAACACGTATTGAATTGAATTTCACTATGAAATTTTAAAATGTGAATTTTTATTGAAATAAACTAAAAAGTCATCTTACTCTTGATAAAAATCTATCATGCCCTGAAGCCTTTCATTTTAATTGAAAAAATTCTACTACATAATTATAAAGTACAATGCAAGAAATATTCAGAGAAGTATTTTTGGTCTTCACTTGTTATTGTGAATGGACTGTCGCAGTTTTTCTTGGGACTATGTGATAAAACTTCTTATCATAATTCCTGAGGAAATAGAAACTCATACAACTGTTATCAGAATTTATGCAAAATGTTTCCCAGGAGATGTGTTTTTTTCCGGCTCAAACACTCTATGATTCTATATCAGCCAAACTAAAAGAGCAGATCGATGGGATAAAATATAAAGAACAGGAAGAAATAATAGACTTTTTCCTGAGGAATCCTAACCTTGCACATAGTTTTTTAAAAATCGCAGGGGTTTACCTGCTTTATCCTGACACCCAAGGCAAGTCATTAAGTCATTAGAGTGACTTGAGAGTTCTGTGGATTCAAGCTGGAATCAGAGAAGGTCTGGGGAGGCCACAGTCAAGTGTAAACTACCCTGCATGAAGAGATTTACTGATCAAATATTAACTGTCCAGGTATATTCATGCCATGGCCACACAGAAATGAGATGAATGATCTCATTCTAAGGGTAGCAATATGGATGAATCTCACAAACAACATGTTGACTAGACAGAAAGAGGCTACTTATTGTCAACTTCAAAAGCAGGGGGGAAATGGAGCTATAGTGTTAATAGTCAGGATATTAATTACCCTGGGGGAAGTCAACAGAGAAAGGGTATGATGGGGGCCTCTGGAAGCTGGTAATGTTCTCTGTCTTGGTCTGAGTGCTTGTTACATGGGTGTGTTTACTTTGTTAAATTCATCGAGTGGTCCATTCACTCATCTGATGAGATTATACAGTAATCCCCATGTATATTATACATGGAAGAATAATTTCTACTAAAGTAAAGCATTAACTGTATACCGTTTTCCAATAATCTATTCCCGTCTCCAGGGAATCCTAACCTAGGAAAAGGAATGCCCTAAACTATGGCCTCCCTAAATGTGGCTTAATGGCAGGATATCTAACACTATAATAATGTAAAATCGAAATGTAAGTTCCACTGGGATAATCAAACACAACAAATATGATATTTCAAAACTAGATTACCATATGCGGAATTTACCAAGGAAACTGAGAACTATTTCCATGACTCTTCAACCCCACAGGATTTTTGAAGAGATTTTTTTTTTTTTGGAGAGGATTTTTCCCAAGGAGAGCTTCCATTTCTGGTTGGGGAGTAGGGGCGGTAAATGAGGAAGGGCTACCACTTCCTTCCATGGCTTGTAGGACACTGTTCAGAGAATTTGAAATGATAATTTTCCTGCAGCTGGGAGATGGAAAGATGTAGCCTGACTCTGGACCTAGGATGTTCAAGCAGCCTGGGGCACCAAAGTAGAGGTTGTGTTGGGATCAGCCGGGATTGTTCATGAGCATTTTCAATGGATCAGATGTGGGCTACAGGGGCGACATCCAGCTAAGGGTCATTTGGGGTCCTGTCCCGTAGGATCCCTTAGAGAGCAGAGGACCCTAGCCACAGGAAACCGGAAGTAGCCGTAAATGAGTCACAAGTGAATACTATGAATACAGGTGCATGAGATAAGAGAAATGACCTACTGGAGAGAAATCTCCAGGAAAACAGTCTTCCAAAAGACCTGAGAAACCCTAAGTAAGGACTCAGCTTTGAATATCTGTCAGGCACAGAAAATTCGAAGCTAGCTCATAACAATATCAGTTCTACAGTTCTGTAAGAGCTTTTTTCCCCAAAATTTTTAGGCATAGTTGACATACAATGTTATATTAGTTTCAGGTGTACAGCATATAGATTTGGCGATTCCACACATTACTCAATGCTCCCTGCCATCAGTGTAATCACCATCCATCACCATACAACATTATTACACTATTATTGACTGTATTCCCTATGCTGTACTTTCCATCTCGGTGACTTAGTCATTTTTTAACTGGAAGTTTGTATCTCTTAATCCCCTTTATCTGTTTCACCCATCCCCCACCCACCATCCCCCTGGCCGCCATTGTTTGCTGTGTTTAAGATTCTGTTTGTTTCTTTGTTCATTTGTTTTATTTTTTTACATTCCACATAGAAGTGAAATCATATTTGTCTTTCTCTGTCTGACTTACTTCACTTGGCATTATTCCCTCTAGGTCCATCCATATTGTCAAAAGTGGCAAGCTCTCATTCTTTTTATGGCTGAGTAATATTCCATTGTACATGTACATATATCACATCTTCGTGATCCATTCATCTACAGATGGACACTTGGGTTGCTTCCATATTTTTGTAAATAATATTTGTAAATAAATACTTCAATAAACAAAGGGGTATGTATATCTTTTCAAATTAGTGTTTTCGTTTTCTTTGGGTAAATAAAGAGTAGTGGAATTATTGGAGCTTTCTTATATCTTTACCATTCATTCAACCCCAAGAGGTCAGAAACTGGCTAGCCAGCTGGAGTGGAAGAAGAAAAGAGAAGTGGCACAAAGTGAAGGGAAGAGCCAGCCACACATCCTTCCCTTTCTTTGCTGCTTGAGCCTGCTGGCTTGAAGCACACGCCAGCTGGGGGAAAATCTGTCATTAAAGATAAGGTGGAGTTTTTTCTGGTCTCAGACCTCAAATTATGTTTGCAGCTAACTTGTACCTTAGAGTAAGAGAAAAGTCGTGGGACCTGCCCACATTCCCATATGGGATTGTCAAGGATTATCCCCACTGATTGCCATGGGAACCCATAAAAAAAGATGTGTTTTGATTCCATCCATCAATGATACATTCACTGTACGGGTTACATGGACTTTCCGTTAGTATACTCAGTTTTTTAAGAAGCTGGTTGCTGAACCATGATTTAGTCTTAGACAGAGACCTAAATTCCAAGTGTGCCTGCCCATATAGATTATCTATTTTATCTGCCATTGCTTCCAGCTGTCCCCCTTAACTCTTCATCTAAGCTAAACCTCCCCCCAAACAAAAGTTTTTAATCTTATACTTTTAGGAATATTTTCATTTTATTTGACGGCTCTCAAACAATGGTTCTCAAACTATGGTATGTAACAGAATCACCTGGAGAACTTGGCAGACGTATAGAGGTCTATGCTTCATCCATCCTACTTCAGTGAGTCTGGGACATTTTTATTGTTAGTTCTCTAGGTAATTCCCACACTCCCAAAGTATGAGAACTTCTGTCTTAAAAGACACAGATTGCTCCTGCATGAGGCATAGGTTTGGGGACATAGCATCATGTCACCTGGATCTGACAGCCATATTCTATGTCTTAGTGCCATGTAGTTATGCTGTTCTAAGAATCGCAGAGATCACACAAATTGTGCCATGATACAATCTTCTGTGTGTAGTGTGTAGGGATCAGGGGACACTGAGCCAGGCAAGTCTGTCCAAAGAACCACCATGCAGCTTGCTTTTCCCTCTTCTGAAAATGTCCCAGTGCTTGTCATGGTACCTAAATTGTTATGGTGATATGAGGTTTGGGAGGGGGGCACAGGATGGAGTGAAATGAACTGGGAGGATATTGGAGAATACAGAAATGGGAAAAAAGCATTTCCAAAATTCATATAAACTTTGGTCTGATGCTGACACTCAGCAGGGGCCAACAAAATTTCTAAAGATTCTTTAAACTTGTCTGGTTTCAGTCCTTCCCCAAATGGCTCAAGATATCTAGGGAGATCATAGTTACTTAAAGAGGAATACTCTACATTGTTAACATACTAGTTAAAGGGTGAATACAATCAATAAGAAAAATGCTAAGATTTTTTTTTTCAGTTTTTGTGTTGCTTTTTATTTGAGAAATAGTCATCAATATTAAGGAAGAATGTTCCCTGGTACAATTTTTAAACATCCATTTATCTATTTATATATTCATTTATGTATATGTATTTACATATACATATATATTTTAACATTTTATTTTTAAGTAATCTCTACTCCCAATATGGGACAAGATATAAACAGACACACCCCCACAAAATACAACCATGTCCTAAAATAACATGGAAAAATACTCAGCTCATCTAAATAATAAGCACATAATTAAAACATTTTTAAAAAAGATTTTATTTATTTATTTGACAGAGAGAGAGACAGCGAGAGAGGGAACACAAGCAGGGGGAGTGGGAGAGGGAGAAGCAGGCTTCCCGCGGAGCAGGGAGCCTGATGCGGGGCTCGATCCCAGGACCCTGGGATCATGACCTGAGCCGAAGGCAGATGCTTAATGACTGAGCCACCCAGGCGCCCCAATTAAAACATTTTAAAATGTATTTTTAAGCTAGTAAACTTGCAAAAACTACAAGTAAATGCTAGCGTAAATGAGGGTAAAATGAAAGTCTTTTGAACATTACTTATAAATTAGCATGAGCTAACAAAAGTCAAAATTATGCTTGTCATTTTTATTTTTTATCTTTAACCTTTTCTTTTGAAAAATTTTCGAATTTACAGAGCAGGAAACTTTATGTAATCTTCATCTAGATTTATAATCTTATTTTAATGTTATTAACACCATCATTATCATCATCAGCATGGATGAGCATCTGAAAGTCACAGACACTATACCATTCTGCTGCTTTACCCTAAATACTTGAGTATATATCCACTAAGAATAAGGATATTCTCTTATGCAACCACAGTGTAAGTATCAAAATTAGAAAATGTAACTTGGATATAATACTGTTATCAAATACATAGTCAAGATGCAGATTTTGCCAATTGCCCCAGTGATAATCTTTATAGTATTTGTTTTTCTTGATCTGAGGTCCAGTCTAGCATCCCTCATTGCCTTTACTTGCTCTGTCTCTGTAGACTCTCTCTCTCTTTTTTAAAGATTTATTTATTTATTTCAGGGGTGAGGGGGCAGAGGGAGAGGGAGAGAGAGAATCTCCAGGAGACTGCCTACTGAGCGTGGGGTCCAACGTGTGGCTCGACGTGGGGCTCAATCTCACCACCCTGAGATCATGACCTGAGCCAAAATCAAGAGTCTGATGCTTAACTGACTAAGCCACCCAGGCGCCCCTCTGTAGTCTCTTTTAATCTGAACCCGTTCCTCAGCCTTTCTTTGTCTTTCATGACACTGACATTTTTTAGAGACTGCCTGGTTAGTAGAATGTCCCTTAATTTAAGTCTGTCTACTATCTCCTCATGATTAGATTTATGCATTTTTTGGCAGGAGTCTATAACTTTTGACCTCATACATTCCAGTTCTGGGAATCTGTTAGGAGAAAATAATAGTAAACATGTAAAAGACAGCTTATATGGCTTTCATCCAACACATGTTGGATAACAGTAAAACCGCAGCCCACATGCCCCGAGGCGATGGTGGGTATCCAGCAGTATGTTCTGTCCTTCAGGGCCATTATCTTACCCAACTTCTCAGTAACGTGAGTACCGCCGAGTCTCTTCACTGCCTACCCAACAACTACCCTCCCCTTTGTCCCTCTTTGGGAAGCTCAAGAGAATGAGTCAGAGCAGTTCTAAGCCAACCACGATCACCCACTCCTGTCTCCAGGTATGGTTTTTTTCTTTGGGGAGAAGAAAATAGACTGATGAGGAAGTGGGTTGATGGGGGTGACCTCAGGGAAGTCAGTGAGAGAGCTTAGGTCAGGAATGGGGCAGTGACCAGACCCCTGTGAGGCACTCCAGTGAGAGGCCGAAGGAACCAGACCAGAGCACCAGGCCTGACTTTCTGTCCGCCCTAAATCCTCCCTCTCTCTATGCGATGTGACTTTGGGAAATCTGCCTAAATCCTTCTGTAAAGGACTGTGTAGCTCTTCATTCGTGTCCAGTGAGCGTGCTCCGGCTGAGGAAGATGGGGACGGCAGTGCCAGATCTAGGAGGCCTAATCCCCACCACGATGCGCCCATCCTCTCCTGGACAGTCCTCATCATGCACCTCCAGGTAGCCAGAGCGATCATCCCCCAAGAGACTGATGACCTAGATACAGAAACAGCAACCACCGGCTGGTAGGACAAAGTCTGAACTCTTTGACAGGATGGCCATGTTCAGACCCTGCCCACCTCCAAAGCTTCGTTTGTCACCACTTCACTCTGCACCCCACAGGTCCCCTTGTACTTTTAATTCCCGGGATGGACAATGGCGTGTCTGGGCTCCCTGCTTTGGCACACAGTGCTCCCTGTGTCTGCGATGTCCTGAAGATACTTCTCTGCCTGGTGAATGCTTCCTTGTTGTTTAAGACCCAGTCTCCATGTCACTGCGTCAGTTAAGTCATTCTTCCTCAGCGTCAGTCTCTCTGCCAACACCCTCGCCATGAGAATAAATCATTTCCTCTTTGTGTTTCCGCCCTCACCGAGTTTTGGGAAACAAAACGTTCCTGTGTTGTCACTGGGAACTCAAGCTTCTTCTTTTCCTTTGTAACGCATCTCGTTCCTAGACCATGAGTTCTGCGAAGTCCAGGAGCAAGTATTGTTCATTGTTTTGCCCTTAGGGTCACTTAATACAGAGCTTGACGTATGGTCACCACTCGGTCAATGTTTGGGGAATGAATAAAAAGCATACAGATGATAATGAAGAATGAATTAATGAATTAATGAATTAATCCAAGGTCTTTCTAGTTATAAAATGCTATGGTTTGAATATTCCTATTGAAAATGAAATACCATTGCACGTTGGAATATGGGCTAAATCCTAAATTAAAATACACATATATAACGTGCACATGTAAAAATATATACACTATGCTTGTATATATATGTTTGTCACCATGATCGTTAAGGGAAAATTTCTTATTCTTTATTCTTTTCTTATTTACAGATTTCTTGTGACAGTATAAGGAATAAAGTGGAGAAAAATAGGAACTCCTATTCTAATGGCTGGCTTTAAATGCCAGCACACAAATCTTTCTGCATTTGTCTTCAATTATAAGACAACAATACAAATATCCACTTGCTTGTAATAATCTATGTGCTGTTTCATTTCTCCACCCAAAAGATAAAGACAAAACAGAGCTGGAAGATGTGCATACAAAGGCACAGCTGAAATACTCAAGAGAATAAAAAAGATTCTTACTTTCTTCTGAAGGACACGTAAAACTCGATTACTCCCATCTAAGACTATACTTTCAGGGATCATTTCTATAGTTTGTTACTAAGTTCACTTTAACAAATACTTACTGAGGGCGCCTGGGTGGCTCAATTGGTTAAGCGACTGCCTTCGGCTCAGGTTATGATCCTGGAGTCCTGGGATCGAGTCCCGCATCAGGCTCCCTGCTCAGCAGGGAGTCTACTTCTCCCTCTGACCCTCCCCCCTCTCATGTTCTCTCTATCTCATTCTCTCTCTCAAATAAATAAATAAAATCTTAAAAGAAAAAAAAAGCAAATACTTACTGAGTGTCTGCTCTGCATTCATTTATTCAACAAGTACTTGTCAAACACTTAGTATGCGTCAGGAATTGTTCTAGGCAATAGAGATAGAGCAGTGAATAAAACAAAAATCTCTGCACTTATGGAATCATATTCTAGAAGCATGAGGGATAATAAACATAAATAAATAAATTATAGAGTATGTCAGATAGTGATAAAGTCCTTTAGAGAAAAACAAAGTTGGAAATGGAGTTAGAAGTGTCAGAGTAGGGAAGGGGGCATTCCAATGTTAAATAGATGCTCTCAGAAGGTGACAGATGAACAAAATCTTAAATGGTTTGGGGAATAAAGAAGGAGATGTGCAAATGATCACACTTTTCTCTGTAGTCCTATGGACCTTAAATTCCACTAGGTTGTGTTCATTGGTAATGACCTACCCTTTCTAGCTAGTTCAAGGTGCTGTCACACTGAAAGACATACTCCTTCAGGTAGAGATGGAAGGTGTAAACTCCATTCAAACTTTGAAGTTTCAGGAGAGACTGGTTAGGATTTCAGGTGAGGATGGCAGAAAGAATGACACCAGCAAAGAAGGCCCCAGGCCAGGAGATCTTCCTTGCTTCGACAGAGAGGTAAGGTTTAGAATTAGTTACATGAAGTGGGACTATAAACCAGTTGGAGAGATCACACTTGGTTGAACGGTTATGGGAAGTCACCAAAGTTAACTGAGCAGGGAAAGAAGATGATGAAACAAGCGTCTTAGTCAAACTCATACAATGTTAGAGTTCAGTTCAATCAGAATAAAAAAGAAGTGACAAGCAGGGAGGCCATTAAAAACTTTTTTTGGTGCTGTTATCCAGACATCGATTGCTGAGAGCTGGGTCAAAAGGGAAGCAGTGAGGACAATGACACTAAAGAGGAGTGAGGTTTATGAAGCATAAATAACAGAGCTTCGTGGACGATTAGATCCAAAGGGTAAAGAAGAGGAAGAAGTTAGAACTGACACATTCACAGAGTTCAGAGGGAGGCGAGCAGATGGCGTCAGCCTGAGACGGAGGGCTCTGTCAGCCAAGCGCAGGGTGACTGGCTCCGGGTCACACAGTTCATGAAAAGCTGGATCCAGAACACGGGTTTCCTGCTTTTCCCACCCTAGATGACTCCAAAGTTCTAAAATTGGCAAATGGGCAAAGAGGGCCACCAATAGAAATGAGTGATCACAGAGGGATAGCCAGGTTACAAATGGGTACAAGAGGTAGAGAGTGTTTTATATTCGTGGAGTTTGAGGATATTCAAGTGGACGTATTTGGGAGATAGGCATCGATTTAGGATTGGAAATGACTCTGTCCCTTACTAGTTTGTGATCTTGGGCAAATCACTTAACCTCTCTGAGCCTCAGTTTTCCTGGTTGCAAAGTAGGCATAATGTTATCACTTAATCTTTGTAATTAACTAATTAATTAACATTTGTAAAGGCTCCGAACAGGCCCTGGTACAAGGTAAGTGCTATTTGTTAAATAAAATATGAACGACGCAGTGTAAAGAAAGAGGTTGGCTTTCCGGAGAGGTAAGAAGACGTAGGGAAAGCTAGATGTCATAATGGACATTACATCTGTTATAGAAGTCAAGAGCCTGGGTGGCTCAGTTGGTTAAGCATCCAACTCTTGATTTCGGCTCCCGTCATGATCGCAGGGTCATGAGATGGAGCCCTGAATTGGTTCTGTGCTGGGCGTGGAGTCTGCTTAAGATTCTCTCTCTCCTTCTCCCTCTGCCCCTCCCCCCACTTCCCCACCCTGAGCTCGCTCTCTTTCTCTCTCTAAAAAAAAAAAAAGCCAAGGGAGGAATTTTATGAAGATGAAAACAAAATCGATGACACAGAGATGCAGAGAAAGAGGAAGGCCAAGAGAGGTCAAAGGTGTGGAAAGGAGGCTTTCTAGAGTGCTTTTTTTTTTTAAGATTTTATTTATTTGTCAGAGAGAGAGCACACAAGCAGGGGGAGTGACAGGCAGAGCAGGCAGAGGGAGAAACAGACTCCCCACTGAGCAAGGAGCCCTATGTGGGACTCGATCCCAGGACCCTGGGATCATGACCTGAGCTGAAGGCAGGTGCTTAACCGACTGAGCTACCCAGGCATCCCTAGAGTGCATTTTGGACGGGGGGGAGGAGGGGGGGCAGCCAGGAGAGACACCCAACTACAGGGAACTAAAGAAGTAGTGAGAAGCCAGGGATTTAGCTAGTGATCTGTGATATGTGAATATATCCCAGAGCAGATACATTTTAAAAATAGGCATCTGACTAAATTAGTGGATTACATATTCACGGTGAATTGTTAAAAGGCTGTTGAGGAAATCTGGAGTCATTTCTAACCATCCAAGAATGGACAGCATGGAGCATAGTGCTGGCCTAATCTTTATAATTAGGTATCAAATACTAAGTTGAATGCAGCATGACCTGGTGTAAGATGGGAGATTTTATGATTCCATCCCCCCTTACCCCCTCCCCCGACAAAAAAAGTTTTCCTTGATTGCAAATTCTGAAAATTTGAGATACTCTCATTACATTTTATTTGCGTTTGTGTGGAAACTAGAATATTTTTGCTCTGTAGGAACATGTGTGTCACAAACATTTAGAAACTCAAAGGAGCCATATGAAAGGCTGACTTGGTACACAGCAGACTCAAGATTCTGGTGTAAAAAAAAAAAAGATTCTGGTGTAAAAAATCATCTACAAATCACCCATTTGCTCTCAGTTTGAGAAGTCGTCACAGAGTTGTTCTCTCAGCATCTCTTGATCTAAATGTTGGCTTATAGTTCCCAGTGCAGTAAATAGACTTAGAATTTGGAAGTCAGAAACTCCACATTACAAAAAGCTTTCTTTTCTTTGGATCTTTTTTCATAGCCTATATAATAACGTTGGACTGAAGAACTTTGTCTTATATGCTTAAAGGCATTGATATTTGCAGGGAAAAGTCACCTAACCAGCTCTGAGGAATTACTAAACTAACAGAGCCAGGCAAAACCAGAGAAAGGAAGGCCAACAAGAAGAGACCCAATTCAGTCCTTAGGAGTTTTACTTATTTATTAGGTTGCAAACTACAAACCATCAGTGCCTGATAGGAACATATGTGACCCTCATATGTGAACTACGTGTGTAATTTAAATTTTCTTTCACGAAGGCCACATTGTAAAGAGGGAAAAACAAACAGGTGAAATTAATTTTAATATTTTATTTGCCTAATATCAAAACTATCATTTTAACATGTAACTAACATTAAAAAAAAATCACTAACAGGGTATTTTTGCATTATTTTCTCTACACTGTCTTCAAAATCCGATGTGCATTTTACACACTCAGTACATCTCAATGCAGACTAACCATCTGTTCCAATGGTCAATAGTCACACTGGACAGCAGTGTAGCTCTGAACCAAAAATATCCTGCTTTAGTATTTTTTAAAGGGCAAGTTGCCAAACAGAGGTAGAATTTAGAGAATGCTCTAGTAGAGCAAAACTCTGAGCAACCAGTAACTTGAAATAAACATGTACTTTCCCACTCTGGTGAGCATTGGGACTTTTCTGATTTCTCTTGAGTTGGGTCTGGGCCTCTTAGCCGACTTCTCAGTCTGAAACTGAAATAAACAGGGCTGCAGCATATTCTTGAATCACAGGAAAGAGGCGTGCAGTGTTTTCCCAGAGAAAAGCATTTATCCTCCTGTTGGGAAAAAAAAAAAAGAAGAAGAAGAAAGAAAGAAAGAAAAAACTGAAGGGGGCATTGGGGGATAACTTAACAATGTTTATTCCTTGGCTGGATTCATTATATTTAACTTAAGTGCCCCAGGAAGGATAAGGGACACATCTTTTGCAAAAGTTGATTTGTACCCTGGTCGGTTGGTTGGTTGGTTGTGTTTTCAAATCTGCCTCCCCCCGCACCCGCCCC